>NC_052955.1:11989980-12319792 GCF_013358895.1 Oreochromis aureus | reverse complement strand
AGAGTTGTGATAAAAAAATATCTGCAATGTTTGGTTTTCTTCCTGAATACTATCGTTGTTTATATTTACTGCGGAAGAAAGCGGTAAAAACGATGGTTTTATAAGGAAAACGCCGAAAGCACTCTCCGCCTGTGAGCAAAAAAAAAACCAAAACCCCCACCCTTTCCTATTGGTCGAAAAAAAGTACCGTGTTGACCAATCAAAAATGATATAACAGCGTGGCATCTAGTTGTTAAGAAACGGGGAAGTTTTAGGAGTGACGGCGGTGTTTTGATATGTGAGAGATTTGAGACGTTTAGCGCAAATCTTGTGTAGTTAGTGTGTAGTGTAGTCAATAGTTTTGTTGTGTGTGTCAGAACAATGAGGCGGCTGCTGAGTGTTACAGGTGTTACAGGAGTGATACATCTCCTGTTGTCAGGCCTGCAGGTATCAGGCTGTTGTTCTCCTTTATCTCATAGTGGACAGAAATGATTTTTGGAGTGGCACAAATAATTTGTGTGGCATCAGATTTGATGCAGAACAGCTGATTGTTCTGTAAATATTTTGAAATGTTTATTTAAAAACGCCTTGGCTGCATTAAAAAAAAAAATAGCTGCAAAAACTTTGTTGTTTGCCAAACTGAGTTACTTTTTGAAGTAGTAACTATATAATTAATTGCCCAACATTGGTCATTATATACTGTATTTTGCAGACAGAGAGTTACAGGACTCTGTCCCAGACCACAGACTCATAATACAAGTCAGAGCTTTATGGAAAAGAAAGAAAGAAAGAAAGTTGTGTTTTCAAAATTGGAGTTCAAGTTATTTTTACTTCCAATAGTGTTAACATACTACACAGGTCATGAACAGGATTTTTTTAACATTTTCATTGTAAGTGGGCTAAAGCAGTTTAAAAGTAGTCTAACAGAAATGTAAATGCTGTAATTTGATTATTTTAATGAACCATGTAACTTGGATGGATTAGATGCTGGCGTGACCACAGTGCACACGTCTGATGTCGCTCACAGTGGTCCAAGGGACCGCTCAGGAGTTTGTGTGTTCGCTCAGACACATGAAAAATTTGAGGAACATTGGTGGAAACATTATGGGTTTGCGGAGTCAGACGTGGATCAAATATTGTGCAGTATTTTGAAGTTCACTAAGCATAGATGTTTACATTTTCATTTATTTTTATATTGCAAACATTTGCACTGTAATCAGTATTTGCACACTATTTTATATTATTTTTGACAATCTTTAAAGCCACTATTCAATACATTGTTAGTGTTAAATAAATATCGTCAAATAATCGAGATCTCAATTTCAGTGAAAATAATCGTGATTATCATTTTTGCCATAATCGAGCAGCCATACCCTCACATTACACCATTATGCCAGCTGACCCAATGACAGAGGTTATTTCATTAGGTCGCTCAGTGCTATAACATCAGTAGAAGACAGCTGCTAGGGAAACTGGAGATACAGATGCTACACCACAGTGGGAACAATAGTGAGCAGTATGGATATAATGAGCCAACCCTGGTAGAAGACAGCAGCAAAACTGAACTAGATGATGTATAGCCACCCTAATGACAGATGCATCTGCTGAACTGAGGATGAACACTGGAACACAGCAAGCCTGTTGCTCTTAACACCATTTACACTAGTAGTATCACTGTAACCACTGAGCATTGAGATGTTAGCCTAAAAATGGTATCAATAAGGAATTTCAAAACAATGAGCAGAGAAAAATAGTACAATCAAAAAAGGACAAAAACAACAGCGACATCCAGCACATGGTTCGTTAGCACTCAGTCAAAGATTCGTTGGAGTCTTAAATTCCACGACTGCTCAGGAGCTCAGCTTCCCTTCATTCCAAACCACGAATCCTCGGCTGAGCAGCACTACTTCCACCACTGTACCAGCTCCCTCACCTTACCACTTCCAGGGTTGCACCATCAGCTTGGTGAGGCTCTAGCTTCTTGCCTAGTAATCGTTGCAGTGAGCCGCATCCGATCAGCATCGGACCCCTCCCCCTCGCTGGCATTCAGCAGGCAATGGCGGACAACTCCAACTTCAGCTTCTATTTCCAAGCTCCATATCCAATCAGACCCACCTCGATTTCCACCGTGTCCACTCTTGGGCTCTTTTGTACAGTCCCAAGCTCTGCAGAGCCCCAACTCGTGGCCTCTCATATCTGGAGCCCTCTTCTTTCAGTACTCAGCTCATCTCTCCAAATATCTTGGATCCCCTGGTTCTGTACAGGCCTCCTTAATTAACACACCAGAGCTCCGCACCATAACTGCTAATTGACCCAGGGCAACACATACCACAGGACTCAAGTCAATTAGACAATCTGGTTAGGGAAACATGATCAGTCAATATTCTCCCAAAAACATGAAGAATTTGCACCACAAAACAAAACTTTAACAAAACTGAAACCAAACCCATGCAACACAATAATTTAAAACACAATAAAAAATAAATTAAAAACATGCAAATCACAGCACATTAACGATCTGCCTTATAACTTCAAATCAAGGGTGCATGTAGACAAAGACCCCTGTGGAAGCCAAATCAGGGAAGGATGTTAGTTGATTAACTGATGTGCAGAAGGACATCATGAGAGACAGAGCTTGGATGAATGAGAGGTCAACAAGGTGTCTCTAACGGAGGTTCAAAAAACAGTCAAATGGACCACTAAAGAGCTGAAGTGATGTTCATGGGGAAGAAATGTTTATTTTTATCTGAATCATCACTATGGTCAAGATTGAAATCTCAGTGCTAAATCAATGTTAAAATACTGATGAAACCTGACAGTGTAAAAGTAATAACATTGGATTAACATTCATTCGGAGTTTTCTTGTTATAGTTAATTTATTTATAGTTAACCAGGTGACAACAATGATGTTGAAAAGTCATGGATTTATAGTTGGCATGAAATTAAAGCTATTATCAGTTAAACAGTTCCATAACACCCCTCTTAAAGTGGTACTCCTCATATGTCCATGTTGAAAAGTAATTGATTTATGGTTGATTGGAAAATTATATTGAAATGCCATTGATTTATAGTTCAGAAGTCGTGGCTTTATAGTTGACTGGGAAATTAAAGTGGTGCATCCCATCTGTCCACTATTGAAAAATCATGGATTTCTGGTTGACCTGGAGACAATCCTGTATTATTCGACATTACTGCACCCCAGAGATCTCTGTGAATTCATCAGGTAAGCATGTAGAAATGTATTTTTAACCAATTATATTTCATATATATTGTTGAACACTCAGTACAGTGATTCATATTGTAGATGTGTAACTGTGTAACTATGAGACACTTTAAAAATGTTATTAATAGAAGTTACCCAGGAGGAGCTTTATTGCATTATAATTGCATTATGACATAAATCATCAGTGCATGGGTCATTTAGCAAGTTACTAAATCTCTAACAACAACATACAAAATATGTTACTTTGATTATTATGATTTCATTTAGTTTTTTTGTGAAAAGCTTCACTGAGCACATCAGACATTCTGTGTATTCTGGGACATTCAATATGTTTAAGTAACTCTGTCAACTAATATTCTCAGGACTTTACTTTCCCATGTATTAGTCAGGTATTATATATTAACTTTACATTTTATTACTATTGTTGGCAGAGTGAAATATATTTTTGAGATAATTTTACACTGACAACTGAATGTTTTCTACCATAAACTGTTCTTTATATCAGGTTTCCTTCAGTAAAATAAGAACACTTAACAAGCCCCCCACCGCCCCATCATTTTATTTTATACATCAGTGAAAATTTTCAGTACAAAATCATAAACCAAACTGTTTATAAATGTAGTCATGTAGGTCAACCCTAAGCTTGCTCCGTGCCTTTCATCAGAACATCTCCAATCTGAAAGAAAGATGTTCTTATATAAGTGTTGACAATTAAACAGTAGATGAGGAAATACAATAAGTCAGAATAAAAAAAGCATTAAAATTAGAGAAAATCACCTGAACATGAGGAGGAGCTCTGAGCACGTAGGTAACAGCATTGGCAACATCTATTGCTTCCAGAGGCTGTCAGAGAAGTGAAAAATGATTAATAGTTTTATCTGAGTAACCATATCAGCAGTACACGAACAGTAATGTTACCTTATATGCAGAGTATGCACCAGCTGCTTTATCTGGATTATCTTTGTAGAACCGTGATGCAAATTCAGTCTCCACTAAACCAGGAGAAATGCTCTGCAAAAAAAAAAAAAGTGGATAATGAAGGAATTTCAAGAAGCTCCCTGTGTATGTTATAACAGCTAATAATGCTGTTTCAGACACTTTGTGCATGTGTTTCTTAGAAGCTGATATTGGTGTTAAAGGCAGTCTTGGAGCTGGGTGCAGTGTTTTTAAAGCCTTACTGTGGCTCGGATGTGGCTCTTTTCTGCACGCAGCTCCTGCCTCAGGCCCTCCGTCAGGGCGGTTACAGCATACTTTGTGGCAGTGTAGAAATGTAGATCAGGATTGGGAATCACACAGTGCCCACACAAGCTGCAACAGAAGACAGTTCAGAAGAAGTTGTAACCTAGTCAGCATTTACCAACATGCACTCATCTGTAAGTTATTCTTTTAGAGACATGATCTGGAGTTTCTCATTGGCTTTTTTTTTTGTTTAATTTCCAGAGAGAAATACCTGGTGCTGACAGGTTTAATCAGCATTGTTTGCTTTCCTTTTTTTTGGCTTGAATGCAACAGATAATCATTTCTGTGCTCCTTGTTATTGGGATCGAGCCATTGCCATTGTTATTACCTTCTTCTTTGCTTTTTCTATTGTTTGCTGTGAAAACAGTCTTCTGTGTAGTGTTGACAACTTTTATTGGATGCTTCCTAGACTTTCTTAGGTGAACCAGTCATTGTTAACTTATTAGAATTTATAGCACCACTTTGGTTGCCAGGTCACTCTGATAAAATGGAATTTCATGGTAAAATAAACATAATGATGCTAATACTGGAGGTTGCTATGTGGGCACTGATAGGGAGCATTGGCGTGTTTGGCTTGAATGTTAGGGAAAGTCCTGCCCTCCAGCTTTAACAAAAGGTCCACTGTGAGTTCTAACGTGTTGTGTTGTCATAATCAGAGACTGACTGTTTAATAAAGATTATAAGATGTAATCTTTGTTTAATAATTAAACCAATTTCACAAGCATACCCGTCGCAAAGCATTTGTAAATAAAACTGCACCTGTTAATGTTTATGATGTGGCCATCATCCACGTTTCTCTCTTTCATTGACTGATAAGCTTCACGCGTGCAGATGCTCAGTGCAAGAACGTTCACCTGTAAGGAACGAAGCAGAGAAATAAACAGTAAAGAAAATCAGGAATCAGCACCTCCAAATGGCACATCTACTTATTGCATCTCACACACAGTGGGTACAAAAATCCATTAAGACCACTGATCGGTGACCACACGCATCGTGTTGTTACATTTCGGTGTTCTGTTGGGAAAACATTCATGTGAATCTTGCATTTACAGAAATCACACACTAAAACATTCGTAGACCAAACCAAGATCTGAGCTCTTACATCCATCATGTTCTTCCAGCTGCTGGTTTTGCCACTTAGCAGAGGTTCTGGATGAGATAAGCCAGCATTGTTGATGCACACGTCCACACCTTTGTGCTGCTCTTTGATCGCTGCAAACATGGCCATAATCTCCTCCTCTTTGGTCAAGTCACACTTGAAAGGAACCAAAACACCAGGATGACCGGCGCTCTGACACTCTGCTGCCAGTTTCTGAAACCAAGAAGAAAAAGATGACAGACTTTAGAATCCATTTTGTGTTTTTAATGTGTATGAATTTGTCATTCAAATGTTACTTTGTCACAGTCCTGGGTCTGCAACCCAGTGTTTTGGTTTTATTCTTCTAATTATTGTTCTCTGTTATATTATGTGTATAGTTCATGGTTTCTGTTCTTGTTCTGTGCCTCATGTTTCCTTGTTTCTGTGTGAAGCCCGTGTTTTTGAGTTCAGTCGGTGTACTTCCTGTTTTACTTTGGTAGTCTTCAGTCTGTGTGCGTCAGGTTCTGTTTTGCTGTCCTGTTTTACTGTGTCTCCCAGGTGTTTGCTCTTTGCCTTGTTCCCCTTTTGTATTTACTGTGTGTTCGCCTTTGCTCATCGTCTGAGCATCTCTTCAGTTTATTATGCCTATCCATCAGCCTGCAAATCGTTCTGGGTTACTGCTGCATGTCATGACTTTCAGGTTTGTCCAGTTAGTGTTCCCAGTTTAGGTTTCCCTTTGTTAACAGTAAACTCACTCACAGTAAACTGGTGCCTGCAATTGGGTCCTTCTCTTTAAATTTCACACGTCTTCTTTTTTTTTTTTTTTTTTGCCTGTCCCGTTTGGATCTTTAGCCATCAGAATTGTTGTCTGAAGGCCAAGAAAGATGCCAAGCGGATTTACTTTACCAACTGGATCATCATGGCCTTGCCATATTGGTCCATTTGATTGACCTTTATTATAATTATGTGTTTATTTGATTTGATTTTTTGGTTGTTACAGACGGGACAGACATGACTGCGGGATAGGACAGAAAAAAAAAGAAAGAAAAACAAACAAAACACCTGGATCACCTGTATGGGGATAAGAAAAAACAGACGAGAAAACAAACAAAACAGAGCAACATAATAAATACAACACCATCACAATAAACTAGCTAACAGTAGATAACAATAGATACTAAATATTACACGTTATTGTGCAGTACGCAAGATCAAAAGCGCACAATGTGCTTTGAGATAGAAGCCAAGACAGGAGTAGCTTGTGTCTGTGAAAACCCGTGTGTACACCTGTGTGGATCGGCACGCTTGTATTCAAAAGGTTTCTCCATGTAATGATCTGCTAGGGAGTGTGGGGAGCCATAGCCCCGTCCCCCAGGACATGAAGCAGGTATGGAGGAGATCCAGGCCCCAGAATACGAGGACCCAAGGAGGACCACCGGGGGGTAACCGTGCCACCCTCCTGGGAAGAGCTGAGGAGAGCCCCAAACGAGAGGTCACCCAGCAGCCACGGAGCAGAGGCCAGAGGGGGTTGCAGTGACGTGCCCGAGGGGCTCTGCCGGCAGCCAGCTGTGCCAGAGAGGACCGGGCCTCAGGCCCAGAGGCCTGAGGGCACACCACCCCTGGAAGGGGCCCAGCTGGGCAATAGGCGCCAGGCCCTGCCAATCGGCCACCGGGCGTGAGCCGATACATACATGAGCACCCAGCTCCAGACACCAAGAACCACCAACACACCAGCGTCTGAGGGCATCAGCCACCGGCAGGGAGTGTGGTGAGAGGAGATAGGCCACTAACAGTGCATTTTCTTTTTAGCGTGTCATCTGACTCTAGCATATTCTTCTGTCACGCCAATTAACCTTCACTACATCCATGAATCTTCTCTGTGGTCTTCTTCTTTACTTTCTGCCTGGCAGCTCTATATTCCATATCCTTTGTCCTATATATCCACTATCCTTCCTCTGCACATGTCCATACCCTCTCAGCCTTGCATCCCTAACTTTGTCTCCAAACAGTTAAACTTGAGTTGTTCTTCTGATATGCTCATTTCTTCCTTCTCCATCATACCAGTCAGCTGCCTCACTTTACTAGTCACAGTCCCATCACTTAAAATCCTTATTATCACTTCAAAAAGAATCTTAGCAGCTTGTCTGTGTTTAGGTGTTCTACTAACTTGTGTGCTTTGTCTGGGCATCCCCAGTGTGAACATCTCACAATGGCCATATTTCATTGGCCTAATAATCACTATATTACAGCAGAGTATGATGATACCTACAAAAGACATTTTATCTTTTGTTTTGAGGTATTCCTCAAACTGTGAACTGAACATTCGGTACACTTTACACAAGTAAATCAAAAGAACTGTACAAAGGCAAATCAATGGGAGTAATGAGAGTAAAAAAAAAAAAGTCGGAAACATATGTTTCCGACTTTTTTCCTGTATTTTTTCTTTCTTTCTTTTGCGTGAGTTGTTAACAATAGAGTCAAAGAGTTTGATTTACAGAGCTATAATACAGGATGTGCTGGCTGCTGGCCAGCCTCTCTATGTTATGTAAGTCTGACACAGCTGGAAATGTTATGCAAAACAGTAACTTTAACATCACAATTTACTTCTCTGCTCGAGTCACTTGTATGTTACGCCTCGGGAGTGAGAATGGTCTGTGTATACACAAATACCCGGTATGCCAGATAAGAGCATAATGGGTATTTGCCGACGCAGTCCAGCCCTGTATAGAGGTTAAATTAGACATAGGTTAAGCAGCCGCCCCCCCCATATTTTCTAAGTCTAATACAGCTGAAGAGCTCCTGTATATAAGTAATATTAAACATGCGGTCAGTTTGCGATTAATTACTTTGCACCTAGTTACAAAGTAACAGTTAGCTACACTTGGCGAAAGATGTTAAATCTCTTCAGCAATGGAGTTTTCACATCAGGACAAACCTGAATTTTCCCGACGTCCCTGGCGCAGCCCACTACTTTCATTCCGAGCCGGACCAGCTCTACGGCCACAGCCGCTCCAATCCCAGCCGAGGCTCCGGTCACCAGAGCCACTCTGCCCCTCCAGCGCTCCATCACAGCCCGGACACCGGTTACCTACTACACGCACGAAAAGCACCACAAGTATGAAGAATCTGCCGCAGAATGACGCCGGAGCTTCAGCTGTAATGCATCGGTGACAAGTCGATGTACTGTATACACACGACCATGGACGTCCGTTCTGTGTGCTGCGTTAAAGTCATGTTCACACTGTAGGAAAAAAAGTTTTCCGTCGCGATAAAATGCTGAAAAACTAGCGGTGATACACTCGTAACAAAAAATATTAAATTAAATTAAACTATTTCTGTCTGTTTCAGCCCCTCTTGCACATATTTGCATAGGTAAATGCCACTTTGAAATCCACAGAACAGTTCGTAGCTGTTGCTTCACTTTCATTTGCAATGTGCACTAGTCTTTATTTTTGTCATGGTTTCCCTTGGCCCAGTATATTTCTCTCTTAAAAATCAGACACATTAAGACACCGACGGGGCGCTTAGAGCATGCTGAGATTAAATCTATACATCAACAGAGATGCAGTGTAACAACAGTTTACGTTTAATATTTAAGTGACAAAAAAGACTTTTAAGTCATTATTTTGTTTCTTTTTAAATCAAATTTGTTAACCTAGATGTTTCCTACTAATAACTGTCCAGCATTTTAAGAAGGGTTTTCCTGTCACAGAAGGTTCAAGAGGGGAGAAGCAGACAGATTAAAAAACGACTGAAACCAAACTCTTTATTCCACAGATGAAATATTTCCAAGCACAATGAACAGACGCAAACACACCAGAGTCCTGAGGCCTGCGCTTGAGCAGGTTATGTTGATGATATGGGTATGAAATCCTATTGGTCGGTTCCTTCTTGGAAAACATTCAATTTCCAACATTTCTTGGAAAAGCACTCAGACGTCACAGTTCAGGTGGAGATCTAAAGTTTTATTTTATTTATTGTATTTGTTCTTAAAGCAGTGTAGTATAAAAGGTTGATTCTTAGTTACAAAATTTTCCCTTGATTTTTTTTCTTCTGGCTGCAAGGAATTTTTAAAATAATCTATTATTTTTTAGGTCTTAATATATGATCCTAAAACAGCAGAGCATTCTCATTCTCAACGTGTAACATACCAACAATGTGTCACGGCCCGAGGCCTCTCATTATTTAACTTGTGTTATTTGCCCACAAGAGGGTTGTGTTTACTGCCAGATTCTTCATTGTGGCCAATACTGGTTTATAAGGCATTTCTGTTGCTTGGGACACAGATTTATGCTGACTTTAAGAAGGAAAAGTTTATTCATATATAAACTGGACATGTCAGATATCAGTTATTCAGATTACTTTAGCTGACTTTTCAATAAGGATATAATTGATCTGCTCTCTGAAACTGAAGATTAATATTTGTATTTTCCTTTTTCTTTTTTGTAAAACACCATAGTCAGTCATGCCCGTGCATACCATTTATCAAGCTGTCATCCCTGTTGGACAACATCTCCCACCCCATGCATGAGACTGTGACAGCACTGAGCAGCTCCTTCAGTGGGAGACTGCGGCACCACGGTGTGGGACGGAGAGATTTCGAGGTCTTTCCTCCCCACTGCTGTCAGACTCCACAACAAAGACTTTAACTGATCAAACACACACATGTGCAATAACACTAAGTGCAATAATCTTCCTGGCATCGTTGTATTTTTTACTCAGTTGTATATAGCATTTGTATTCTATTTTTATCTTATTGTATATTTTATTCTATTTTATTCTACTGTATATAGTATTTTATTTTATTCTATTCTGTACAGTTGTGTACTGTATTTATTCTTATTTTATTTTATTCTAATTTTTGCTTCATAACTTTTGCACTGTCCACTTCCTGCTGTGACAAAACAAATTTCCCACATGTGGGACTAATAAAGGTTATCTTATCTTATCTTACTGCTAAATTAGCAGAACAGCATTCCAAAGATATTCTCTATAACTCTGTTGAGTCTGTGCTAGGAGACACAGCAAACCTTGTTCTGGTGGCATGTATGGGTGCAACAACCTGAGGGAGCTGGGCTATATCTGTCCAACCTGAATCGACAGCATTTGCTGTCTCATGCTCCCAACAGTGACAAATACACAAGCAAAAAGCAAAACTAGAAAAAAATCATCCAGGAGGGATCAGGAGAGAGCAATGGTCTCTGGTAAAATTGTTTGCAAAACCTTTTCGTTTACAGGGGTTGTCTTGTTGTTGCCACATCTTCAGGGCACCATGGTTACTGTCATGTGCACAAAAGCGGATTAAATGGATTCACAACAGATTATGCTTCCTAGATGGGGTCAGTGATATGTTAAAGAAATCGCTCATTAAGGTCTAGTAGCTCACAAATGTCAGCAGAGTGTGACAGAGCATTTCATAAAAACAAATATAAAATCGAATTAATATTTAAACCACGCTGTAAAAAAGAATTACGTAGAAAAACAGAAAATGTCCTGGTAATTTTCTGTTTTGACTTTGCTGCAATCAAATGAACTTCAGAGTCACCAGATCTCAATCCAACGGGATGTGGGAAATTGAAAGATTCACATTACGGATGTGCATCTAACAAATCTGCAGCAACAGTGTGACCAAAATCTTGGGAGGAATGTTTCCAGCACCTTGTTGACTCGATGCCATTTAGAGTTTAAGCAGATCTGAAGGCAAAAGAGGTCCAACTTTGTAATAGGAAACCGTATCTAATAAAGTGGCTGGCGACTGTTTTTTTAGGCAACACTTTAACAAAATTAATATTTTATTACAGCAGTTAATTATGTTGCTCCTTTTCACGAACGGTCAAATAGTGTGTTGATGGCTTTATCTTCTCTCCTTTCATAAAGCAGTGTATCACATGCCAAAGGAGGTAATGAAGAACGCTCCTTTGAATTTGAACAGCTCTTACTGTGGCCGCCACACAGATATTTCTGCGTCACTTCGCTCAGTTTGTGTATGTTCTGGGAAATTCAATATGTTTAAGTAATTTAACATAACATTAACATTCTCAGGACTTTTTACATTTACTTTCACATGTATTAGTAGTATGTTATTCATTAACGGTAACCAAATATTTCAGCTATTTTTCAGCTCTTTCTGTGCCATACAATGTTTAATTAAATTTCCTTTAAATAATACCTAATAATTATGTAGATACATCATTTTCTACTAAAAAGCAACAACAGAGTGCAACAAAGTTTCCTTGAACATCATTTTATTGGATAAATTAATGAAAATATTCAGTACAAATATCATAAAGTTATTTTAGGACCAGATCATAAACTGTCCCTTGTGCTTCGGTCATTTCTCCCAAGTACTAATATATTACACATTACCTTTTAATCTGCTACTCTGTAAGATGCCCTGAAATACACTATCATATAATTACCAATAACAACATGACCTTAGGCTATAGTCCCACACACTGACACAAATCCCTAACTAATATGGATACGCATTTATTTTAGTGTTTAAGTCTAAACATTGAAAACCAGCTCTAACACTATTAAAAAAAAGACTGCCACTGTAGTAACAGGTAGAGTGGGTAGAAATGGAACTTCCAACCTCATCACTGCATTTGTTAGATGTTTAAGATCAGACTCTGGCCGCTGGGCTGGGGTCAGCATACACTCAGCTTTAATATCTACTCTGGGCTTTTAACTAGCCTTGTGGTTGCATGCTGTGTGTGCAGATATTTGCAAAGAGCTGATGTTGAGTTAGTTGTATTACGCAGTTGCTTCCATCATGGATGCAGTTTGTGCTTTTACCATTGTGCTCTTGTCATTTCATGCAACAGAAATACAAGTAACACCCTTATTTTTACTCCTCAGAAGTTGATCCCCGTGCACAGTCATATTTTTGTCATCTCGTTGCCATTACTGGTGCTCTTGGTGTCCACATTAGTGACACTCTTCTTGGTAGTCGGATCCTCGCCGATAAAGTGGAGGATGTTACGCAGGGAGCGGTTCATGCTGTCTTTGAAGCTTTGACCCAGACACACATAGAGCAGAGGGTTGAGGCAGCTGTTGAAGTAAGGCAGGCAGAGCGCTATAACGTGTGCCAGGTGAAGTTTGGGGCTCGCAGAGGAAACCCGAGGGGTGTTCAGCATGAGGAAATCCACAATGTGCAGAGGTAGCCAACACAAGAAGAAGCTCAGCACCACAGAGATGATGACCCTCAGTGTTTTCTTGGATCCAGTCCGACTACGTGTCATTCTCCTCTGTGTCTTGCTGAAAAACCACCAAGTGACAAACTAGAATAACCAGGAAAGGAATAATGAATCCAATCAGGAAGCGAAAAACAGAGACAGGCCAGGCACCGTCTACAGTGTACTCCATCCTACACTCTCTCTTCTCGTCACCTGCCTCAATCTGCTTGGCGTACACAAACTGTGGGATACTGCCTATCAGGGCCAGGACCCACACAGCAACACATCCATAAGCACCCTGTTTGGATCGCCTGTGGTTCTGACACCAGATGGGTCTGATGACCAGGAACAAACGATCCACGCTGATCACAACCAGCTGCAGGACGCTGCAGTACAGTAGTAAAACAGGCCTCTGATGAGCATGCAGGCCAGCGGACCGAAGTGCCATCACCAGAGCATTTCCAGGCACACCCAGGAGGGCCACAAGGCTGTACATGACCAGAGCCGCTATCTGGATCGGCTTAATCTCAGGAGTCACAGACTCAGTAATGTCAGGAAATGTGTAATAACCGTCAGGATATGTGTTATTATAATCACCGTAATCCATGATTCCTTACAAGTGCAAAATACAGGATATAGGTTAGTGTCTTAAAACATTTTTTTTTTTTAATCTAAAACATTTTCTTTTTTTTTCATCAAAATTTAAAATGCGACTTTAGCATTAACTCACCGATTGTTTAGCCCCTGCTTATGTTGCTCTGTCACTACTAAGAGGAAGTTGTAGCGTGTTAGAGCTGGTCTGCTTCATAATCTCACCCCACCCCACGCAGACACAATTGCACAAGATTCCTGCACGAGCATGTGTGGAAGAATGGCTGTTAACTGCAGATCACTGTCTGACATGCAGAGCAGAAGATTTTGATTCTAAGGTTCACCAGGTTAAGGAGCTCCATGCTGCTCTGACACTCTTAAAAAATGTTACTAGAAAGCTGCAGAGGCTGCATTTCATATCAGCTCCACAGCAGTTGATTTCATTGACTGGGTTATTCTACAAAGGAAGAGGAACTTTTAGTGAAATCAGCTGGATAGTCTTACATTGAAATGCTAACCCACGACCTCTGCAACGTTTTAAGAACGCATTTGCCCGTTCTATTTGATGGGTGGTTCTCCTTCTAATCACATCATCTTGTATACTAAGGTTGTATTCCCTTTGATCTTTATTACAAGGTTTGGTTTACAGTAGCTGCTAACTGCAATTTAACACTTAATTATAGAATTATTCAAATAAAAAGTTGCACATTTGCCCCATAGCTGATTAACTTGGCTGTTTACACAAAATCTGAATTTGTTACAAAGAACTTGTTAAAGGACTGATTTTTAGACAAGAACTAGAGAATTGCAAGTTTTCTCGGTTTATTGCAACAAAAACCCCAAAAACAAAAAAAAAAAAAAAAAAAAACAGATCAGAAGATTCCAAGTACAACATATTTTAACTTTTCTAAATTGAAACAACTTAACTTGATATAATGACGTGGACATAACTGCAACAAATTTGCAAATATATTTACTTTTTTACTAATTGTGTATCAATTGATTAGCCCTTGTTGTAAAAGCTCAAAAATAAAAGGAAATGTCTACACAACAGACATCCAACAACTATCCAAATATTTGCATAGCCAACATTTCCAAATAATTCAGGCCAAACCAATTAGTTAGGTGTTTTATAAATTAAAGCTGCCCAATTTGCTGCAAGTACTGGGCATGCAGATATGCAATTAGTTACAAATGTAAATGTTCATACTGAAATCTACAATAGACTGGCAAACTAAATTTAAATTGCTTAGTTACCAACCCATGTTTATAACAGAGCCAGTAAAATGAAATGAATAACACCTGGGATTCTGTGTGCCCATACCTCCATCACATTTGTGATATCTATCCTAGCTATGTGGAGTTGAAATCTCCCAATTCTTTTAATCTTTGGGCTGAAGGAAGGACAATACTCGGTGTATAAATGCTCAATCAACAATATTTTATTTCCATACAATTCAACACTTAAGAGCATAAGAACCATCATGATGGGGAGACCTGCCTGCAGAGGGTCACAGCAAGTCTCAAAATGGTGACGGGTTACTCAGCCTTTTATAGCCTCTAGTAGCCCCCACCTAGTCGTAAAAGCCTAAACATTCACATTCTTTCTCTCACACGGCGCCTAAGTTATGACCTCGGCTCCTTGTTTTCTGCTCTCCGTAAAGGTGGGGGTATGGAATGTGGTCTGTTTCTTCTATTCTAGACACAAGGTCTCCTGCACACAACATTCTCTTCATGATTCAGCAGTATGAAATGTCAAGAAACCATGTAACACATTCAACAGTGTCGAGTAATACAGGTCAATCAAATAGATCTAATGATTTTCACACTCTTTTAAGTCAGAAGTATAATGCAAACTAAAACTACATACTGATCACACACTCTATATTAAGGGTATAATATGATCTACAGCAGTATCATAATTCAACTACTTTGATTACAGATATAAGGTAACATATGATAACAGAATAATCTCACAATTCCCCTTTTGATCTCTTTTTTTAAGAGATCACTTATAACATACACTCCAGCGTTACAAGGTCCAGTTCTTCTTGGTCCTGAGGGCCTCTGTCCCCCTTTAACGGGTGGACCATATGTGGGATGACCTCTGTGTTTACGCAGTTCAGATGCAAGAAAAATTAACTGACCGCCGCTGACCGTCCCTACAGCCACGCTCTGGTCGCCGGCATCGACCGCTATCCCCGTACGGGTTCACATTTATTCTGGAATAGAACAAGAGAATGCTTTTACATCTAAGGTTGAGTTCTATCATAGGTGAAATATAAAAATGGTTAGTGGCATTTCAAGTTTGACACAGTTGTTGGATTTGCTGTCTGCCATGTTAACTTCCTATCTGTCCAACACCTTTACCAAAACTGTCTGACCACATTCTCCCTATCACATGGTTCTGTGCACATTTTAAAACAGCGTTATTGTGCTTGTTCTAATTTGAAATACACTCCAATTGAAAGAGGGCTTATTAAAAAAAGCACACACACATTTTAACACCACATTGTTACCCTTGTAGAAGGTGTCTGAATGGAGGGCTGCCTCTGCCAATTGTAGCTGTATTCTGCCAGCCTTTCCTGGATGAACGGTGCCAAGTAAAACTCCTTCCCACAATCAATTCTTACCTGATCCCACAGACAGAAGATAAAACACAGACAAACAGCAAATAGCACTAATCAGGTTATTTTACCTGTACACTCCCTCACAAATAATGATGTTGTCTTTAACTGGCATAGTGGAATGGCTATGCCAGTTAAAGACATGTTATGGCTTTTGATGCTAAAACCATCAAAAGCCATAACATAGGTCACTCCAAACATAACAAGTTTCTCATTTGGATCAAAATGGAGCTCGGACACCTTACAATGAAACATTCAAATGATTAAAAACTCAGTAATATCAATGGACAAATGAACACAAGATATTGGGGGGGAAAAGGAAAACCTTGTTATTTCTGGAGTGCTCCACATACTGACTTACAAGGGTTTCAGCGTACACAGGGTACACAGCCTGTCACAGAACTAGTACTGATTATTAGTTACACAGTTAAAGCTGTAATTTGCACAGTTAAAGCTGTAATTTGCATTAACACAAGACTGACTTCCCATTAGGGTGTAGTCAGTTTCTTTAGGTACATTAACATAATCATGTTCCACAAAAGTCATTAATCATCTAACAAAAACAATTTTTTAAAAGAGCTTACCTCTGTAATACCTTCAGCGACTTCAACTTCAAGTTGGCTGTCAGTGCAGAAGTCTGTGACCAGGCTCTGCTCAACACACCATCTCCACCAATGTGTGTGTGTGCTGCGAGAGTGCAACTATCGGGGGAAAAGAGAAAGATCAGTCTTTCGAGGGGTCGGGTTTTTTTGTTTGTGTGTGTGTGTGTGCAAACTTTATTTGCTGGTAACTGTTATAACCTCCCTGGTTTAGAATATCATGTTCAGGACTCTCTGACCCAGGGACTTATTCTAATCATAATCTATGTGTGTGTAAGCGTGTTTGCATCCTCTGAACTCAAAGCCAATACCTACAATATATCAGTCCGGACATCACGCCGAACAAAGCTTATGACCTTCAAAAGACTGAGTGCCAACTCATTATGAGCACCTTTGCAATGTGTGTGTGTTTAGTAAAAGAAATCAAAAACAAATTAACCATTTTTAATTCTAACATTTGCCCCTCTTTTCACAAAAATCATGTGTTTCATTCAGCCTGCCGTCCCACGGTTTCCTCCCCAGTGTGGTACTCAGCTTCTCGTGAACACAGGCATTTTATCTTCTAAACGCTATTCAGTTTATTTCAATCATTAACGCTTAAACATGAAAATAATGATATATGCTTCTCACTGGTTCTCTAGAAAAAGTCTGGGAACTTTTGGGTCATTATAAGCTTAAGTTTTACCATCCCTAAAGTATTAAACACACAAAGTCATAACATGTTCATAAAACCATTGTTTGATGTTAAAACTCAACTTCCCCCTTTTTGACACACTCCCATGTGTCAATTCATCGGAGCTAGAAAATCAAAAGAAAAGGTTAGTGACATCATATCTCAGAAAACATCAGAAATTCTCCTCTCCAGTATCATTGCTCCAGTCTTGTCATCCTGTGTTAGGGAATGAAACAATTTAATTATCATATTAGATCTGTTAAACTCCTGGCTCCGCCCAGAGTCTGCATCCGCAGAATTGCCTAGAAACAAGACCTGTGTGTTAATATGAACTACACATTTGTAACTCCCTTTTTACCCACTGTTTTCCCCTCACTGACCACAGCAGGGGAATTTATGTTTTGATTCAGCCATGAAGTAGACTGCGTCCACAACAAGTCAGTACAGCTGTGAATGTGGTTAATTATCAATCAATTAACAATCAATAACAAAATGATAGCTTTTATTTTATGCATACTTTAATCAACCACTCACCCAGAGGATCTTCAATCCCAGAAAATTCCTTCTCCTCATTTAATAATGTCTGTCATCCTTCCATGGCCTGGTAACTGGTCTATCCAAAGCTGTATCATTTTGAAATATACACACAACAAGCCAAACCACATCTTGGTCACACCAACCCTTTTCCACCGTGCGGATGTCCAACGCCATCCCAGTCTGGACCGTCAAAGGGGACTTTACCGGGACTGTTCTAACAGTCCTGTTTATTACATTCCTGGTCAGATTACCAAATCTCTGCACACTAGAATAAACATACTCAACATGGTCAAGATTTTACTGAGTGTTGTTTCAAAATATTATAGATTCAAACCTCCATCCTTATGTGGTTTGCCAAATTATGTTTAACCAGAACTACACCCTGTCTCTAGGTTTTGGAGAAATTTTATGTTTGGTGTCAAATTTGAAGAATTTGACCATAAGTAAAATTTATGATGTTATCACCCCATCATGACTTACCTTTCCCACTTGTGGTGATATTCCTCCCTCGAATATTCGCAATTACCCTCCTTTGGTGGCGAAAAACTGTTGGTGTGGTCAAGCGGGCGCTATAGGAAACAAAAGCTCAGGACAGAACAGTTATCAGTCATGTGCTTCATACAAAATTTGCATGTGTTTGATTTCATATTGATCCTCTGAGTGTAATGGTACATTTTAATTTTAATTTATCAGAACTAAACACAATATGTTTTCTTTCTTTATGTTCTTTTGCAGTACCACAACCTGCACGCCAGTCTCACAACATTCCTCTCTGCTTCTCAATAATTCTCCACTCTCCCTGCATTTCGCCTTTCTCCACGTCAGATTTAAAACCCAACATATTTCACATCACTACTCACCTCTTACCGTTTTTCTTTTTACACCACAGAGTATTACACCCAATTACGCCTGTCTATCTCTATGTGGCTCCAAATTGCCCTCTTTACTCTCTTATTTCAATTATACACACTCGTCAGGGGACAGGCACAAAGCAATCAACACTTTCAACCACTGAAACGAGGAATTCAACCTTTTGACTAATCTAGAACTCAACCTTTGATCCCAAAATGTGTCTTGTTCTAGTCCAGAATAAATGTAAACCCGTGATTACACGGCAGTTTCAGTGTTATTCTGTAGCTAATGCGGGAGTCTTCAGTTCCCAAGTCGCCACCTCGGCTAACTAGACGCCACTGGACCGGTCTGTGCGTCCACAGACAGGGGGATTGCCACACCATGAACAAAATCAATTTCCACAGGCCCACTAGGCGTCAACCTTTGATCATAAAATATTTTCTTTGCACTAGTGTCCTCCAATCCACACATTAACCGTCACTGTCACCATGTTCATATTTCACACTGAAACACACAGAGAGCGCGTCTCATGCGCAGAAACACACACAGAAACCTTTGAGCTCACCTTTGAAGTGCAAGCGCACCACAAGCCAGACTCTATTTCACCTCTATTTCATATGCTGAACTTTGGCCGCGTCTTAGAAATTTTCCCCGTTTCTTGCAACAGAAGCCAGTCATAGACAAAGTTAAATGTGGAAGGTAATGTGGGCTGCAACTCTAGTCTCAACGTAGAATGTTTTTAGTATCTTGCTAGAGCCAGTTCCTATGACACACTGGAATTCAGCCTCAACTTATGTTAGTATCTCGTGCCGAAAACCAGACACTGACAATTTAATGTGAAAATACGTGTAACTCAACGAACAGATCAATTTGGAAAGCCCAATATGCACATTTGGTATTTATTATACAACAGGCTGTGCTTACTGATAGGTTTGTAGCTTGAACCTATTCGCTGGAACGTTGAAGGCAATGTAATTACACAACAAGCAAGACCCGAGTAGGCAACATTCTTTATGTTTCACGTGCACGGGAGAGAACTGGACAGGCGCCGTTCCTTCGCTTGACCCCAGTTGCTCTCGTCCGCTCTCCCGTAACACTGCTCTTTTATTGTGGTTACATGAATATGCATAGGTTCATTAACATATGACCTCTTATATAGCTATACATGTGAACAAAGAATACCGTGTGTGTGCGTGTGTGTGTGTGTGGAATGTGACTCCCCAAAGCTGGTGCCAGGAGTCTAGCGGTCCATCTAAACAAAAGGCTCTTAGACTCAAACAGATATACGTGTGTTTGCTATACCATATATCAGCAAGAGAAGATACGACCTCTCCTAGGAGGTGTGTGATCTATGCCAGAACACTCTGAAGAGGAGTGAACACACTCCCCTCTTCATGCTACACAGAGTTGTTACAGACCTCCTGGGATGAGACATTCTTTCAATCTACAAATGATTATATACTCCTAAGCATATATGAGTAAATATTTCTAAGCATAAATGGCAATAAACAATACAAATCTAACACTTACCTTTTTAATTTGGACCGGTCCTCTGCTCGCCTTGCCTCACGATCTCACCACAGGCCAAATCTGCCCTCCTCAGCACACTAAAGATCCGGGTCACAAGGCACCAAATTGTTATAACCTCCCAATTCTTTCGATCTTTGGGCTGAAGGAAGGACAATACTCGGTGTATAAATGCTCAATCAACAATTACTTTATTACATACAATTCAACACTTTTGAGCACAAACCATCCGGATGGGGAGACATGCATGCAGAGGGTCACAGCAAATCTCAAACTGGTGGAGGGTTACTCAAACTCTTATTTGTGAGGGAGTGTACAGGTAAAATAACCTGACTAGTGCTAATTGCTGTTTGTCTGTGTGTTATTGTTGTTTTATTGTTGCATCATATTGCTATAATTGTTTATATGCTTTATATATTCTGAGGTAAGTTGATCTATAGTGTTACATCATGTTCTATAACGATGTTATGTGTTTTGATAACTTCTGCACATTTTAACAAAATTTATTGATTCAATAGGCTTCTAAAAATTGCCAACCCAAACTCGCTGTAGAAATGTGGCGCTCAATATTCGGTCGCACAACTTCTTCAGACACTGATGGCTTTGAGGAGCTTGACAGCTGTTATTTAGAGCCTGATGGGTTCCTTTTACCAATTTTTGATTCCAGAGATGAACAGTTACCCACCTCTGAAACAACTGAGGTTCCTACGAGCAGCGATGTCTGTGAAACTCCTCAACCAAGAGAACAGTGCAGTACTTCAGATGCTGATATCTTTGAGCTTGACGAATATCATATAGATCCCGATGGACTTGTTTTACCGATTTTTGATTCCGGTGATGACCAGCTAGACACCTCTGATACAACAGAGGTTCCTAAAAGCAGTGATGTTGATGGATCTGAGGAGAATGATAATGTTGTTAGAGGAAGTCTTCAAAGAGAGGAAGGAGAAACAATTTTTTCCCGATTTCAAACAAGCCTTTCAGCTCTTACTTCCTTTATTATGGCTCCAGTTGAGTCTATCGGCCGCAGAGTAACTTATGTCACTGGCCAAATCCTTAATATTGGTCGAGAACAATTTACCTCACCCACGAGTGAATCTAGTGAACTGTCTCCCACTTCTGAAACAGCTGAGGTTTGTACAGCCAGCATTTCCGTAAACACCAATGAAAATGAACAGTTGACCATCCTCCTTACTGAACCACGCAAAATTAATCTTAATATTTACATTAATATAAGGGAAGCAGAAAATGGCACATCCAGAGTTCACGAAAGAATTCATGAAAGATTAAATTTGACACCTGAAAGTGAGGAAAGAAACAAACAGTCACCCTCTGAAACAGCCGAGGCTCCTACAACCAGTGTTCATATGAACAACGCTGAACAGGAGCAGTCTCCCACCAGTGAAACCCAGGTCCCTACAACCAGTGATAGCAATGAAAGACCTCAGCCAGGAGAAGGGTATAGTTTAAATGAAACAAACAACCCTCCTTCTCTAGCTAGTATTCGTTCAAAAATGTTTAAAGACAACTGAGTCATGGATAATGTACGCAGCTGGGCATCTTTGTTGAACCGAAAAGGGAAGAAACTATTGTATACAGATTTAAAAGTCCGCAAAGCAACGAACAGTCGCCCTCTGAAACAACTGAGGTTATCAAAACCATTGTTTCTGTAGATACACATGAAAATGACCAGTCTCCCACCTCAAAAAGAATTGTATATTCAAGGGACCAGTTTATTACGCCCGACTGAGCGGAGGTTCCTACAACCAGTGTTCATATGAACAACTATGAACATGACCAGTCTGCCACCAGTGAAACACAGGTTCCTACAGACAGTGTTTCTGTAGATACACATGAAAATGAACAGTCACCTTCTGAAACAGCTGAGGTTCCTACAACCACTGTTTATGTGAACAACTCTGAAAATGAAGACACTTCACCAGTGACAGTTACAGCGCTGATTTATTCAATGGCGTCCTTCCAGAACCTTCAGATATTAACAGATCTGAAGAAAATGAACAAACAAACAACGTAAGTATTTCTTCCAGAGTTTACACAAACCTTTCAGCTTTGTCTTCATTTATTAGAGCTGCAGTTGAGTCTCTGGGACAAGGAGTACTTTTTGTCATCAGGCCCATCCTTACTATTCGTGGAGCACCATTTACCTTATTGTTCATCACACTTGTAATAGCCGTCGGGATTCTAGCAAACACACACCACTTGCTATAGCAACATTTTCCCGTGAAATTCAATATCCTTAGCATATAATGACATCACAAATATCCCCAGCCAGTCGCAGCAGATGGCTGCTCCTATGAGTCTGGTTCTGCTGGAGGTTTCTCTCTGTTAAAAGTGAGTTTTTCCTCCCCACTGTCGCCCTAGTGCTTACTCATAGGAGATCATTTGATTGCTGGGATTTTTCTTTAATACTGTGTGGTTTTAACCTTACAGTATAAAGAGCTTTGAAGTGCCTGTTGTAACTTGGCACTATTAGATAGACTTCAATAGGCTTCAACTGACAAAACATTGAAAAAATAAAAAATCAATCAATCAATAAATAATGGTTTGTGTGTGCATTTTTGATTTTTCTATACTAGGGTAAGTGCTAAAGCTTAATGGGATACAATTATAGCCCATAATTGTAAGAATAATATGTGGCTTTTAACAGATTATTCTTATAACAAATGTGACTGTGCTGAGTGGCCGCGGCACTGTGCACAGTATAAAACCTCTTGATTTTAGTGTCATGTAGAACTAGATTCAGGCCAAAGATTGCATTTAAGTAACATCAGTGATTAGAAGCCAGTGTTTTGATCTTTTTG
Source organism: Oreochromis aureus (assembly GCF_013358895.1). Classification (NCBI taxonomy): domain Eukaryota; kingdom Metazoa; phylum Chordata; class Actinopteri; order Cichliformes; family Cichlidae; genus Oreochromis; species Oreochromis aureus. The sequence goes on along the minus strand of NC_052955.1, from coordinate 12,296,867 downwards.
TTTTTGTTTTTTTAAAGTCTTTCTGATAAGGTTATTTTAAAGTTTATTTTTTAAGTCATAGACCTATTTATATTGGTTTCCCTGGTTTTAAACAGAAAATTTAAGCTCTTCAGTAAAACAAATGCAGTGTTTACCCGTACGGGTACTGACAGCCACTAGAGGTCCCTTTACTCAACGTTTACATTCATCAGTAACTTCCTTCTCAAATGCCAAATGTTAATGCTTGTCAGATTAAAAACTCAGAAAGCCTTTCAAGAAGACAGAGTAAAGATTAATTTATAATACCTTCATTTAGACTGCGTATTTATCAGATTGTTGCTGACATTGACTCTACTTCAGAATATTTATATATTTTTGCGTTCAACGTTTGATAATGTGTCATGCGCAAAAGCATCAGCTCTAAGAGCCGTGCTTAGAGAGTGCTTTGTAGTGAATCAGAAGAGTCGACTCCCATTGAGCGAGAGCCGACTCCTCACTTTATTTCCTTTCGCTGCTCAGCTCTCACACAGTGGCTCAGCTATGCTCCAGTCCCTCCATATTGTGGCCAATCACATGCAAGGATATAGGATAATATCATTATGTGAAAAACAGAGAGGGTGAGAGACGCGGCAGTCAAGTGGAGTGTGCGTCTGTCCTCTCAGTGAGTGAGTGAGACAGACAGCAGTGAGGAGGGCTGTGCGAGTGCATGGCAAAAATACATAAATATGCCTGACACCCGTAAACGAAGCAGCATCTGGCTGCAGTTTAAAGACTTTTGTCTCAGTCTTGTCTCGACTTTGTCTTGGTCTTGACTCGGTCTGTCCTGATCTTGGCATTGTCTTGGTCTTGGTTTAGGCAGTCTTGACTACAGGTCTAATGATCTCATCCACTTGCATATCTGGTGTGATCAGAGGTGGCAAAAGCACAGCTATTAGGTACAAGTCGTACAGTTATTAGTGTTAAGAAATACTCCAGTATAAGTTGAAGTATTAAACTGATTAAACTTCTTTACTCTTTGAGTACATTGCAGAGCCTCTTAAAAAGTACACCCTCTGAAATGCACTTAAAGAAAGTAAATGAGTAAATGGGTCTAGTTTATGTTGCCTACATTGTCGAGGATGACTTTGCATCTAAACAGGAAAATGAGTACAATCAGGGGTTAAAGTTGCATTCAGCAGGCGGGGAAACCCTAAATTTGTTTGTAATGGCTCAGTGTGGGGAAACACGACTGAAAATAAATTCTAGTGAGAGCTCCTGCAGATTTTCTTAGTGTAGAGGCTGTGATCAGCTGATCTGCTGCTCTTTGTGGATGGACACAACTGAACTCAGCATGTCAGCAGATGTTTCATGAGTTGTCCTGGCTGATTTCCATCCTCTGCACTAACAATGCACTGTTCATACTGTCTTTTTTTCTAGATGGTATAAAGTTGGTATGTTGGTGGAATTCAGTCGATGGATCTCAGTATTATCAGCTAAAAGTCATCTTTAGTCTGACAATGAGCACCACAGCCACTGTGTATCAGTCACACACTGTTCTTTTCTCTGCACTAACCTGCAGAGTTTTTCAAGCAACCTATAAATACCAGTTAGTCTGCCTCAGTTTGATTCGCATCATGTTTCATGATACGAAAAACATAATGCCACATCCAGTATCTGATTTAAAACATAAGGACTTACATGCAAGCTTTAAATTTCGAGAAGTCATTACTTTTAAATATAACCTCTCTTCTTCCTCTCCTGATCTCTTTCTTATCTTGCTCCATCTCTGAATGAATTTAGCTCTTTCTATTTTCTTCCTGTGAAATATAGCAGCTGGAGCTTTAGCTAGCAACACACTGTGAGACAAACAGCACACAAACAGTTTGTGTGTTTGCTGAGCTGATAGAAATGCTATCTGTTCCGATGGTAATAACTTAAAAGTAGGGCTGTCAGCGTTAAAGCGTTAATGCCGCGTTAAAGCATTAATGCTGATAGCCCTGTTTAAAAGTGGTCCTGGATTGGTTCTTATGATCTATCCAAATTACAACGGGATGCTCAGCACCCTCCAGCAAGTGCCACCACTCCTCCAATGCAAATTTCACAGCCAAGAGCTCCCTGTCCCCCACATCATCATTTTGTTTTTGTGGGAGAAGGGCAGCGAGAGAAAAAGGCACATGGTTTGAGCTTGGAGGGTGTTTTGTAAAAGCACTACTCCAACCCCAACATCAGAAGCATTAACTTCTATGATAAATGGTTAATGGACATCTGGCTGAATCAGGACTGGAGCCTTGGAAAAAAGGTTTTTGAGTTATGCAAAAGTGGCATCGGCCTCAGGAGACCAGGTGAAAGAGAGCTTAGTGAGGCATGTGAGAGGTGCTGCTACCTGACTGTACTTACAAATGAAGCCACGGTAGAAATTGGAAGCCAGGTTTCATATATTAGTTAAATCTAATCATGGATAATTTACACAAAGTAACTTCAAAGAGTAACAAGGCAGAACACAAAAAAACCTGCTTGCTATTAGTTTGTAGAGACTCATTTAACGTTACAACACACCTCAGATTTAGACCTCAGTTCAAACAGTTATCATTCTCTGCACAGAACAAGCAGTTTCCCCAAAGTTTCCCACAAGCCCCTGAGAAATGGGAGCCGAGCCAAGGCATTGTCATTCAATCCACCAGCTGTCAGAGGGTGGTGCTGTTACGTAAGACACATTATCCAAGGAGGCCACATTTATTAACTTCAGCACGCTTCAGACAAAGTGTTGGCCGTCAGGCTGATAGATTATGTAATTTCACCCCCTTTTCCCACATGCAGGTCAGGAGGTCACAGGATGTGGACAATGTGTCCTTCTTCTAGTATTCTTCATTCAGAGAAAAGTCACTGGAGTTCCTTTACTGTGGTCACCCTGAAGTTTCTCTTGTTCATTCATAAATCGCCCTCTGAATTTAATTTCAGCAGTAAGGTTTTCAGTTTGCTTACTTGATGTTTTTCTCTGTTTTCCTGGACGTTAATGATAAACAAGACAATCTTCATGACAAGCACATTCTTCACTGTTTTTACTGTCAGACTGGTAAGATGGTAAAAACACACAATACTTTCCTTTAGTCTGACCATGTCACTGATTTCTTACCAAAAACAGTGCTGTTTTGAAACAGTTAAACACATGATTCATGAAGAAAGAGACTGTGACGGTCACAGAACATTTTATCCAGCAGTTATCACAAGTTGCCCTCCTACCCAAACCTAAAAGCAACAGATGTGCAGCTCGGACGGCTGATGTGTTTTTTTTTTCATCCTCAGGGAAGTGAGCAGCGTGGTGCGCCGCTGCGTCGACAAGCGGACCTCTCAGGAGTACGCGGTGAAGATCATCGACATCACCCCCTCCGACAAGATGACGCCGCAGGAGATCGAAGAGATCAGAGAGGCGATGGTGAAGGAGATCGACATCCTCAAGAAAGTCTATGGACAGGAAAACATCAGTATGCATGCTTCATTTAATCAGTTTGACTGGGAAAACTTGGGTTTGTTTAAACTTTGTTCTTCTAACATGGCCAAATATCAAAGTAACTCTCTTCTCCAGTTCAGCTCAAAGACTGCTATGAGTCCAAGGCCTTCTTCTTCTTCCTGGTTTTTGACCTGTAAGTGTTTCACATGGATGATTCCTGAACAGGTATTTATGTGAAAATCAACCAAAACTTTTAGTTTCTTTTTCCCAGAATGAAGAAGGGTGAACTTTTTGACTACCTCACAGAAAAAGTCACACTGAGCGAGAATGAAACGCGATCAGTGAGCATGTTATTTAACAAAAAAACAGATACATTCCGCTTACTCTTAAAAGGACTCTTTAAAGGTTTGCATGTGTTGTCTTTAGGAAGATCATGCGGTCTCTATTGGAGGTGGTCCAGTTTCTCCACGCCCAGAACATTGTTCATCGGGACCTGTAGCCCGAGAACATCCTTTTAGACGACTACATGAACATCAAACTCACTGACTTTGGTTTAGCTGTGCAGATTCAGCCAGGACAGACACTCAAAGGTCAGTGAAAGCTTCCATTACTGCAAAGTGTGTCAGCAGTTCAGAAACCAAGGGAGAATACATGACTTTCTCACAGAGCAAAAAGGTGGCTGTAATCACACAACTTGTCAAAAGATGACAAAAATACTTAAAGCAGTAAAAACTTTCACAGGTTGGCTGACAGTTAAACACCAGTGCATCATTTCAGACCCACCACTGAGTTGAGTGAATATTAAAGTTACAGTTTACAGCCTGCAGTGCACTCGTCAGGACATCAGCTGTTGGTGGTGAGCGGAGAATCTGGGTCTGTATACAGTATAAATAAAATTGAACCAGACTGAGTTAAATTGAAAGTGTTTGTTTTGTCTCTCCAGTAGAGATGCACTGATTCCCATTGAATAGGATGTCCAAACACTTCCCTAAGATACTGTATTATGTTTTTCTTTTAATATATCATCTATTTGTGTGTCACTTTTGTAGCTGTAGAGATATTAATAGACAATGAGGATAGTAAAAATGTAACCCTTACATACCGTTTGGGTCAAATTTGACTCAAATCTATTCAGATGGGTTTTAGATCAACCAGCATGAATCAAATCGAAGGAAATGGCTGGCGTCTTAAAACTCTGCGTGACATGTCTGTGTGTATTTTGTATAGGAAAGTGGTGACAGAGTTCTGTCATGAAAAATACTGGTGTTCCCACCACGTCTACCCAGGTTCCTGCAGAGACCTGCCCATGCAGGTCTTTAAAGGACCATCAGGGGATCTCCAAACAGTGAAATAGTAAAACAGCATAGGAGTGATCATTTATGGGTCACATAAAGAACAGAGGTCATACAGAAGTCAGAGAGTGCCTTGGGCAGACACACAGCTGTAATAGGGCTGCACAGTGGTAGAGTGGTCAGCACTGTTGCCTCACAGCAAGAAGATTCCCAGTTGAAATCCTGGCTGTAGCCTTTGCATGTTCTCTCTGTGCCTGTGTGGGATTACGTCACGTATTCCTGCTTCCTGTCACAGTCTAAACACATTAGTTTAGTTCAGGTTAACTAGTGATTCAAAATCCATGGCCTCCACGCCTGGTTTACACACTGAGGGCAATTTTTAGGGGTTCTTGCCTAAGAACAATTCTGCATGTAGACAAGGATAGACTCATGAATACATGTAAATGAACAGCTCTTAAGCGCTTAAGCCTTATTTGAAATTCTGTAAAAGTGGTTTTATGTTGACAGACAAAGATCAGGGAATATGCTCCCTTTAATAACATTTATTTACTCTTCCTGTCTGTAATGCAGAGGTGTGTGGGACTCCTGGTTACCTTGCTCCTGAGATCACTGAGTGCTCTATGGACGCAGGACATTCAGGATTTTCACTGCTGATGCTTTACTGTGTAAGCAGCCTTATAGTTTTAACAATGCTACACAGCCCTTGTTTTATGTTTTGCATGTAAAATCTCCAAATGAAGAAAAAAAAACCCAAATGCTAAACACACGGGGAAAGGCTGAATGAATGAATGAAGCCTTTATTTGTCACTTGCAGTTGCCTACAGTGAAAAATTGACCCCTTCCGACCATACATATATTACACAGACATCACATATCACTTATCTAATATCTGTTTAGTTGCATCCCACCTTTCAAGGTACTTAATGCCAGCAGATTCATCTTTGGTTAACACAGCAGGCTATACTAGACCTCTGGTGACCCCTAACGGGCAAACAAACGCGTATTCCGTCCTCATAGGGCAATTTGTTCCCCTCAAGAAGTGAGAAAGGTGTGATGTGTGCGGGCAGAGTGAAACCTTTTTCATTATATCACGGGAGAAAGTTTTAAAAAGATGCTGTCAAATAGAGATGCATAAAGTGGGAAGTTGAGGGAGAGTAAATATTACACGAATAGTTTGAAACCTTTGAAAAGCTAAATGTACTACTTTATTCACTAATTCTGTAACAGAAAAATAACCTAAACTTATTCATACAAACTGTAATGTTTTTCTGTTCTGCTTTTGCTTTTAATTTTTTTTTAATAATTATGTTGTTGTTGTTGTTTTCTTTTTTTAAATTGGGGCAAATAATACTGTTAACTTTTATAATTTTTCATACACTTACTCCACAATCTTGTACTTTTGTGTTCATATTTTGTAAAATCGTTGGACTTTCTGTACTTTATCCTTTATTTATTAATTCCCTCTCTAGTGAATGACTTGGTTATTTATGAAGTTGTTGTGCGCTTGTGTTCAGCAGCTGGAGACAAGTTAGAGAGGCAAGGCTGAAAAGGTTTGGACATGTGAAGAGGAGGGATAGTGTATGTTGAAGATAGAGTTGCCAGGCAGGAGGAGACATGAAGATTCATGGATGATATCTGATTTAGAGAAACTAAATCACATGCAAACAATAATTTATTTATTTTATGACACACATGCGTTTAAATGTGTTATTTTCTTCTTAAACATTCTTGGAAACATATTTACTTACCACCCAACTTAACTAGAAAAAAAATATCTTATTGACTCAAAAAGTAAAGGCAGAGTATTTGCATCCACAGACCATTTTTACTTACACACACACCAAGTGATTTATTTTACTGTCAAATATAAGGGCTCATATCCAAGCCAAGGTCAGCAGAAATTACTTATTCTTTTGCGAAACGATTATTCTATTGCACGAACTGAAATCAGCTGATTAAAGAGCAAGAGCAAGACATGACTGACAGTTTTTTCTTTCTATTCTATTTCGATTAGAAGAACCTTTAAAAGGCAAGTAGTGCTATAACTGTTACAACTGTGTTGTATTACTGAAAAATGTAATCTGATTACGGCAGCATGTTACACCCAACGCTGGTCGTCAGTTTCATAAAGAAGAAGAATTGGTCTTATTAATTCAGGAGGGTCTCATGGTGCAACTCTAAGACTTCTGCTCTGTTGCTAGCATCTGAACCTCTCCAATCTGAAAGAAAAGTAATGTTAATGTTACCTCATTATAACACCACACAATACAGGAACAGAAAAGTTCAATAAGTCACAATAAAAAAATGAAAACAAGAGTAAATCACAAACCTGAACATGAGGAGGGGCACTGAGCACGTATATAACAGCGTTGACAACATCTTTTGCTTCCAAAGGCTGTAAGAAAAATGAAAATATTATTTTTTTAATTAGAGTAATCATCTAAATAGTACATGAACTGCAGAAATAACAATATTACCTTATATGCAGAGAAAACTCTGGCTTTTATATCTGGATTGTTGCTATAGAGCCGCAAAGGAAATTCAGTCTTCACTAAGCTGGGAGAAATGCTCTGCAAAAGAGTAGATACTGAAAGAACTTCAGGAAGCATTGTGCATGTGTGTCATAGAAGCTTATATTGATGGTAAAGGCAGCCTTCGAGCTGGTTACAATGTCTTTTAAAGCCTTACTGTGGCTCGGATATGGGTGTTTTCTGCACGAAGCTCCTGCCTCAGGCCCTCAGTCAGAGCGGTTACAGCAAACTTGGTGGCGGTGTAGAAATGTAGATCAGCATGGGGCATCACATGATGTCCACATACACTAAAACAGCAGGCAATTTGTTAGCTTTTTAACAGATGGGCATTAAACAACATGTACTGATCTTTAAGTTATTCCTTTAAAGCCATGTTTGAATGATTCAAGAAAATCTGTGGCCCACCACAGAGCTGTATCAGGTCTGTAACAATCATTTTGTTTTGATGATTTGATAATGATAAATCCTGAGCTGGGCACCTTTTCCAGTGCAGACATTTTTTCTGTTTGCACTTTTTCTGTGTTCCATTTGAGCCAAGAGGTTTTTGTATTCTCCTGGCTTAGAGGACACTTGAAAGTACTGTCACTGGACAAGTGTTACCAACTGTCTTGCATGTTTGGTAGGGTAGGTGTCATGATCTGTGGTTTGCGACCCTGAGTTTTGAGTTTCTATTTTGTTTATTGTTCCGTTCTTGGTCCTTCAGGGTTTCATATTCTAGCCATAATTGCTGTTTGGTATTTCTGTGATTTTATTATCAGCTTAGATTGTGCTTTCTTTCATATTTTTCAGGTACAGTTATCATTTAATAAAGCTACAGCTGAACTAAATCACTTTTTTTTCCTGATTTAGCTTAGCTGTTATCCCTGACATTTTTTCTTATGGACTGTGTGCTGGCTAAGAATAAATGAGGCATCTTTTGTTCCTGCACTCTGCCTCTCTGCATCCTGCATTTGGATGCATCTCTTCAAGATTCTAAAACCATGACAGTAGGTTTTCTATCATTGTTAATGTAGCAGGAATGTTGTATTATATCTATGTGTAGACGAAACCAACAGTGTATGCGACATGCGGGCTAGTCATTGTACATCAGCAAATAAAACTGCACCTGTTTATGTTTATGATGTGCCCATCGTCAACGTGTCTCTCTTTCATCGACTGATACGCTTCACGCGCGCAGATACTCAAGCCAAAAACGTTCACCTGCAAGAATGCAAGCAGAAAAAAAACAAACAAACTTTACATTTAATCATTTCTTCTTGTGCACAAGTGTAAATTAACCCCACAGTGTTAATGTACACTGTTAATCAGCTGTAACATTAAAAGCACTGAACATGATGGATGCTCTTACATCCATCATGTTCTTCCAGCTGCTGGTTTTGCCACTTAGCAGCGGCTCGGGGTGAGCCAAGCCAGCGTTGTTGATGCACACGTCCACGCCTCTGTGCTGCTCTTTGATCGCTGCAAACATGGCCAGAATCTCCTCTTCGTTAGTCAAGTCACACTTGAAAGGCACCAGAACACCAGGGTGACCGGCGCTCTGACACTCTGCTGCCAGTTTCTGAAACCAAACAGGAAACAATAACACACTTCAGAATCCCATCTGTGTTTAATGTATGTAAAAATTGTTCAAATTTTAGATTTATATAAACTTAGTGTAAATAAGTAGATTTAAGTTTTCACTTTGCATATCACCTGTAAACAGTAAGTTTACAGATTTGTGTGATCTTAGCTGTTATGCCAACTTGAAGTCAACTGAAGAATCATTACCCAAAGTCTTAAAGTAAAAAAAATAAATACACAAATGCTGTTTTAACATAAAGCCGTCGTCATATTCTGTCTGAAAAGATGACAGACTTCAGGATTCCCCTTGTGTGTTTGCTCTGTGTTTTAATCTAGCATTTAAACATTTACAGTGAGGAACATAAGTATTTGAACACCCTGCAATTTTGCAAGTTCTCCCACTTAGAAATCATGGAGTGGTCTGATATTCACATTGTAGGTGCATTCCCTCTGTGAGATACAGCATTTAAAACACAATTCAGGAAATCACATTGTATGATTTTTAAAGAATTTATTTGTATTGCACTGCTGCACATAAGTATTTGAACACCTGGCGATCAGCAAGAATTCTGGCTCTCAAAGACCTGTTACTATGCCTTTAAAAAGTCCACCTGTACTCCACTTATTAATCTAAATTAGTAGCACCTGTCTGAGCTCTTTAAAGACACCTGTCCACCCCACAGTCAGTCAGACTTCCAACTACTACCATGGGCAAGACCACAGAGCTGTCAAAAGACATCAGAGACAAAATTGTGGACCTCCACAAGGCTGGAAAGAGACTACGGGCAATTGCCAAGCAGCAATTGTTAGAAAATGGAAGAGGCTAAAGACGACTGTCTCCCTTGGACTGGGCCTCCATGCAAGATCTCACTTCATGGGGTATCACTTATGATAAGAAAGGTGAGGAATCAGCCCACAACTACACGGGAGGAGCTGGTCAATGACATGAAGAGAGCTGGGACCACAGTTTTAGAGGTCACTGTCAGTAGAGCACTACGCCATCATGGTCTCAAATCATGCATTGCACGGAAGATTACCCTGCTCAAGTCATCACATGTCCAGGCCCGTCTGAAGTTTGACAGTGACGATCTGGATGATCCAGAGGAGGTGTGGGAGAAAGTCATGTGGTCAGATGAGACCAAAATAGAACTTTTAGGTCTAAACTTCACTCCCGGAGGAAAAAGAAAGATGAGTTGCATCCCAAGAACACCATCCCTACTGTGAAGCATGGGGGGGGAAACATCATGCTTTAGGGGTGCTTTTCTGCGAAGGGGACAGGATGACTGCACTGTATTAAGGACAGGATGAATGAGGTCATCATTCAGAATTCTTGCTGATTGCCAGGTGTTCAAATACTTATGTGCAGCAGTGCAATAGAAATAAACTCTTTAAAAATCATACAATGTGATTTCCTGAATTGTGTTTTAAATGCTGTCTCTCACAGAGGGAATGTACCTACAATGTAACTTTCAGACCCCTCCATGATTTCTAAGTGGGAGAAATCATGGGGGGTGTTCAAATACTTATGTTCCTCACTGTACATAAAGTTAGTGCAAATACATAGATCGATTTTTTTAGTTTGCATATAACAGCTCAGTAACAGTGCACGCCTAGAACGATCTAAATTCTTTGTGTTTTACTTGAGGCGCTTTGTGAACAGCTCACAAAAGAGTAGCAGGCACATGATTATGCAATGATGCCTGCCAAAGACATTTCTGTGGTTTTGAGGTGTGACACAAACTGTGAATTGCACAGTCAACACATAGATGTATTTTTCTTGAATATTATCATAAACCTAACTCTGCTGAAAAATGATCCTCATAGCATCAGATATCAAACAATACTTCGTGATAGAGTCACTTTACATTAAATTACTCCCCGCAGAAACTGCAAACCTGTATTTTTCCGATGTCCCTGGCGCAGCCCACCACTTTCATTCCGAGCCGGACCAACTCTACGGCTAGAGCCGCACCAATTCCAACCGAGGCTCCGGTCACCAGAGCCACTCTGCCCCGCCAGCGCTCCATCACAGCCCGGACACCGGTGTTCGGACACGCACGAAAGAACAAGGAAAGAATCAAAAGTATAAAGAGAGCGTTAGTGACTAGTGTCCTGCGATATGAAGCATTTATATAGACATCTCAAACATAACTCCAGGCTCCCTTTGCTCTCAAACAAAGCTCCAAGTCCCCGCCCAATCGTCCACTTTTCGCCTACTTTGAGAGACACCGAGGCTGCAGCACAGTAGCACAGCAGAAGTACTCGTCCTCCCTGGCAGTGGTGCCACTCTAAGGTCCCACGCTCTAAAACACGTCTGTGTGCTGCATTAAAGTCAGGTGCAAACATAGGAAAACAGATAAATCAGCTCTGTTGTTGTAATTAAATACTTCGAAGCAATTCAGATTGCTCAAACTGATCAAAAGCAAGTAAAACTCCGACTCGAATTTAAGTGTCACATCTAGTATTAGTATTTATTTCAGCACTGGCTAGACATTCCTTTGCACCATCTAATGTGCTTCTACTTTGAAACGGACACAGGAAAAGTTGAGTTTATATAACGATAAAGATGGATAGAGTTATGCAAATATTTTTTAGGATTGTTTTGTTAACTTATTTGCAGGTATTAGTAATGTGGAATGGACATTATAGAAATATATATGGTATATATGCTATTTTACCACTGATTTATGTATTTTTATACCCCCAGTTTCACTATCAACTTAAATATATTACTATTTTTAAGCAATACTTTTGAATACTGAAATATATATTTTCAGATATTTTCACACTTAAGGCTTAATGTTTTACACCATAAAGTTTTTTTTTTAACAAACATCCTTGAAGTGCAATGAGATAGTGAAGTACAACAAAGTTCCTCCCAAAATAATTATTTGATTATTTCATACCTTAGTAAATAATGTCTATAAAAACTGTTTAATGACAAGTTAAAATCATCTTCATAAATGTAGTAAAGAAGTAAAAACAAAACAAAACAAAACAAAACAGTACATTATTTGACAGGGTCACATTGTGTAGTTATATAAGGACTGCTCTGTCGCTTGCACCTGCTTTATCGGGATTGTCCTTGTAGAGTCATGGAGCAAATTCAGTCTCCACTAAACCAGAAAAATGCACTGAAAAAAGAGTGGATACTGAGGAAACTCGGAACAGTTGTGCAGGTGTCTCACAGAAACTGAGATTATGTGATTAATGTATGTGAGAGTGGAAAACTACACGATGTGCAGACTTGCTGCAGCAGAATGCGATTTACACTGTTAATATTTAACTGCTAACCAGATCTAAGGGGCCACCGTGACCATGACCCAGCCGCTGGTTTTTCCATTTAGCAGAGGCACTAAATGAACAAAGCCAGCGTTGTTGATGCTGTTGAGGATAATAGATCTGTCTGTGTGAGGAATGCTCCTCAGATCAGCCTTTAGAATAGGACTGCATAGGACTTTTGTTTATGTAAAGTTATTGTAAGTAAACAGATTATAGCTTTGAGTCTGTATATCACATAAAACAGATTTCTGTAGCTGAAAGACAAGAATGAGGACGGCTGTTTGTCCATGATTTGGAAAAAATTGTGGCAGAGCCAGCCTGATAGAATCTCTTCCCCAAATAGAAGATGGCTGTGGGCTGATCCTGTCCAAGATTAGGACAGAAGACAAAGATCAAGAGCATTAACTAATCATAATCTTAAAGTACTTAAATTAAAATATGACATGGGGATACAGATTCTGGCAGTGTGGAATGAAATAAAAATCTGATGTCAGAACAGACACTGTGTTCATTGAAGAGAATGTAAGATAAACAGGTTGTGTGTCTAGTGTGGATGCTAAAAGGGCTGCAAGCCCCAAATGATTCACCCCCCTGCTGTATTTAGGTTTAAAGTAAAATTCTGACTAGAAGTAATCTCAACATTTTGCAGGACATAGTAGTGGTAGACGAGAGTTTCAAAAAAGATGACATTTGTTTATGCCACAGCGTTTTAATCAAGTCCAGGTCTGGACTCGATCATTGCAATACCTTAATTCTTTTCTCTTTCAGTCATTCTGTTTTGGACTCGCTGATCATAAATCAACCCGTTGCGTGACCCAGTTTCAGCCAAGCTTTAAGCAGTCGAACTGATGACCTCACCTTTGTCTCTAGAATACTTTGGTATACGGAGGGGCTCACAGTCAACTCAATGACTGCAAATTGCCCAGCTCTTGTGGATGCAAAACAAGTCAAACCATCACCCCTGCACCACTGTGCTGACAGTTGATGTGAGGTGTTTGGTTTTTGCCAAATGTGGTGCTGTGGATTACAGCCACTTTGGTCACTGTCCAAAGAGCATTGCTCCAGAAGTCTTGTGATTTGCTCAGATCTAACTTTGCAGGAGAAGATGACCCAAATGTAGACTGCTGGGATGCACTTGGAATAAACAAAATGTGCGCCTTTTATTGTGGCTGACCCAGAATATGAAAAACTCATCACACAAGAAACCAGCAGGAAGCACATTAGGAGCAAAGCGAGCTGGAACACAGTGTGACACAACCAAACCGAGGCTTTAGAAACACACAGGACATGGGAGAATAAAACCGAAGGCAAAGCACAAGAGACAACTCACAAAGTAAAGCCGACAGTCACCAACTAGACACAGAGCAGTGACAAAAACACAGCATGGAGAAACATATGGGAGGCTACAGTCAACTAAAACACAAAGAATCCACCTCTAAGACTACTTATCATTTTAAGTATAAAACAGAACACACAATGCTGGAATACTGACAGAGACAAAAAAATAATGAAACTCAGTCAATTAGGATTTAAAACCACAGCTTAAGAATAACAATGAGTCAGTAGGTTCACCATTTTATTTAATTATTTATATTTGTGATGTGTCACTTATTAATATTACATAAATATATTTACTATTTACTTTTGTATTTTGTTTTTCTAAAATTTGTACAATTATCTTACATATCTTGCTATACCTCATTAATACTGCTAATGCTTAATTTTTCAAGTACATTTATACTTAAGGTTCAGACATGGTTTTTAAACCATAAAGATTTTATTAAAAATCAGACATCCCTTAATGCAATTTAAAAAAAAAAAAAAAAAAAAAAAAAGAAATGCAACAAATTTCCCCTGAAGATTGTTTTTATTTTATACATTTATGAAAAATAAAAACACCATAAAATTGTTCCATCATTGTATCAAGTCATTATCTTTTAAAATGTTGCAAAGAAGTGAAATTTGTCATTGTATCGTTTGAGGTTCTCGTGGCGCAGCTCTAAGACACCTGCTCTGTCGCACGCATCTGAATGTCTCCAATCTGAAACAAAAGTTACGTGAACGTTGTCTAATTATGAGTCAAAGTTAAAATGTAAAAAAGGAAATACACAATAACAAGCATTAAAAACAAGAGCAAAGGACAAACCTGAACATGAGGAGGGGCGCTGAGCACATATACAACAGAACTGGCAACATCTTTTGCTTCCAGAGGCTGTCAGAGAAGTGAAAAGTGACTGAATACCCTTTACTTGAGTAATCATATTAACGGTACTTTAATTATAGGAATGATCCCTTTACCTTATATTCTGAGTATAGACCGGCAGACTTATCGGGATTGTCCTTGAAGAGCCGTGGACCAAATTCAGTCTCCACTAAACCAGGAGAAATGCTCTGCAAGAAAAAAAAAAAAAAGATCATGAGGGAACTCCATGAAGTACTGTCTATGTGTCTCATAGCAACTGTTACTAGCATTATGAATTATACTAGCACTTTATGAGCTGGTTACGGTATATTTTAAAGCCTTACCGTGGCTCGGATATGAGTTTTTTCTGCACGCAGTTCCTGCCTCAGGCCCTCAGTCAGAGCGGTTTACAGCGAACTTGGTGGCGGTGTAGAAATGTGTACTCGCACTGGGAAGTACACGATGACCGGACATACTGCAACATAAAACAGATTACAAACCTGAGCAGGTCAGCAGAAATAACATTAAAAGTTCTTCTCTTAAAAGGCAAGTCTGACTGAATGATGCAAGAACATCTGTGGCACACAGAAGCTGAGGTCCAAAGCTGCAAAACTGTTTTATACTCAAAAAAATTGCTTAAGTCCAAAATCTGGATTTGATACTGATTTCCAGTCTAGATTTTCCTTCAGCTTTCATATTAGTTTGGGTTCTGGTTGGCCAAAATAATTGGAGATGTCACTTTATTTAGGACAGTTTATGAACATTTTAAATACTGTCTGACATTTTTTGATGGTTTATCCTGCAGATGAATAAACACTGGCCTCAGTGAGGTCTTTAAAATCTGGACTCAGTTATTTTGCAAATGTCTAAAAGTTGTAATAACAGGCATTTTGTCAAAGCAAAGTGATGGCTGTTTCAGTGCAAAAAAGGTCCGATCCCTACAGAAAACCGAAATCGCTTAGGTGTTAGGGCTGTTCGATATAACGATATATATCGGATGACGATATGAAAACGTCTATCGTTTCATATTACGCTATCGTTTGTTTCGTGGTGTCGCAAAAAATAAACTGTTTACGACCATATTTTTTTTCATCGCTTTGATGGTCACTGTAGTGGCTAGATTAATTTCTTAAAGTTCTCTCTTTCTCTTATATTTAAAATAACGACACTATGGACGGACAAGCGACTGTTTTACACGTTGTCGTTAGCAGCTGACGGTAAACCCAGCGTGTAGCTCTGTCATCCGCTTGTTTATTTTCCATAAACCTTTTACAATAAAGCTGAAGATCCTGTTGAGATTTTTCAAAATAAACTGAAATGATGACAAACAGAAAGACCACTCAAAACAAATTGAGGACCTTATTTCTAAATGAGGGGGCTACCTCTGTAGCATGGATACGGTTTGGTTATGAAAAGTCTGACATGGACCAGAAAACTGTATTCTGCAAATTATGCAGGAAACCGATCTCCACCTCAGACTCAAACACGGCAAACCTCTTCAACCACCTATGCAAGAATTACGTAAAAGATTATAGAGAGAGTTTATGGATGAGAAGCAAAAAAGAGCCATCAGGTGTTTAAAAAACAGGCTTTTCCCAGCACCACGCCGTGTAATAAATACTCACAAAAAAAAAGGCAGACGTTACAACTTATGTCTAAAAATGATTTGCTTCATGCATCGGTCAAAACACTCGACTCCACGTACACCACGCACAGCTGAAGACACTTCACGCAAGTCGAGTTGCCCGAGATTCACAGAATTTACAGAAAATGTAACATTTTTGTGATATATATCGATGTCGGGACGATAAATGTCTTATATATGGATATGAGATTTTGGTCATCGCACAGCCCTATTAGGTGTTACATAAGAAACGGCGTCTGAGGTAAAATTCTTTCAATTCAAGCCTGCAAAGCCATGTGCTGTGGTGATGCATTGTGAAAAAAGGAGAATGGTTTCTTCAAAAATAATGTCTGCGTTTCATCTGAGTCAAGGTTTCTGGATAACTGGAGAAGATTCCTCATTGAAAAGGGTGCCAGAGGGGTTTTCTATGAAGCCAGATTAATGGCTTAGCGAACTGAGGCTTGAGCATAAAGGCACAATTTTCTCTCTAGCTTGGCCAAATAACCACAGTAAGAGCAGGTTATGTTCTGAGTTTTCATCTAAAATTGACTGGTAGCACCATGCTTTAGCTAATTTCTTTCTTTTCTGTTTTTAATTCATAGCATGTTTTAAGTGAAATACAGATTCTCTGCTGGGGAAAATGTTTTATATGTCCAAGTTTTTAAGCTGAACTTTACAAAAACCACTGAAGGAAGCATTGCATTGTCATGGGAATGTACATGTATTAGTTTGGTGATTTGTTATTAACTTTGATTCTGCTGGAAGTGCAGCAGAACACACACCAAGAATCTTTGTTCAAGCAATCAAGTTAGTTTCCTTTGATATATTGACAACATAAAGAAATTTCCATGTCTCCTGTGTTAGCCTGTGGGACAACAGGCAGCACAAAGAGGGAACTCAATGATAAAATAATTTAATTAAACTGAAATGTTTATTTTACCGCTCTTTGTGCCAAATCCCAACATTTGCAGCATTAACCTTTTGTCTTATTTGCAAGTGTTGCATTTCGCTGCTATAGATTTTATTTTTTTCTTTAGCGATTTTTAATCACTATTTTAACATTATCGTCAACAAAATGCCTGTTTTTAAGTAAGTGTGCTCAGCGCATGAAGCAGAAAGTCCCACTCAACAGAGAAAGTTGATAACCACCATTGTGACAACCGTTCCATTATGGGGTTTTAGGTTTTGCTGAGCCAGCTAATCTAAAGAAAGCCTGGCTGTGTTGACCTTCATTCGTAATGCACCCCTCAGCACAACTGCACTGACGGACAGCATTGTGTAAACCTATCTGGCTTGAATGTGACGAAGTTCATTAAATTGTAAAAGACCTGCCCTCCTTTCACTTGTAGCTTTCTTTCGATTTTAGACAAATGTCGGCCATTTAAAAATAAAAAATTGTGCAGTGTTGCAAAATTAATATCATATTCACAATCTGAATAGAGAACATGCGAACATGAAAACATATATGGTGTTCTTATTAATTCAGCAGTTTTGCACTTCACAAGCTTGCACAAGCAAATAAAATGCACCTGTTTATGTTTATGATGTGCCCATCATCCACATTTCTCTCTTTCATTGACTGATATGCCTCACGCGTGCAAATACTCAACCCAAGGATGTTCACCTGCAAGAAAACAAACAGGGAAATCTTGCACAACAAAAGGGTACCAAAGGTTTTAAGCAACTTTGAATTCTGTTTAAAACTGTTTGAAAATGTTAATGTAAAACAATACCACAGCAGTAAAATCACTGATGGGTGACCTTTGTCACATTTGTTATTTCAGTTCAATGTTTTACTTGAAAACCACTCGTGAATGTCACATCAATGTAAACCAGGATCTGAGCTCTTACATCCATCATGTTCTTCCACCCGCTGGTTTTGCCACTTAGCAGCGGCTCGGGGGGTGAGCCAAACCGGCATTGTTGATGCACACGTCCACACCTTTGTGCTGCTCTTTGATCGCTGCGAACATGGACAGAATCTCCTCTTCTTTGGTCAAGTCACACTTGAAAGGCACCAAAACACCAGGGTGACCGGGGCTCTGACACTCTGCTGCCAGTTTCTGAAACCAAACAGGAAACAATAACACACTTCAGAATCCCATCTGTGTTTAATGTATGTAAAAATCGTTCAAATGTTAGATTTATATAAAGTTAGTCCAAATAAACAGATTTGAGTTTTCACTTTGCATATCACCACAAAGAGCAGTGGACACCATCTATAAACAGTAAGCTTACGGATCTGTGTTCAGATGTTATGCCAACTTGAATCTCTGCCATCTGAATAATCATTGGCCAAAGTCTTAAAGTTGTAAAGTTTTAACAGAAAACTGTCGTCATATTCTGTCTCATATAATATCACTTTCTGTTGAAAGTAGCATGAGTGACAGTTAGTTGGAATTAACATTTTGTGCGCAAGCTGTTTAACAGACGACTAAAGTGTTGTAGAGTAGAAAAGCGCTATACAAGAACGAGCACAGTTAGCGTTTACCAAATAAGTGACACTGCTGCAAATTTTCTGCATAAAGCCAACAATAAACAGCAAAATTTACTGTGTGATAGCGTCGGTTTACATTAAATTACTCTCTGCAGAAAGTTTGAGTTTCTATATCAGCGCAAACCTGAATCTTTCCGACGTCCCTGGCACAGCCCACCACTTTCATGCCGAGCCGGACTAACTCTACGGCTATAGCCGCCCCGATCCCGACCGAGGCTCCGGTCACCAGAGCCACTCTGCCCCGCCAGCGCTCCATCACAGCCCGGTAACCGCAACACACACGAAAACACCACAAGTATGAAGAAAGGGACGTTGAGCCTGCAGCACAGTGAGCCCTGGAAATGTCAAGCACCTGCGACCCGCAAACGTCGCACTCACAGTAGTCATACGTCTCGGCGTATGTGGCGTTCACGTAGATCAGTTGCAAACCGTAGAAAGCCGTAGTATCAGTTCTGTCACTGCGATTAAATACTTCAACCGATCACAGCCGTACTCACATTTAATTGACAGTATCGCATATCTTTCACTTTACCTGAAGTTAAAACATATCAACCACTAATAGGACAGACCTGTCACAAATGTAACTCCCACTGCGTATTTGCTCCGTAAAATCAAAGATACGACGGAGAAATCATGACTCGAAGTCTGTGCACCAGCAAACAAAGAGCATGGCTTAAGTGGGAATGTATTCATACAGTTTTAAGTCTCCGTGACCATGAGGATTACAGTTTATTTGGATAACTGCTTCACAATAATAACAACTGTCTCACCACTGCTCCTTCAGGTCACCTCATCTGCCAGTAAGAGGCGCTAAAAAGACCGGTTGTTACACTGTGCTTGATTTAAGGTTACACAATATTTCTTAAGGGGGCGGAACCACCTAAACTTACCTTGTTGTGCATTAGTCCAACGTTACGTTGTTAAAATTATTATTTTTGTGTATTTACTCAGTGTGAATAAAACACAAACTACGTTGGCATTTTCTTTTTTAACATTTGGCTGGTCAGCCAGGCCTCCCCTGTGGGCTCACAAACATCAGCCAGTTCACCCTCTGAAGATCACAGAGGGTTTTCTGAAAGCTAAGTTCACGCTGAACTAAAGTGAATATGTATAATAACAACTCCGAGGAGAGCAACATATTTTCCTATTAATTATTTTAATATATGTTAGTGAAAAATGTCAGTTCAAACATTGTAGACAAAGTTATTTCCAGACTAGCTAAAGTCACCACGTTTCTAAATCTAGCAAACGACTAAAACGTGTCAGCTGTTTATTTCAGGAGATCACGGTGCAACTTCAAAGAGACCAAAAAACTAACACTGATGGTAAAGTCCTCTTTTCTCAACACTTGAACACAAATATGGTGAAAACTACTCACAGCACATTTCATAAAGACCTCAAGCATAGTGCTCGAGATGTTATAATTAAGGCTTGTTTTGCAGCCACAGGACCTCGGCACTTTGCAGTCACGAACTCCTCTGTATACTCAAGTATCCTACAGTGAAATGTGAGACAATTCATCAACAACACAATGTTACAAAAGAAAATCAAAATGCTGCAATGACCTGAAGAAAAGACCTTAACCTGATTGAAATGCTGAGTGATGTGCAAAAGGAGTGCCCACAGATCTCAATGGACTGAAGTGACATCATCAAGAAGAGTGGGTCAAAATTCCTTTACAACAATGTGACAGATAAAATCATTGAGAAAATTAATTACTTCAAGTTATTGCTGCTAAACATGCTTCTACAAGCTACTGAATAATAGTTTTACTTTATTTTCAAGTATTAATTGTGCATTTCGCATAGTTTTGTTAAATAAATAATGACACTGCAAAATCTGAGATGTGTTGCTCACTGCATCCATCCATCCATCCATCTTCTTATCAGGAGCTGGGTTGTGTTAGCAGTAGTCTAAGCAGTCTTGATGCCTGAAGCACCTCAACTGGCTTCTTTCGACCAAGTGGTAACAGTAAACTGATCCACGGCTCATCAGATGGACCAGGCAATTTCTTATTATATTCTGATATGTAAAGCGTTACAACTGAAGGAGGGCATAATTTCTTTTTCACATGAATGCAGGCATGCTTGATCCAACAGCATGAGGACACTTCATCTCTTATTCCACAAAATGTAGACTCACAAGACCAGGGATAAAGACTGACTCTGAGGAATGTAGTGCTTGGCAAATGGCCACACCCTGCAGCAAAGACCTGCTTATGTACTTCATGAAAACTGTGAGAGCTGAGCTGCTTTTGCACTCATCTTCCAAAATTGCAGGGGATTATTAATAGAGTAGAATAAGTTGGACTAAAAGAAACTAAATTAAATGGTTAAATAAGCTATCATTAATCGCTGCCATTGACTTCTACAAGCATTAAATGCAAAATAAAATTTTGTCTTCTTTCAGCTACCCTAATGTGAAGGCTGGACTAGGCCCTTGCTCTGGGGTTGCCAGAAAAACAAACACCTGCTACACACCCTCAAAGTGAATGTCTCCAATCTGAAAGAAAAGTTTTGTAAATGTTATTATATTGTGAGTAAACTGCTGAAATTTAAAATGTGAAAGAGCAAAGTTTCAATAAAATTCTAAGGAGCTTGGAAAGAAAGACTTTTCACCTCTCATCCAAGAAGATTCTTCAGTTTTAAGAAGAAATGGTGGAGAGTCCAAGATTTTACTCCCTAAGGGGCGCTGTCCTTTAAGAGGGCCGTTGACCCACTATTCATCATGAGCCTCATCACATGAGCCAGGGTGTGAAAAAGAGTGTGGGCCATTATAAGCAGAGGTTTGGGTGAACCTCACAACATGTGAGTGGACTTTAAGGCATCTGGGAAGGGATCTCAAAACTGGAGACAGGTCTTGTTCTGTCGAGAAGGCTCAGCTGTACACCTGCATCTAAAGAATAAAGTTCACTCTTTCAAAGATGCCAATGTTCACATTTTGACAGAGAAGACAGATGCGTGGAAAGAGGAGTGATCTATGTGAACGACCATCCTTGAACAGAGGGGGGTCTTAGGACACCAACTGTCTGCCACCTATAATCTAGTTTTGAGATCCCTCCCAGACGCCTTAACGCCCGCTTATGTCGTGTGTTTGTTGGTCTCAAAAAGTAGGGCAAGGTCTCATAATGATTTCACCTGAAACCTCTGCTGATAATGACTCACAGCCTTTTTCACACCTTAGCTCATGCAATGATGCACATGATTAATAGTGGATCTTCAAGAAACGTAAAAGAAGTCTAGTCGCTTTCCTTTCTAAGCTCCTTAAATTACCATGACCTGGGTGACTGAGAACCTGCATTGACTCTCAGTGAAAAGGCATGAAAATGAGAGAAAAGCACAAACCTGAACATGAGGAGGGGCACTGAGCACATATGTGACAGCACTGGCCACGTCTATTGCCTTCATAGGCTGTAAGAGAAGTGAAAAGTGATTAAATACTTTGTATATGAGTAATCCTGTCAACAGTACTTGAAGTGTAAGAGTATTTTACCTTGACTGCAGCATATATACCAGCTGCTTTTTCGGGACTGTCATTGTAGAACCGTGACATAAATTCTGTCTCGACCACACCGGGAGAAATGCACTGTAATGAAGAGTGGATAAAGAGGAACTTCAGGAAGTATCCTCAGGAAGAAAAAGTGGCGTTAAAATCCTTTGGAGCTGATTAGAGTGAAAGCCTTACTGTAGCTCGGATATGGGTGTTTTCTGCACGCAGCTCCTGCCTCAGGCCCTCAGTCAGTGCGGTCACGGCGTGCTTGGTGGCAGAGTAGAAATGTGCATCAGCCAACGAAAAGACTTGATGTCCACACAAGCTGCAACAGAAAAGATTTCTAAGCTGTTATTCAGGTCAGCATTTACCAACTGATTTTGGTCTAATTTCAGCCTTTAGTACTAAAAAAAAAGGAAAAGAAAGCCCACACATACACGTGAAAAAAAAATACAATCTTTTTCAGTTTTAAGCCTTTAAATATTAGGACTTAGTACAACAATGACTTAGTCTTTAACATATTATAAATTAGGTAAATACAGCCTCAGATGAACAACAACTGTTTGTCTGTGCCTCTTTTCAAAGTTAACTGAAAATGTTTTGGTTCTGAATTTCTGGTTGACCAATGAAAGCAATAGTATGAAGACTGCTGGTCTTAGATGAGAGACCTGCATGTTGGACAAACTGCTGCTTGCTCTGCTTTTTACAGCTCTGAGATCAGTTACCAGGTTTTCTTACTATCCACCTTAGTTTTCCAGGAAAATAAATAAATAATGGGCACTGTATTCCCTGGATCATCCAGGATTTGGTATTGTGCAAGCTGGGTGAATGAAGCAGGGTTTCTGGGAAGGTAAAGACTGTAGTAGTGTCATTTGACAATAAACCTGTAATTACCTTTCAGAATATTGCAATTCTTTTTTAATAAGTGGTACCAGATTCCTGCACGGTCGCTCGGCTATGTTTCTAGCCTGATTCAAAAGACCTTGGCAAGACAAAGGTCTAAATCAGGTCAGACCACATGAGGTCTCTTGTTTGGCTTTAATTAAGCAGATTTCTTTGTCACATTTTTATCTGAACAAAGACCTCATTATTGTTGATACCTCATGTGTCCTTCTCCTGTTAGCCAAATGTCTGCTGTCTAAAAGGTCCACCGTGCAGTTTTACCAAAGGAAGCTCATAATCAGAATCTGAATGGTGGGCACAGCTGCATTATAAGATACGGGATAATGGATGATTAAGCTAGCAGATCTGTATGTCAAAAACTGTCCTTCACTAAATGAAACCGCACCTGTTCATGTTTATGATGTGTCCATCATCCACGTTTCGCTCTTTCATTGACTGATATGCTTCACGTGCACAGATACTTAGTGCAAGAACGTTCACCTGTAAGAAACCAAGCAGTTTTGTTAGGATTCATCATTTTGTTATATAGTAAACCAAAACAATGTTGCAGATTAAACCAATGTGTTCTTTGTTTTCTTTTTTAAGATAATGAGCTCTTACATCTATCATGTTCTTCCAGCTGCTGGTTTTGCCACTTAGCAGAGGTTCTGGATGAGATAAGCCAGCATTGTTGATGCACACGTCCACGCCTTTGTGCTGCTCTTTAATTGCAGCAAACATGGACAGAATCTCCTCCTCGTTGGTCAAATCGCACTTGAAAGGCACCAAAACACCAGGGTGGCCAGCACTCTGACACTCTGCTGCCAGTTTCTGAAACCAAAAAGGAAACTCATTTGAAACTCCTGGTATAGTGTTTGTGCTGCTGTTGATGCCAGTGTAAATGCTGCAATTGTTGAGTAAGCAGACTGTTGGCAACTTTTAAGCATTATCCACCTCAACACTCTATAACTTGAAGAAAATCTTCATCAGGGTCATTCAAAGCTCTTCTTTGGATGTTGGTACATGGTTAAAATGGTTGGTAAAAATATGTGTTTTGTGATAGACTGCCAGTAACAAAATGATACTAAAGATACAATTTAAAATTGGTTTTTTGTTAAGTTTGATGTTATGTGTAATCACACCACTGGCTCATTTAGGTGCTTTTTAATGCCTGAATGATTCACAGACCTGTGTTGAGTGCCTTAAAACCAAAACTATACAAAACAAACAAACAAACAAACAAACAAACAAAACGATTCTGTTGAAAATGGTCAGGATTGGAATTGGAGTTTTTTTTTTTGTTTGTTTGTTTTTTTAAAGAGTCCAAAGAAAACCTTTTAAAGACTTTCAGGTAGCCGGGAGAACAACCGTTCCACGTAGAACCACGTAAAAAATTAAAAGAAAGCCTGGCACCATGCAAACAAAAAATAAAGAAATGCGGTTCAAGACTTTTGTACAGTACTGTAAAATATAATTGAATTTAACCAAAGCAACAAACACACAAAAAGGTGCCTTTTTTCAGTGTTGGACTAAACTAGCGTCAGCTGCTAATAAACCTGTTACACCAAATGTGATTTTTTGCATTATAATGGATGGCGTGTAATTACATGATCACGGTAGTTGCTAAAAAAAACAAAAACAAAACAAGAAACAAACAAAAACAATTGAAATACAAACAAACAGCAGACATAGGTTAACCAGCCGGGACCCCCCATATTTTCTAAGTCTAATACAGCTGAAGAGCTTCTGTATATAAGTAATATTAAACATGTACTTTGTAATACGGTCAGTTTGCGTTTAATCACTTTGCACTTAGTTACAAAGTAACAGTTAGCTACACTTTGCGTAAGACGTTAAATCCCTTCAGCAATGGAGTTTTCACTTCAGGACAAACCTGAATTTTCCCAACGTCCCTGGCGCAGCCCACCACTTTCATACCGAGTCGGACTAACTCTACGGCCACAGCCGCCCCAATCCCGACCGAGGCTCCGGTCACCAGAGCCACTCTGCCCCGCCAGCGCTCCATCACAGCCCGGACACCGGTAACCTGCTACACGGACGAAAGCACCACAAGTATAAAGAAGATAACTCCAAGTCTGCAGCACAGTGACCCCGAAGCTCTTAATGTATGTAGCCATGAACGTCCTACGAGCTGAAATACGTCATACGCGTCTTTGCGGCATTCACGCCCCCTGCAACCCCCATCCCCAAATGACTGATGAACATCGAGGGTCTAGTTTTTCTACATGTATCGTAGTCCTTTTTCTATTTTCTTCGGGAGAAAAGTTGAGGGGGATGGTTGACCGAAGTCCGGGTTGGGAGGTTTAATAATTACCTTGTTCCTTGAAGTACGATTTCAGTAACTCATCTGAATAACTCAGAACACATATCAACACTGCTAGGTCAAAGTTCTGTTTTATGTTGTATTAATACAGCTTCCTTTGTTTGAGTCACTCAGGGGTTTGGCTTCTCCTTTCTGGCTGGCAAAGGCTGTGCCAAAGGACCGAGGTATTCTGAAGTACATTTTGAAGTACAGTGTATTTGCTGCAATATGAAAATAATGAACAATCTCACTGTACTTTACTATTCAGTCTGCATGGGCACCCTGTTACTGCTTCAAAATATGTTAACAAGGATGCTGAGAATGCCAGAAACATTTTTCACAAACTTCAAAGACTACTTTGGGAGATAAGAGCTGTCTGCTTCTTCACACATCTTCAGAAATCTTAGAGAGTCATTAATAGAGGAGGAGAAAGACTGGGGTCAGATTTTCACAGATCAGTGCAGTTGGCTTTCACAAGCACTGAATATAACCCACTGAGTTAAGAAAACTCTCTTGTACTTACTGTGTTTGACTCAAAGGTTTTTTTTTAAAGTGCCAGTAGCCACTGAGTGTGTGTGTGTGTCTAAGCCAGATCTACTATATCGAAGGTTCTAACAAGTTATCTATAGAACTAGATATTAACATCTCCATTGCAGTAAAACAACAATTACAACTTTTAAAAAGCAACAAATATCTCTTAACCAAAACCAAGTTAACCAAGAGTGGTTATTGCTTTGAGAAGAAGAGAGCTAACGACTGGATGAGTCTCCTTCGTTTTTCCTTTGCCTTCTAAGAATTCACTGAATTTTTTGTTTTAATGTTTCGTAATCAGAGGAAGTGGCCACACTACTTTAATGTGATCCTGGACTGGATGTCTTTTGCCAGAGTGAAAAACTCTTTCAGACCTGCTCTATGCTTTGGGACAGAATGTCTTCATTAAATAATCAAATATGTTTTATCTGAGTAAAAAAAACAACACTACATGAACTGTATTTACCTTATATCGAATATAAACAGCAGTTCCTTTATCAGGATTGTTGCTGTTTTCATGTTTGTACAATCTAAATGGTGATCACAGCGATATTGATGCACGCTCAGGCAATCCGAAGGTGATTCTGTTTGTCTAAGTTTTGTGTTTCCAGTAGAAGCAGTGTTTCATCACTCATCCAAGTAACTTCTTCAGTCTCAGCTGAATGGCGATTTTCCCAGCCTCTTAGAAAGTATACCTCAGCTTCATGCTCGTTAATATACAAACAGTCATCATGACTACACATCAGTACTATTCACAGAGATGTGGGGAATGGCTCCAATCTCAGCACAAGATTGTGAAAATGTGCACTCAGGCACCATCTCAACAACAAACATTAGTATACTTTATTTTGCTTAGCAAGACCTTTCATAATATAACCTCATGTGATTTACAGATTCAGTAAAAACACATTTTACAGAAAAACTGCAAAATGAAGTAAAACATTAAATGAGCTTTAAATTCTCCAGTTTATCAAGTGCCACTGAGAGTCCTTACCTTTAAATATAACATCTCTTATTCCTCCCGTCCTCTCTCTTACATCTTTCTCCATCTCTGAATGAAACTATCTCACATTCTTTTCTCTCCATGGAAATACAGCAGCGGGATCTTTAGCCAGCAAACACACTGCTTGACAACCTGCACAGAAACAATATGTGTGTTTGCTGATATTTGCTGAACTGTGAGAAATTGCCTGTCACTTATAAATCATTACGCCCTTTGTGTCCACTCCTCCTATGCAACATCAGCTGGATGCAAAAGTGTCATAACTACAACTTATGGAAATCTGCACCACACCAAAAGCACTGATCTAGAGCAACATACTCCACTTCAAGCCTTCAGTATAGATCTGTAAATGATGCATAAATCATTTTTCTTTCTGTGTCTTTCATCTCTTCATATGTGACAAATAGCAGCGATGGAAACACCAACACCAGACACCAGTGTGTCTTTAATGGGTTATAGTTCCTTCCATTTAGATTGAAATCAGTTTGATGTTTGCAGGGGTGTCAGAATATATTAGATCCCCTCAGATTTGTTACATCTAAAGTCAGAAGCTTGTGTTGAAAAGAGAGAGAGAGAAAGAACGTGGTCACAAAAATCAATATTTAAGTAAAGTACAGGTACTTTTAACTTTGTTCCGTTTACTTTCGTGCAAACCAAGCCAAACATTTTTTTTCTAAAACACACTTCTTACCTCCATTTCAGTCCTGGTTCTTCCACTTATCGGTGACTGTGGCTAAGCCAGTGTTGGTGCACAAACGCTTTTTGATTGATTGATTGATTGATTGATTGATTGATATACCTTTATTAGTCCCACAAGGGGGAAATTTCCCTCCATGTTCAATTTACTGTGAACATGGAGGGAATCCCCTCCTCTTTGATCAGGTCACACTTGAAAGGCATGGCAATGACATTGTGGGCACCGCTTTGACATTCTGCTGAGTGTTTCTGAAACCAGAAAGAAAAGATTACAGACTTCAAGATCCACTTTGTGTTTTTAGTACTGTGTGTGTATGAATCTGACAATCCACTTAGCTGATTGTGAAAGTGTCGGGTGGGAACCTTTCTTAGCATTGGGTTAGAGTTAGCTAAGCTAATGACTTTATGTGCATTAACTGACATATCATGGTTATACCGGTTGTAAGGAGTTTTCCTGTAATGCACCTCAGATTGGAATAAATGACACTCAGACAGGTTTTACAAATTAACGTGCACGGGAGAGAACTGGACAGGCGCCGTTCCTTCGCTTGACCCCAGTTGCTCTCGTCCGCTCTCCCGTAATACTGCTCTTTTATTGTGGTTACATGAATATGCATAGGTTCATTAACATATGACAGCTTATAGGTATACATGTGAACAAAGAATACCTTGTGTGTGTGTGTGTGAGTGTGTGTGTGTGTGTGTGTGTGTGTGTATCTGTGTGTGGGGGTCTTCCTGGGACCCCAGGAAGACTCCCCAAAGCTGGTGCCAGGAGTCTAACGGTACATCTAAACAAAAGGCTCTTAGACTCAAACAGATATACGTGTGTTTGTTATACCATATATCAGCAAGAGAAGATACGACCTCTCTAGGAGACGTGTGATCTATGCCAGAACACTCTGAGGAGGAGTGAACGCACTCCCCTCTTCATGCTACACAGAGTTGTTACAGACCTCCTAGGATGAGACATTCTTTCAATCTACAAATGATTATATACTTCTAAGCATATATGAGTAAATATTTCTAAGCATAAATGGCAATAAACAATAAGACAAGGTGTGACCTCTCCCGTGCTCCCAGGATGTGGGTGTGAAAGTCAGGGAGCTCTGGAATGCACACAAAGCTTGCACAACGTAACTTCTCTAATAAAAAGAGCAAACACATCTAGAAAACCTTAAACAAAATGTACTTCTAAACATAAACATAATAAAATCTTTCAACACCGGTTAATTAACATTTAGATAAATTGTCTGTCTAAACCTCTCTTTTTATATAACCATGACACCGCTAATAAAAACTGCATTTCAACAACACTGACAGAAAATCCTGATATTTAATAACAAATAACAATTAAATAAATGTTTTAGCTGAATAGTGCAATTGCTTCATAATTTTAAAATAAAAATCTATTTAAAGCAATTAAAATAAACAAGCTTGTTGACCTAGAATGGTTAGGCAGAGAGGATCGAATCAGATACCTGTGGGTTCACCTCAGTATAAGCCAGAGGTTCCCAAAGTGTGGGGCCCGCCCCTGGGGCGCGCAGAGCCATTACTGGGGCGCGGTATGAAAAAAAAAAAAAAAAGAGCGCTTGGACACTGTGGACAGGTTTTGACGGGGCTCCCACACAAACGCAAAGCAGGAGATGAAGCATCGCCAAATATGTTTCAAACCAACTTCCTTCAAGCCAAAGACAGGAAAATATGGTAAAGCATATCTTCCCTTTGGCTTCACCTGCACAAGTGCCAAGGTAGGTCTCCCCTGCAAAATTAGTTTCCCTGCGTCGGGAGCACGGGCTGTGCTCTCCAAATCACGGACAAACAGTATCTCACATTCTTGATTTTTAGTTCACAAACACTTCTTGTAATAACTAACTACTCCTGACATTCAAAGCACGCGCTGTGCTCTCCAAATCACGGACAAACAGTATCCCACATTGTTGATTTTTAGTTCACAAACACTTCTTGTAATAACTAACTACTCCTGACATTTTGAACATGTTACTAACATGTCCAAAGCACGCGCTGTGCTCTCCAAATCACGGACAAACAGTATCCCACATTCTTGATTTTTAGTTCACAAACACTTCTTGTAATAACTAACTACTCCTGACATTCAAAGCACGCGCTGTGCTCTCCAAATCACGGACAAACAGTATCCCACATTGTTGATTTTTTAGTTCACAAACACTTCTTGTAATAACTAACTACACCTGACATTTGTTAGTTATTACAAGAAGTGTTTGTGAACTAAAATCAAAGCTAACATGATGTTAGCTCTTTATGCAGTAAAGTTACAGCGGGATACAAATAATATCGGGCTGATCCTGCCGTAATTTGTTCCCCTGTTCAAATCACGGACAAACAGTATCCCACAGCTGTTTATGTGTTTAAACCCATTTTGTACAGAGAGGCATTTTTTGAAAAATGTATTGATAGCAATGTTGAATATTATTACACAGGAAAAAATACAGGTAAAATAATTACACCGTGGCGCCTCTGCCTTTCTAAATGGAGGGACAGTAACTGCGTGTGTATATGTAAGCGTGTAAAACCTGAAGATAGTCAGATTAACAGTAACAGTATTTTGTCTCTATCTGCCATTCTGCAATTCATCTCATGTAAACAATAACGTGGCGCACAGCGTGGCGTGAAAAAAAGGCACATGCCTTTGACGTTGCGTGGACGAACTCTGTAATCCTCGTCCACACGTAAACGCAAAAAGGAGTTTTAAATAATCTCCGTTTTCGGTGAATCGCAACGCCGTTTACGTGTTGACGAAAAGCCCAAACGCATAGAAACAGCTGAGTTTTCAAAAATACCCGTGTAGGGTGTGGACGTGGCGTAAAAGAGTTAGTAGTATATTTATTACTACCTGTAATTTATTGCCGTTTGTATTTGCTTGTATTTGCTTAATTGTTTACTAAATGTTTGAGGTGTGAAATAAACCGCAATGGAGTTTGTAAACAAAATATGGGTGTGTGTGTTTGGAGGATGTGTTTGTGCGGGGGGCCAACATTTTTCTTGTAAAAAGGGGGGCCTGGCAAAAAAAGTTTGGGAACCACTGGTATAAGCAACAGTCCACCAAAAGATTCACAAACACCAAACTAACTGTACAGCTGCATAAACAAACATACACTCATTACTGTATAATTCACAAAATTTGGCTGGTGCATGAAGCACATCTTCCCAATAACAATAACATCTGTGCTCAGGTGTGTCAGCATAGATGCCCCCCACCTACCGCATAGAAAGGTTAACTGGCTAATGCGCAATAGGTGTGTAAAAGGAGAAAAGTACTGACAAGACTGAGGAAGGGAATGAGAAACAGTGGGAATACTGGAATAACAAAAGGAAGCGAAACAAAAGCAAACAGGCTCCAAAAATCAGTAAAATTCCCCAAAATAAAACTTGAAACCTTTAGTATAACAATTAAATTACAACAAGAGCAAAAACTTGAGTTCAAAAACATCACAACAACGCTGGACCATAACATTTTGTCAGCACGGTAGGGTTTTGTGTTGACGCTATAGAGTCAAATTCCTCACAGGTGTGAAACATAGTTGGCAGTAAAGATATAATTCATTTCAGCCTCCCTTTGCTCTCAAACAGAATCCGTTCTCCTGCATGGAGACATGCAACCAATCTTGCTGTTGTGTGTACAAAAAAACATTTGCGACAACTACTATTTTACGACATGGTATGTCATCAATCTTGCCATTAGATATCAAATCTGTCTTTATTACATTGATATATGTACTACCAATGTTACATAACATTGATGTTACATTGGCCCTCTATATTACTAGAGAGGGCCACATGGTGTCACTTGTCAAAGACATTGAAGACACACACTCATGGTGACATCCTCAGAGCCAATTCTGAAACTATAACATGTGAATGAGGAAGCACGTCTTATTATGGTTGCAAAGTGTACCAACAGAGGAACTTCACCAGAAGCCTCAGAAATTAATATCTCATCAGCAATAAAAGTATAAAAGTAAGTATAGCTTATCCACCAACTAAGATCTGTTAAGATAAGCTGTAGCCCACACAATTTCCTTAGGAATTAATAAAGTATGCTGATTCTGATTCTGATAAAAACAAAAGTATCATCAACCGGCTATGACAATTTACATCGTTTAAAAACAGTGAGGTTCAGTACAGATGATGCAGAGATGGATGTGACAGAAGTCACACTGTGAACATCATCAGTGATTTGCAACTGGAGTCACAGCAAAATGCTGATGTTGTAATTCCTAATGGAGAACAAACAGTGAGGTTTAGTACCAGCGATGCAGCTATGTGAAGTCACAGAAGCAGAACATCCCAGTGGTGCTATTACTACAATTCCTTTCAGCTCAAAGACCAAACAGTTTATATCAAGAACCTCACTGGGGTGCTTTGAGCCAAAACTGCCCCCAAAAAAGCAATTCTGATGAGTCAAAGAGAGTGAACCCTGCAGGAGTGCATGCAAAGACAATCGCCATCAACTTTGCCAATGATTTGAACAACTCTGATGATGATGATGTGAGTAATATTTAAGATGAAGAACTGTATATGTCAGAAACACTGGACACTAGGAGTCCTCATAAATCCCAACATGAAGATGTTATTAACCCTGTTCATGAACAAAAGATACTTTTGCCAGAAGATAAGACCAATATAGAAGACCAGAAAAGAATGAAAGCATCCTGTGAGACTGTTATAATCTTAGATGTCGTAGAGTGTGACAGTAATATACTGCAACTACAGGTTGTATAACTACACAGACAATACATTCCTCCAGCAGCCACACAGCCAGCATCAAATGTGAAACTGCATCTGAGTCACTCTGGCAGAGTGAACCTGCAGGCAGCTGAAGATCACATCAGACTCCTGCCAGCCAAGAACAGAAATATTTTAAATATGAAATATGATAAATCTTCACAGCTGATAACTACAACATAATACTGGAAGCTAGAACATTATTATTCATCACTGACTGAAGAAAAAAAAGAACAATCAAGGTTTCAGCACAGTAGCCAGGCTAAAAAAGTCAAAGCTCTGTTGAGCAAGTCATCTTCACATACTAAGGTTAATTATAGAGTTCCATAGGGTTCTGATCTAGAACCATTTCTGTTTACATTTTGCTCCCCTTAGGCAGTTTCATTAGTAGACATAGCATGCATTTTCACTGCTATGATGATGATCTTCCATTTGCAAAAAATCCCTAAAATTAGAAGCATTCTGTCTCAGACACTGAAAAACTAGTAAATACATTTCTTACTTTTAGGCTGGACTACCATAGTTCTTTAATATCAGGATGTTCTAATTTAAAACTCCTCATGTACAAGTCCTTCAATAATCAGGCCCCATCCTTTCTTAATGACCTTACAATAACATCTCGCCCCATTAGGGCACTTTGCTCTGAAACAGTGGGCTTACTTGTGGGGGTATATAAATAAAATAGAGATTTATTTAGATTGATTGGGAAGCAGAGCCTTCAGCTTTTGGGCCCCTCTTCTGTGGAAAAAGCTACCAGCTTGGATTCAGGAGACAAACACCCTCTCTACTTTTAAGATCAGGCTTATAACTTTCCTTTTGGATTAAACATATAGTTAGGGTGGATCAGATGATGTAATTATTCAAATAAAAGTAAATTGACCAAGCTAACTGCATGTTGATATTTTGTCATGTCTGGCCAGTGGCTTTTAAAAAGACATCATCATGACCATGATATTCCTTGGTTTTATATGTAACCTGACCTGCTTTAGCCAGACTCTAATCCATGAGCCTGACCAGTTCAGATGTGTGCCTAAACAATATAAATGACATTGAAACAACTGTTATTGTGATTTGGTGCTACGTGGATAAAATTAAATTGAAATTGAAAATTGAACTTACTGAAAATGTAACCTGGTCGATCTATGACTCCTTTCATGCTGCGGATGCACGCTCGGAGTTTGGTCAAACCATAAACCCAAATTGCCTAGTAACAGGCAGTAACGGAAGTGTGTTCACGTGGCACTTTTTGGATCACTTAAAATCAGCGTCTTATTGTGCGTGTCATTAAAACAAATCCCAGCAATGATTAAGTAAATTGTCAAAGAGTAAAAGTTATCTCAAACTGATTTCATAAATCTGACAACAGGATTGGCTGGCTGCCTCCCTGTAGGGCAGAGATCTGAAGCTGGGAGCAAAGGCAGGCTGACATAACTCAGGTCAAGGGCATAGATTTGGTTTTGGCATTGGTGGGGACGGATGATTCAACCACTGAACCCTGCCCTGTTTCTGTTTTTTTTTTCCTTTTGTCTTTGCTTCTTGATAAAAAAGGAGAAATACACTTGCCTACATATGCTATTCTACATGCTTTTAAACCATTTAAAATGACAATTCATAGTTTTATATGTGAATTATATAATGTTAAATTACTATTAAACAAATGACTGACTAAGTATTTTAGGCTTTAGTTTACTTCAGCCATATTCCATATAACTCAGGTATCATACAAAAATAAAAATAGTTTCAAATACAGTCATGACAATAAAAGAATATGACTTTAACAACATTAGTTCAGTTATAGTACATCAACATCTGTTATACATTGGCACTAAGACGACTAAGGGAACACTGAATGACCTGCTGGTTTTTGTCCATAAAACTATTCATCTAAGATTATCACAAAGTAAAAGATCTCTCAGCAAAATTATGCAACATTTTACTCGCACTGTTGCCCCGATCAACTCAGTGAGCTGGGATTTTTTATTCTAAACATGAACTACTGTTACAGCAACAGACATGGACTACATGCCCCACACAACAACTCAATGTCCACTATGTGAAGCAGCCAAACACATGCCTTCTCCTCTCGTTAACTGAGATAAACTGCTGGCACATTGGTTTTACATCTATACTGTCCAGTCTCTCCTGGTGGACATGGCATACAGCAACATTGTTTAATCTCATTTGAGTCATTGTTAACCTTAGCCATCTTTTTAGTCTTCTGAGAGCACTGAAGCTTCTTTCAGCCTCAGTACATGCGTTTATCCTCAGATTAAAATTATGTGCTTGATGTGCCTCACCTTTGGCCCTGGCTCTTCCCCTCTGACTGCACTAGGACATTGCCACCTGATAAAATAACACATTGATTTGTGCCATATAAAAAGTGAGACATGTCAATTCAGATTCTTTGTCAAATATACACTAATGAATCAATTTACATCAGCAGCCTAACAATTGTCATGATAATAAATACTAGTTAATCTATAGCACCAAATCATCAGTCAGTCACCTGTGACCTTGCCTCTTCACCTCTGAGCTACAACATGGCAGAGCTGCCTCTGTCACCTGATAAATAACAGTGAGACATTCCAAATACATGCAGTCACACATGTGCTTCAAATACAGTCATGAACCACCAAGTCAGCATCCAATTTCACCTGTGATCTTGTATCACCATTACTCTGAGCTTTGTGTTGGTTCTTCTGTCACCTGACAAATAGGACATACATGACAATAAGAATAAAATGGGGAGCTTCTTCGGTGTTTCTGTCAATTTGTGCAGATCTCGACTCTCAGTTAATGTTTGAGGGTGTCATCCTCCTCTCCTCCTTGCAGGTCCTCGCAGCGCAGGCTTGCCGCTGCTAAAACTAAACAGAGCTCCCTGAAAGGCACAGCCAATCACATTGGCCATGTTTGTCACATGACGTAGGACTTCAGTAGAGAACGTAATTTGACTCTTTCTGCACCGCTGGGTGAATGAGACGTTGACAGATCGTTTTTTCTTTCTATCGGGTTTATTTTTCTTTACTCGAAGAAATCAAATTATTGGTGGGGACAATTCAATAATCGCTGGATATTGGTGGGGACATGTCCCTTCCGTCCATGCCAAATCTACGCCCTTGACTCAGGTGTATATATAAATGCTCACACAGGAGAGAGCTCCGTCACTCTCTCTTCGTGTTTGTAGCAGGTTACCGGTGTCCGGGCTGTGATGGACCGCTGGCGGGCAGAGTGGCTCTGGTGACCGGAGCCTCGGTCGGGATTGGGCGGCTGTAGCCGTAGAGTTGGTCCGCACGGTATGAAAGTAGTGGGCTGCGCCAGGGCGTCGCAAAAATCCAGGTTTGTTCTGAAGTGAAAACTCAGTTGATGCATAGAGTAATTTAACCTCTATACAGGGCTGGACTGCGTCGGCAAATACCGGTATGCTCTTATCTGGCATACCGGTATTTGCCGCCGCACTTGCCGCTGCAGTATTTTGATTTCGGCTATGCTATTGCAATAAACTAATGAAAATGACATGATTTTCTTTTAGGAAATAAACATTACTAATAAATTTTAAAGTGAAGGACTAAAAAAAAAAAAAAAAAAACTTATGGTACTATGATAAAAACTACAAGGGAAGGGCAACTTTTCAAACACATCTGGCAGCTCAATTTTTCATAGTGTGCAGCTGTTCGAGAGGTTTTTATTTTTGTTAAGTCAAAATTGTGGAGTCGGATAAAAACTACTATTACTAAAATAGTTTTTTTTGTTAAAATATATCTTATTGTTTTTGAGATTGTAAGGAAGATGACTCCCTTACTACATTTATCTATATTATAGCACTTAGAGCACAGCTTTCACTTTATTAAAAGCACCTTATCAAGCACTTTATTTAGCATCGCACTTTAAGCATGGATTTGCACAGTAAAACATTTGCACACCAGAAGTTTAATTATTTATTGAATATTTATTGGGAATATT
Organism: Oreochromis aureus; assembly: GCF_013358895.1. Taxonomy (NCBI): domain Eukaryota; kingdom Metazoa; phylum Chordata; class Actinopteri; order Cichliformes; family Cichlidae; genus Oreochromis; species Oreochromis aureus. Next base: position 12,260,845 of record NC_052955.1, on the reverse strand, counting down.
AAAATCAGTTGGTAGCCTTGTTTCAGATCCTGCACAGCTGCTCCTCATCAAGGAATGTGGTGGTTGTCTGTGAGGAAAAACGAATGGTGATTGAGATTGTGATTAAGGTTTACCAGTAAGGAAAACTAATGCAAGTGTGTGTGTGTGTGTGAAATCTAGCAATAAAAGTGGTGCAAATAAGTGTTTGTGAGATAATGATTACTTACCTTTTGTGACCGTGTGCTCTTCAAGGTGTTTGGGCAAATGTTTCCCAGGGGGTCCAGACACCAGTTAAAGGTTCCGGGAGAGACCATTGGTTAAGGGAGTGTGGGGAATCTTTTTGTGCTTGGGTTTTTTTTTTTGTTTGTTTGTTTTTGTTTTTTTATAATATTGGGTTTGGTGTAAAATTAAAGTGTTAAATATTTATTAATATAAAAATGGGAAATGTATTTATTTATTCAAATTGGTATATTGTATACTGTGGTGGAAGGTTGGAGTCTAAGAATTTACCTGAGAGTGGAATAATGGTTTAGTCCAGTGGTTCCCAAACTTTTTTTGCCAGGCCCCCCTTTTTTACGTACTGGGTATTTTTGAAAACGCAGATTTTTCTATGCGTTTGGACCTTTCGTCCACACGTAAACGGCGTTTTCTAAAAACGCCTGCCAGGGTGGATATTTTCGAAAACTCCGTTTTTGCATTTACCGTGGACGAGGAAAACGGAGAAAACGCAGCGTCATAGGTGTGCGCCTTTTTTGACGTCACACTGTGCGCCACGTTATTGTTTAGGTCAGGGGTCTGCAACCTTTAACACCCAAAGAGCCATTTGGACCCGGTTTCCACGCAAAAGAAAACACTGGGAGCCGCAAATACTTTTTGACATCTAAAATGAAGATAACACTCTATATATTGTTTTTTTACCTTTATGCTTTGTGTGAACAACTAAGTGCTACAGAGAAAATTGAATTTTATTTATGTAATTAACACATTTTAAACTCTTAAAGAAATATAACAAAAGGAAAGACACCCAGCTGAACTAAAATGATCCAGCAAACAAAAACTGTTGTGAGGCGCCACCCTTATATCGCCTTTGGGCTTTTGGAGCCTTGACCTGACTCTTAAAAAATAATTGGAAAAAAGCACTATGCTGCTGAAAAATGGATATTTGCAAAATTCTGCCTAAATATGTATTTTACCTGGTTAATAAAGAGATGCTGAAAAGCATGTCCATGCAAACATCGTCGGGTCTGCCGTGATATGTTTAAAATGAGACTTCTGGTCCCGAACCTCTGCTCACAGCGTCTGCAAATCGGGGCTTTCATCTTTACGCAGGACTGTAAGCTGTCATCTGTGAGGCATGAACGGTGTTTGTTTTTAACATAGTTCACCGTGGAGAACAGCTGCTGACATAATGTGGATCCGAAGATCCATAATTGACCTACCTGGGGTTGAAAGTCTCAATAGATGCATGGCGTTATCGGCTTCCACGAGTGTGACGCTTATTTTGAGCGATGAAAAAATAATAGAATACAATTTTATTTTTATATTTTAATATCACAATAATCCTCCAACTTAGAACTACAAGTTAAAAAACTAAAATAAATAAAATACACTTCAGCTAAATACTTCTAATGTATTTGCCCAAACCACGCAGAGCCGCAGTGTAAGGACCAAAGAGCCGCATGCGGCTCCGGAGCCGCAGGTTGCCGTCCCCTGGTTTAGGTGAAATGAATTTCTACAATACTGTTACTGTTAATTGTACTCTCTGCAGTGTTTAAATGCTTACATATACACACACACAGTTACTGTCCCTCCACACATACAACTCGGTTCTGCTTCTATGCCCCATCTTTGTTTACTATTTCCCAACGAGGCTTCTAGACTTCTGATTGGCCAACATTTCTACACTGTTAGGAATATATCGCCACCTGTTGCTTTGGCATGTTCCTAGCAGCGTTTTCCTTCATTTCTGCGTTTACGTGTGGACGGGATTATTTTTTAAAACGAAAACGGAAAATCTCCGTTTTCAAAAATACCCGTGTACGTGTCCACACCTACACGGGTATTTTTGAAAACTCAGCTGTTTCTATGCGTTTGGGCTTTTCGTCAACACGTAAACGGCGTTGCGATTCACCGAAAATGGAGATTATTTAAAACTCCTTTTTGCGGTTATGTGTGACGAGGATTACAGAGTTCGTCACGCAACGTCAAAGGTATGTGCGTTTTTTTCACGTCACGCTGTGCGCCACGTTATTGTTTACATGAGATGAATTGCAGAATGGCAGATAGAGACAAAATACTGTTACTGTTAATCTGACTATCTTCAGGTTTTACACGCTTACATATACACACGTTACTTTCCCTCCATTTAGAAAGGCAGAGGCGTCACGGTGTAATTATTTTACGTGTAGTTGTTTTTTTCCTGTGTAATAATATTCAACATTGCTATCAATACATTTTTCAAAAATGCCTCTCTGTGCAAAATGGGTTTAAACACATAAACAGCTGTGGGATACTTTGTCCGTGATTTGAACCGGAGGGAACAAATTACGGCAGGATCAACCTGATATTATTTGTATCCCACTGTAACTTTACTGCATAAAGGGCTAACATGTCCAAAATGTCAGGAGTAGTGAGTTATTACAAGAAGTGTTTGTGAACTAAAAATCAAGAATGTGGGATACTGTTTGTCCGTGATTTGGAGAGCCCAGCGCTGCTCCCGATGCAGGAAACTAATTTTGCAGGGAGACCTACCTTGGCACTTGTGCAGATGAAGCCAAAAGAAGATATGCTTCACCATATTTTCTAGTCTTTGGGTTGGAAGGAAGTTGGTTTGAAACATATTTGGCGATGCTTCATCTCCTGCTTTGCGTTTGTGTGGGAGCCCCATCAAAACCTGTCCACAGTGTCCAAGCGCGCTTTTTTTTTTTTTTTTTTTCATGCCGCGCCCCCCCCCCCGCAATGGCTCGGGGGGCGGGCCCCACACTTTGGGAACCTCTGGTTTAGTCTGTGACAGCTGAACATATTAAAGGCTGCCGGTTGTCATTAGAGAGGGTTGATTGTGCTGTGAAGAAGCTCGACGAATGAATGTTTTGTAAGGAGAGCTGTATGGCAAATAAATACTTTGTTCCACTACACTTGCCTTGGTCCATCTCACGGTTTTCCAGCCACTAAGGGCTGCCCTGTTACAGAGATGGAAAGAGAAGTTACCGTGCATCAGGCCTGAGGACCGGCTGATGTAAGGATGTGTTCAGACATGAGTTGAGACCCAGTGAGAGAAATGTAGTTTTGTGAGAGTTTAACGGTGCAAAAGAAGTTATTTTGAAGCTGAACGTCTGTCATCTTTTCCTTTTTGGTTTTAGAAATTGGCAGCAGAGTGTCAGGCGCCGGTCACCCTGGTGTTTTGGTGCCTTTCAAGTGTGACTTGACGAAAGAGGAGGAGATTCTGTCCATGTTCGCAGCGATCAAAGAGCAGCAGAAAGGCGTGGACGTGTGCATCAACAATGCTGGTCTGGGTCACCCAGAACGCCTGCTAAATGGCAAAACCGGCAGCTGGAAGAACATCATTGATGTAATTTAGAAAAAAATAATCTTGCATTGATCTGCAGTTCTGTTTGAAAGAAGTGTTCACAGGAGTGGTTTCCAAGAGGAACATTGAAGTTTGAAGTGAAATTTAATAATCAATTTTAAATTCACTCATTCATAGTTTTTAAAATAACATGTACTTGATTTATCCCCAAAGTGGAGAAACAGCCAAAACATGAAATTTCCAGTTTAGTCCATGGCAGAAACAGAAAGTTGGAAAGAACTGAACTAACTAAGATTACTATCATGCAGAAAACTTTCAACTGCTTTAGGCAGTTATATAACACACAGAATAAGTCTATTCTATTGTAACTAAACCGGTATAACCAGTTTTCCAAGTCATCTATTAAATTACACTTTAAATCACATTCTGTGTAAAAGTTCACTGTAAAAAGATGGGAATGTTCAGTTTAATCCATCATAAAAACACAAAGTCTGATACAACCAAACTCATGACTCTCATCTGACTTAAAAAACTGTTGTCCTAAAATCCTGCAAAACAATATAATTTGAGTTTTGTCATATTGCATTTATTTTAACAAAGTTAAAAAATTACACAAATGTATCTCTTTCTTCCCTGCACAAAAAACAAGCTGTCAAACGAGCTGTTTGGAGGGTGTTGACTTTGTTGTTTATTTCTCTGCTTGGTTTCTTACAGGTGAACGTTCTTGCTCTGAGCATCTGCACACGTGAAGCTTATCAGTCAATGAAAGAGAGAAACGTGGATGATGGGCACATCATAAACATAAACAGGTGCCTTTTTTCAGAGCACACATTTGGCTTACAGGAAAAGCAAAGATGGTGGTATTAACAATACTCATGGTTCTTTGGCATAGAGATGACTATCTGTTGAATTCAAGCCAAGTAATGCAACACACGATGATGTTTAAATCTGTCTGGCCTGGGCATGTCTTTCTGTATTTCCTCCACTGATATTGTTTCTTTGTACGTCTTTTCTTAAACATCTCCCATCATCTGAACTGATGTAGACCTGTGAGAAGCCAAAGTCTCCTAACACATGCTAGATTTTCTGAAACCTGAAAGCAAAGCCCAGAGGAGGTGTGGGAGTCTAGTACAATTTATTAGCATAAGAATTACAATATGTATAAAGATAACATATTTGGTCCAGTGACAACAAAATTGTGTTTCCTACTACAGCTTTAAGAAGTCATGAAACCATGCTTTATTTAACCAAATCTTGGGTTAACGCAGTGGTTCCCAAACTTTTTTTTTGCTAGGCCCCCTTTGTTTTACAAGAAAAAATGTTGCCCCCCTCCCTCGCCTTGCCGCACGCCAAGCGCACGCCAAGCACAAACACATCCTTCAAGCACACACACATTTTTTTTTTCAAACTCCATTGCGGTTTATTTCACACCTCAAACATTTAGTAAACAATTTAGCAAATACAAGTAAACTGCAATAAATTACAGGTGGTGATAAAATATACTACTAACTCTTTTACGCTCGTCCACACCTACATGGGTATTTTGAAAACTCAGCTGTTTCTATGCGTTTGGGCCTTTCGTTCACATCGTGCGGCGTTTGATTCACCGAAAACGGAGATTATTTAAAACTCCTTTTTTTGCGTTTACGTGTGGACGAGGAATACAGAGTTCGTCAAGCAACGTCAAAGGTATGTGCCTTTTTTCACGTCACGCTGTGCGCCACGTTATTGTTTATATGAGATGAATGGCAGATGGAGACAAAATACTGTTAATCTGACTATCTTCAGGTTTTACACGCTTACATATACACACGCAGTTAGAAAGGCAGAGGCGTCACGGTGTGATTATTTTATGTGTAGTTGTTTTTTTCCTGTGTAATAATATTCAACATTGCTGTCAATACACTTCTCAAAAAATGCCTCTCTGTGCAAAATGGATTTAAAAACAAAAACAGCTGTTGGATACTGTTTGTCCGTGATTTAAACCGGGGAACAAATTACGGAAGGATCAGCCTGATATTATTTGTATCCCACTGTAACTTTACTGTATAAAGAGCTATGTCCAAAATGTCAGGAGTAGTTAGTCATTACAACAAGTGTTTGTGAACTTAAAATCAAGAATGTGGGATACTGTTTGTCCGTGATTTGGAGAGCCCAGCGCGTGCTCCCGACGCAGGGAAAACCAATTTTGCAGGGGAGACCTACCTTGGCACTTGTTCAGGTGAAGCCAAAGGGAAGACATGCTTCACCATATTTTCTAGTCTTTGTCTTAGAATGAAGTTGGTTTGAAAACATATTCAGATGCTTCATGTGCTGCTTTGCATTTGCGTGGGCGCCCCATCTAAAACCTGTCCATTATGCTTGCAGTGTCCAAGCATTCTCCCCCCTCCCCCCAATGGCTCTGCGCCCCCCTAGGGGGCGGGCCCCACACTTTGAGAATCAGAATCAGAATACTTTATTGATCCCCAGGGGAAATTAAAGCTCTGGGTTAACGAATGGAATGCAGTAATCATTATTTATTCAGGGTTCTTTTTTTCCTAATTTGGAAAATGTCTATAGATCAGAATTTTGTTATTATTACAAGATTTAAGAAGGGAAATGACTGATCTTCCTTTAACTACCCTAGTAAAGTCCTTAATCTGGGGAAAAAAGGAGTCATAGTAGTAGTAATAGTTAAAAATTAATGTGTTTGTCCATGAATTGTAAAACATCTTTTGTTGCAGCTTGTGTGGACATAAAGTCATTCCTTTTGCTGATCTACATTTCTACACTGCCACAAAGTATGCTGTAACTGCTCTGACTGAGGGCCTGAGACAGGAGCTGCGTGCTGAAAACACCCATATCCGAGCCACAGTAAGGCTTTAAAACTTACTGTAACCACCTGAACACCAGTATAAGCTGCTGTGAGACACATGCACAGTACATCCTACAGTTCCTTCATCATTATCTCTTTTTGCAGAGCATTTCTCCTGGTTTAGTGGCCACAGAATTTATATCACGGGCCAGCACCAACAATCCTGATCAAGTGGCTGGCATATATGCTGCATATAAGGTAAAATTATTAATCCTGCAGTTTGTGGAGTGTTGACATGATCATTTTGATAAAATCAAATGACGCACTTTGCATTTCTCTAACAGGCTCTGCAAGCAAAAGACATTGCCAGTGCTGTCACGTACGTCCTCAGTGCCCCTCCTCATGTTCAGGTTCTTTTCTGTTTCGACTTTGCATTTTAAATAACAAAACATTAATCATAATTCTATAACATGATCATATAACATTCACATAACTTTTCTTTCAGATTGGAGAACTTGTGGTTGAACCTATATAGCAGGTGTCATTGCAGCTTTTGTTGCCCCAGCAACCCCAGGACCAGGCTAGTCTTCACATTAAAGTGGTGTGATTGACTCACAGCAAAATCAATTCACAGAATATGGAAAGAATGGAAATTTGTCCAAGTGTTAACTGTCTTCTTAAAAATGCTGGAACATGATAGATTTCCTCTGCCGCACTGTGACCAACCTTATGACACTCTGTGAGGATGTTACCATCACTGTGTGTTTTTAGTGTCTTTGAGAAGTTGCATGATGTGACCCTCTTGTCAGAATCATCCAAATCAGAAACTTGAAGCTGAAACTCATCAAAATGAAGAAGTGCTGAAACGAATAAATAAATGAGAATAAATAAATGAGAGAAAAAGACATGAAATAAGCTCAGTGTCAGTCTATAAATTCTAAGCAAATCCTCTGACACACACACACGCATTGATACACACCTGCCTTTGTTTCTATGCCAGTCAGTCTGCTCAACTATGCCTAACTACCTTCAAATGTGCTGAAGTAGTTGAGTTTTATAGTAGGGTGGGTTTGAAGAAGGTTTGAAGACTTCTCCATTCATTTGAAAGGAAAAAAAATAAATTCATAAAAAGTTAAATATTTAAATATGTTTTAAAGTAACAAAAGTTTAAGCAGTGTAGTCCTGAAAAGGGTGAACGTTTTCATACGAAACTGTTTCTGTACCACAAAGTATATGGCAGTAGTTAAGTTAAAAAAACACTTGCCAAAAGTGCGTAGGTGGATCTCAGTAATATGAATGCTTTGCTGGACTTCATTATTCCTTTTGGATTAAAGGATATTTGACTTAAGAAACAGTATGTAGTTAAAGAATCTCAACCCACAAAATAATAAGTCTAGGTGCATCAGGGCATCTTGGATAAAATGTGCCAAATGAAATCTGAAATACTATTCTTTGATATTCTGATCAATAAAGGAGTTACCTAAAGGAATAGCTTACAACCGTACCATCTAAACCTTTCATGATACCAAAATCCTTCAACTCACACAGGTCGTCATTGATCTTAAAATGTCTCTGGACAGTTTTCTGAAGTAATGAGGCCGTTTTTAAACTGTAAGGAGCATAAAGTCAAGATGTATTCAAATATAGGTATAATAACTGTATCTTCTCGACATCACGGGATTTATATAGTTTAAATTTCCTGCTCTGATTTTGACTATTAGCAAGTGCAAGACATGTGGTATGAATCAAATTTACAGTGACCCCTTGTGGACATTGTGAGATATTGCTTGTGTCGATCAGACACTACTAATTATAGAATTACCTGTTTCTGTTTCCAGAAACTCATGCCCACACGCATACTATCAAGCAATGAGTTCAAGAATTAAGCCTGACAAGCACTGTGATGTAAGCAATCAAACCCCTCCGGTGTCTGCCCTATGGAGGGCTTCTTTTGCAATGTAAAGTATCTGGACTACTAATTTTAGTGAAATGTTTTGTAATTTGTCTTCCAGATAGGCTACTATTAATCTGAATATATTCTAGTCTATAATATATTCATTTTATTACAGTTTTTCTCAATTGCTTAAACACATTTCTTGAAACTATGTCTCGTATTCTCAAAACAGTAAACACAAATCCATAAAGTCTCACCCAATTTCCCAAACATTGTATTGTCAGGTCAATATGAAGCTCCACACTCAAAATCATTCGTTCTTGCTGAAAACCAAACTTTCCCCACAGACATCACACACAAGGCCTCAAAAACACACACGACAACATAGTCATACACATTGGTGCAATAAATGTAAAACAATATTCCCAAAACTGGCTTGTTGCTTGTGGTTTTCCCCTCAAAAACCTTTTCACATGATGAACACAAAAGATGCAACCAATGTACATACAGCTGCACATTTTTTTATTCGTGTACCATACAGTACAACACACACTAAGAACATTATTCTTCCTCAGCATCCTGTCATTGGTCTGGGTCAGGCCAGAGAATCTCATCCACATCACAGGCTTTATTGGCCTTGGCCAGGCAGCGGGGAAAAAATCCTCTTGCATGCCTGGTCCATCCCTGGCATGCATCCACTGATATGTCTAGGCAGGTGTCTTCCATGACCTGGAGGAGGTGCACACGGACATAAGGTTCTCTGTCGTACACCTTCCACCGCCATGCCGAAAAATAACTCCTCTATCGGGTTTAGAAAGGGAGAGTATGCAGGCAGAAAGATGTTAGAAAACCTTGGGTTACTGGTAAACCAGTCATGAACCATAGCAGCGATGGAAGCTGACATTATCCCAAACAACAACCTAGTAAGGGTGTGCTGGCTGTGCTGGTTACCTGTAGTCCTGCTGGAACATATATTGTCTCAGACCATCAAGAAAAGCAAGGAGAAGCATAGTGTTATAAAGTCCTAAAATGTGGTGGCGGTAGAGTATCCCTCATTGGCTGATGGCTGCGCACAGTGACATTCCCTCCACGCTGACCAGGGACATTTACAATAGCCCGATGGCCAATTATGTTCCTCCATCTCCTCCTCCTCCGCATGTCGTTGGATCCATTGTTTCAAACCTAAATGAGCTGACTTTGGCCCTTTAGTCTATCCATTAAAGTTTCTGATTGGTGTGTGATACATTTTGACTCGTAGCGTTTCTACTTCATTAATTGTGTGCTAATTGAGCTAAAGCTCTGTTGATGTGAGTTAACATGGACTGATAGTGCTTTCTAAGTGACCACATGGTGTCAGCACTGACAAATGTAGGAATTTGTGTGTAGAGTTTTGCAGTAACAGTTCGCCACATCTGACTCATGTGGTGTTAAGAGATTTTTACATTTACTTACTTTGATAACTTTTATTTTGCTTAAGTATAATTTCTTGTGAGAACATGATGTGCCTGCAACCTACAGATTAAGGAACAGAAGCATGCGTGAGGAAGTTACAAAGTAACACACTCTCAGGCAGAGACAGTTCCAACCTGAAGCTGATATGACAAAAGATACTAGTTCCTCTTGTCTTATGGATAACGGCCACTCATGCGATAACCATATCTAGAGATGTTTTTCTATTACGTATGCTCCACCTAGAGATGCTGTGTAATCTATTCTCTGCTATAAAATAAAGAACGGACTGAGACTCTGCGCGACTTGCCTGTGTCTTGCCACGCAGTAAGCCTCGCCCATGTACATGCCATAAATTGAGTTTGTGTTTCTTGCTTCTCTAAGGTTTTTCCTTTGACATGTGGTAAAGCAGGGCATAGTGTTTTATAGTTCAGGGAAATGGGTGTGCTTTTGGAAAGGGGCATTATGGTTTTGAAATTTGGGTTCACAAGATTGGTTATAGTGTTTACGCAACCGAGAAAAACTAATATTTTCAGAATTAAGGCTTCAGAATAAAATCCACAGCAGATGGCGCTAACTGCAACCCTAACCCCCTAAAGCAGTGGTTCCCAAACTTTTTTTGCCAGGCCCCCCTTTTTACAAGAAAAATGTTCGCACCCCCCCACAAACACATCCTCCAAACACACACACCCATATTTTCTTTACAAACTCCATTGCGGTTTATTTCCCACCTCAAACATTTAGTAAACAATTAAGCAAATACAAGTAAACGGCAATAAATTGCAGGTAGTAATAAAATACACTACTAACTCTTTTACGCTCGTCCACACCTACATTGGTATTTTTGAAAACTCAGCTGTTTCTATGCGTTTGGGCTTTTTTCGTCAACACCTAAACGGCGTTGCGATTCACAGCGGAGATTATTTAAAACTCTGACACGGGCGGTTGCCCGGGGCGGCATCACGGGCATCGGCAAAAAAAAAAAAAAAAAAAATAAAGCTCGTACTCCCCTCCATTTAGAAAGGCAGAGGCGTCACGGCGTAATTATTTTACGTGTAGTTGGTTTTTTTCCTGTGTAATAATATTCAACATTGCTATCAATACATTTTTCAAAAAATGCCTCGATGTGCAAAATGGGTTTAAACACATAAACAGCTGTGGGATACTGTTTGTCCACACAGCAAAATCTCCAGTGTTAAATTAACACTACAGAGTGTTTATATGTGTCCACACTGTTGAGTGTTAAATATAACACTGTTGAGTGTTAAATGAACACTTTTGACAGTGTTGTATTTTTAAAAAGTAACCTAGTCAGTTTTCAAGATTTACAATGAATAAAAACTGAGCAGTGCTGATTTTCTGAACACTGGAAAATAACTCAAAATGTTAGAAATATTCCAGTGTTAGAAAATCAGCACTGCTCTGTGTTAGTCATTGTAAATCTTGAAAACTGACTAGGTTACTTTTAAAAATACAACACTGTCAAAAGTGTTCATTTAACACTCAACAGTGTTATATTTAACACTCAACAGTGTGGACACATATAAACACTCTGTAGTGTTAATTTAACACTGGAGATTTTGCTGTGCATGATTTGAACCGGGGGAACAAATTACGGCAGGATCAGCCTGATATTATTTGTATCTTGATTTTTAGTTCACAAACACTTCTTGTAATAACTAACTACTCCTGACATTTAATGTCAGGAGTAGTTAGTTATTACAAGAAAATGTGTTTAGAACATTATTAACTACTCCTGACATTAAATGTCAGGAGTAGTTAGTTATTACAAGAAGTGTTTGTGAACTAAAAATCAAGAATGTGGGATACTGTTTGTCCGTGATTTGGAGAGCACACTGTAAAAACGATAACTAGTAATTGTTGATTTGAGTAAAGTTTTCAAATTAAACTGACTTAGAAATAAAACTTTCCATTTACAACCTAAAATAGCTTGTCTGCCCAACAAATTTCTTCCATTGTTGTTCTAACTAAGATTTTCTAGCGAGCATAACAAAGATTATCAACTTTTGAGTAGATTTTTGAGTCGAGTTGGGAACCGTGGAAACCCGTGGGTGACTGGCACACGTCGTGGTCTGAATAAGTTTGAACTAGACCAAACGAGCCTGAGCAGACTGTGTGATAGTGGTTTGTCGATGTGTTCTGAACTGAAAACCTGCTAAGAAACTTTGAACAAACGTGGCCAAAGTTGGATGAAAATTACAATTTTTCACCATTACAGTTTTTACCTGGTCTGAAGTTGGAGTGTATTATTTGACCATTTTTTGGACAGGTGCGGGGAGCTGCCGCCCATTTGCCCTAGCAGGTAAGCTAACGACATCTGTTATTAGGATTTTCTACAAGCGCTAGGCTGCATCCTCCTGAGGACCCAGGAGGGTGGAACGAGTAAAGCACTGAAAAAAAAAAGCCAAACAATAACATATTTAAGTCATCTAAGGGACTTGTTTAAGCTAGCGAAGGACCGCGGGGGTTGAAAATGATATGCCAGGAGTTCGCTGTTCTCGCTGCTCTAGCGAGCCTTGAATCCCCAGCTAGCTATCGAAGCTGGTGGTAACAGACGTCTCCAAAAACGTAGAAGCATTTTTTTGCAAAATGTGTTGTCTTAATAAACTGAGCAGATATTTGAAATTTACACAGCTACATTCTCGCCTGAAAATACCTTAAAAGTTTACTTTGTGACCCAGAAAGAGTAATAAGAGTAATATTAAAACTAAGTGGCTGCCGCCATTGTTTGAAACTAGAATCGGCTGGGCCGCTATGAATTCTGGCATAGGGTGGGCCACGAAAGGATACACCTGACCCATCCTTCAAAGCTGTGGAAAGTATTGTATTGTTTTGAGAGCCTTTTGTTGGTGGAGTATTGATTTTATGTACAATTCCACGGGTAGAGGCGATCTGTACGGTCCGACTTTGCACATGCGCAGTAAGGATCGGGGAGTCCGATCCGTAACTTTTTTTTCTCTTTTTTTTCTACATAATATTGAAATGTTTCATTATTGCAAACATTTTCTCTCAAGCGGAGAGAGGTCGTGGAGTGTCAGCCTATGGTATCTGAGGTCCAGGAGAGATGACCTGCGCTGTTTTCCTCTGAGTAGGTAAGACTGTCCTAATTTATTTATAATTTAATTATTATTCAAATTGGGCATGATTTATACTTATATTGAAGCAGTACGGTATTTGCTGGGGTAATGCATTGGCCAACTTTATTATCTTGTGCTACCACTCCAGTCAAGGCCCTTGCCAGTGTTATATTGAAATCCTTACCCTGAACATTTCTGCCAGTACAAGAGTCCCCATGCTAAATCGAAATTGTGAAACAGAAAGGCAATCTCATAATTTTGACTTAGCATGTATTTTTTTTTTTTTTGTGCTAGAAATAGGACTTCTATAGTCTGAGATTGTTAGGAAAGAATACTAAGGCAGGTCACAGAATCTGATTGGTCACAGATTTTGGTGCAACTTAGAACATAATATGTATTTTCATATTGATACTGGGTTTTGTGGGGGTGTTTCTATTCCTGTGCAAAAGACGTATTCATGAGAGATTTTTGAAGTAGGTAGGTTTTGCTGTTGATAACACAGTCAGGCATATAACATGGTGCAGACTGTCCAAGACAGCTACCCAGGAATTTTCTGTGCTGAATAAATGACAATATTTTGGTGAATGTATTGTTTAGATATCTGAAAATTTCATCGGATCACAAGCAAAGACCTCCTGGGGACCTTCAATGCATCCCTTGACAAAGTTGTGCCTGGCCTGCTGAAAAACTGTACTGGTCTAAGAAGGGAGCTCTTGGTGAGGAGATGGAAGACCTCCTGGATAAACTTGATGAACAGGTGAGTGAAGTGCTCCTTTATCTGACATTTTAGAAGAGAGTATACTTTTCTCTTAACAGAAACTGAAAAAGATGTTGGCTTCAAACAAAACACATCAGTGGATATGTCAGTAAAATGAATGTCATGAGTCATTGCTTTGTTCTTATTTGGCAGTATTTTATTTAATTTGTAAAACGAAAGTAAAATTGTTAACATGGTGTTGTTGTTGTTTTTTTTGGGGTTGTACGTTTTGCGTGTTGCTGGGTCTGACCTGTGCTTTACTTTCATTACTATGAGAGTTCTGATTTTGCATTGTGTATAGTACACCATGTTACTTCACTAATTGAAATTCTTGTTTTCCACTGAATACTCTTTAGACATCCAACACTGTGTCCAACGGGCACTGAGAGGCCTGCCCATTTTCCTCAAGAGAAGATGCAACAGAGGTTTTCCTGAAGTGCTTAGTAAGTACAAAAAAGTAATGCAAGTAAAACTAATTGCTATGAGATGTTTTTAAAAGATGAGTTTATCCAAAATGGAAATGTACACTTTCTCAGTGCAGTCCAGATAATTTTATAGTGGGGATTGCAGTTGTCATAACTCTCACTCCTTTTTTTTCTGCTGAGCAGCAGCTGGGCATTCTTAGTGGTTGTTCCATAGCAGAAAATATTTTTGTACAAAACTCACAAGGTGGCATTAATTAAAAGAAAATAAGCTTTTTCTTCTTAAAACCTCCATGGGTCAAACGACCAGCATGGTATAGAGGTTAAAGTTAAAATCTTTAGAAATTTGTTTTGTCTTTAGTTTTTCTTAGCTTTCAATAATTCATATTTTACTTTTCTTCAGGACACTGACATTTTGGAACCAGTGTTGAACGGTGCATCAGTTGCCATCCTCACCATCCTACAAGATGACGATGCTGATACGTCTGTGCGAGAACATGCAGTTGTGTTGGAAGGGGACATTGTGCTACATAACATTCCAGATCTCTCTACTGCCCTGGCACACCTCTTTGGCCTTCTGTATGCCCTCAACATTGATTATCCAAAGCAGATGAGTTTTACCTTTGAAGCAATTCAGGCCTGGCCCAATATTTTGGCCTGGTCGGACATGAAGGTGAAGTGGATAAATCATTATTCAAAATGTAAATTTTAGTCAGATGAATCTGTATTGTTGAGAATATATGGTGAAAATTTGTCTTGTAGTATTTTAAAAGATTTGTTTTAGTGTTAGTTTCCTCTTCATTGATGGTAACATTTCTAAGAACTTTTAACTTCCATAGTTCATCATAGTAAGCCTGTGTAAAATGTCAATGTCTGGGTGCATAGGCAATCGTTTGTAGCACTACCCTATTTAATGTGCAATAGTTATGTTCAGCTTTACAAGACGGTCAGGGTGTGTGTGCATGAATTATTAAGTTGCTGGACACTTTTCTTTTTTGGTTCTGGACTCTGGAATTTTAACGTCTCTGCTGGGGTGCTCAAAGCACCCAAAAGAAACTGGCAACACGTTTTTGTTTCTTTGTTATTTCTTTTCTTTCTTTCTTTTTGTTTTTTAACAGAAATTCACCCTACTACCCATGACATTCTGAAATGTACTGAAAAGACTGTTGAACAAAATAAATAAGCTTTTAGATAACATTGAATTGTGCTTTGTTTTATTCTATATCTATTTATTAAGTGTTTTTTCAAGTATAATAACAACATACATTTTCCTTTGTTTATATAGGTAAATTTTCAACTCACTGGAGTAAGAATTGTATGATTACTCAACAAGAATATCTGTGTTTGGTGAAGGCAGAAATACATGGCATTGAAACCAGAATTTCTTCGTTAGACTTCCAGGATTATCCTAATTAGGTGAACAAGAAGATCCAAGTTGGCAGAACTTGTAAATCTTAGTTGAGTCAACAACAGTTGGCAAAAGTTGAGAAAACTCAAAAATCTCTTGCATCATGTTGCCTTGAAATTTTACGTTTTCTCAACATTTTCTTTTTTACAGTGCACAGCGCGTGCTCCCGCCTTGGGGAAACTAATTTTGCAGGGAGACCTACCTTGGCACTTGTGCAGGTGAAGCCAAAGGAAGATATGCTTCACCATATTTTCCTGTCTTTGGCTTGGAAGGAAGTTGGTTTGGAAACATATTTGGCGATGCTTCATCTCCTGCTTTGCGTTTGTGTGGAAGCCCCGTCAAAAACCTGTCCACAATGTCCAAGCGCTCTTTTTTTTTTTTTTTTCTTTTCTTTTCATACCGCGCCCCCCCTGCAATGGCTCTGCCCCACACTTTGGGAACCTCTGCCCTAAAGAACCCCCAAGGGTTCTAATGCTCAAATGTATATTTCCGACACTTATTTACTTGGGTTGAATATTTTCCACAATACACTGTTCCCTAAGAACACTGAAGTACAGTATATTTCCCTGAATTATTTCATGCATTCATGAAACCTTTCAGTACAGAAATCATGAAAAGTTGTTTTCTGACCAGATTAAATCTGAAGACTGATAAACGTAGTGATGGTGACATCCTCAGAACATTTTGAAAATATGAGCACCACAGTAGTACTGAGTTGCCAGGGGAACACACTCAATGACATCTGCTATATGGCTTCAACCAGAATGTCTAGAATCTGAAAGAAAAGTTCTATGAATGTTATATTATTACAAACTGGTGCTATTTAATATGTTGCAGAGTAAAGTCTAATGAGTCACAAAAAAGATAGTAAATAAGAGAAACTCACAAACCTCAAACTGTTAAAGGAACTCTTCCAGCTGGTTACAGTGTCTTTTAAAGCCTCACTGTGACTGGGGTATGGGTGTTTTCTGCACGCAGCTCCTGTCTCAGGCCCTCAATCAGCGTGATTACAGCAAACCTGGCGCTTGTGTAGAAACGTAGATCAGCAACAGTCGTGATGTCTACACACGCTGCAAATACAAGAGGTTTAAGAGCATAACCAACCAATCACATATATATATTTTTTTTTAAACACCTGTCCAGAGAGACAAACAACCATTCACACCTAATGAGCAGATGCTGGATTTGAAGCCTTCTTGCTGTGAGGCAAATGCTAACCACTGTGCTGCCTTTTCATGATTGTTAATATGCAAAGAGTCATGGCCTCCAGTCAAGAGAGGTGGGGAATGGTTGCAATCTCAGCATTGTAAGATTGTGAAAATGTACACTCAACCAACCGCTGAACAACAAACACTAGTATACTTCATTTTGTTTAAGCAAGAATTTCCATAAGATAACCTCATGTAATGTAAAACCAGACACACTACACACAGGATGGGGACTATCAAAGTAAAACAGAAAATACAGAACACAGGGAAGCCACATAACAAAACCTAAAACTGGACTCAAGAAATACTAAAGGGCTAGGGAGCAAGACACAGTGAGAAAAAAAAGAAACACAGTGGAAATCTAAACACAAAAAATGTACAAAACTCAAAAACACTGGGTCACCGACCCAGGACCATGACACATTTCTTATTCCTCTCCTCTTTCTTACATTTTTCTCCATCTCTGAATGAAACTATCTCACATTCTTATCTCAACATGGAAATACAGCAGCTGGATCTTTAGACTCACTGCTTGACAACCTGCACACAAACAATTTGTGTGTTTGCTGATACTTGTTGAACTGTGAAAAACTACCTGCCACTTATAAATCATTACTCCTCTTATGCAACACTAGCTACATACTGAAGTGTCATAACTACAACTTAGGGAAATCTGCACCACACCAGATCTGCTCCACTTTAACCCTTCAGTATAGAGCTATAACTCATAAATTAGATTTTTCTTTGTCCTTTCTTCATCTTTTCATATGTGACAAATAGCAGTGATGGATACACCAATAGGTCTGTCTTTAATGACATAGTTCCCTCCATTTAGATTTATAATCAGTTTGATGTTTGCAGGGTGTAGTGACAGGTGTCACGGTCCTGGGTTGTTTGACCCAGTGTTTGGAGTTTTCTTATGATATTCATTGTTTATGTTTAAGTCTTATTTAGTTATCTAAGCTCACTTCTATTATGCCTAGGTTGCTGTTATAGTTCATTGTTTCTTAGATCTCCCTTTGTGTTATCAACCCCTATGTTTAAGTCTCTCTCGTCAGTTCATCATTTTAAGTCTGCGTGTCTTAACCTGTAACGTTTCATTTCTGTGTGTCCTATGTTGTCAAGCTCATGTCATGTATGCGTCCCGTTTTGTTTTCTGTTTTATTTTGAAGAGCTCTGGGGCCCGTTCTTCGTACCTCGCTTACTACATCCAAGATCAAATGACACATCCAAGATCAAATCATCGCGCTAACTTTGAGCTCGCTAATCCGGTTCTCCGAACACACCTGTTGTTGACAGTGTTGGGACTAACGCGTTATTAAGTAACGCGTTACAGTAACTACGTTATTATTGTGGTAACGAGCACGGTAACTAGTTATTATGCCAAAACCACTCGTTACTGGGATTTAGATAGGCTCGTTACTCGTTACTTCGTGTGGAGCTATCGCGGAGCTTCCACAGATTCAATAACATTAGCAAGTGGTGGAGGCCAGCAGGTGGATGAAGGAAAAGGGAGGCAAGAGGAGAGACCCGAGGCAGCCGCGGTCCGCGTGTCAGGTGAACTGAACTTCAGGTAAGAAGTTATGACCTGCAGTCTATCTGGGTCAGATATAAACCAAGTTTAGGTGGAGTTTATTTTCGGTATGCTGACATTTTTCGTACTGCGTGCTAGCTAGCATGACGGAGTTTCTACTGTATACAGCTGGGTGGGTGCTATGTTACTGATGTTGAACTTTATTTTGTTCATATGGTTAATTATTAAAGTTGCCAACCGTCCCGTAAAAACAGAATCGTCTGGTATTCAGAGAAAATATTACGCGTTTAGTACTGAGGTGAAAAGGAACACAGTTTGTCCCGGACTTCAGCTACAATGAAAAGACACAAAGCTGAAGCTGCACAGCTGCCTCTTCTTCTCTCATTCTCTCCTCTCCTGTTTCTACTTCAATCACGAAACTGATCAATGATCAGCTGATCGGCTTTTCTCTCTTGTTTATTTATCGCCCACTTTGCACCAGAAAGATGAAACCAGCGGATGTCGCATTAAACAACAGCAGCACGTTTAAGCTTGATCAGCTGTTGTTAGAATTTATTTAATATTAATTTCTAGTATCAGCTGATGTTTGCTGGAGCCACAGCTGTAAAGCTGCTGGTCATGATATCGGTTTGGTTATCTGGTGAGAGGAAACATGCAGATGAAACCAGGAGATGTCCTTACTGAATCATCAGAGCTGAACAGGTGATGGAGAAACAGGTTTACCTTTTAGGTGACATGAATGAGTTGAAGGAAGTTATGAACTGTTTCTGAGAGACAAATAACACCAGGATCCTTTTCTCGTAGCTGACAGCTGGTAACTGTGCAGGGGCGGGTCTAGCAAAGTGTTGCCAGGGGGGCAGGTAGGGCATTAACAGGAAAGGGGGACAAGGAAATACTTTTCTTTATTATTCTCATTTAAAATGTCTAGCTTTTAAAAAATAATTATCTGAGTCTTACAACAAACAATTGATAGATTGATACATATATACCATCAGAACAGTGTACATCACTGTCACAACAGTGTTTATTTTCATTCAAAGGCTTTATGATTTTTCCTATAATGGCGGGCGGTCTCTAGTCAAAATGCCGGGACGATTTTTTTGTCCCAGTCCAGCTCTGTATGCAGCTCATCTGCAGTCTGGTGTTACCTACATCTTCCTATTCAGAAGGCAGAATTTCCAAGTTCTGAGTACAATCAAAAGCACCACGACTGCAGTTTTTGTGTTGGATGTAAAAAGCAGGCTAGAATCATGGCGGCGGTCAACGACGGTCCAGGCGTGATTTCTCTCGTGGAAATGTGCACATTATTTTTCCTTTCTATTGGTAGGTGGCACCGTGCACTTGTGGCAAGTAAGCAAGCTAGAAGACTGGCAGTCTGGCTGGGTATCCAGTTATGGAAGCAACACATTAACAAGAGAATTCTGAGTAAAACCAAAGTTACTTTCCTAGTAACTAGTTACTTTGAAAGTAACGAGTAACTTGAAGTAACTGAGTTACTTTTTAGAGAAGTAACTAGTAATGTAACTAAGTTACTAATTTAAAGTAACTTACCCAACACTGGTTGTTGACGATTAGTATAGCTGGATGAAGTAATCTGAGATCACTGGGTGGCTTAAAAGGGGCTACGCATCGATAGTAGAAACATTGATCGGCAACCCTGTGATTGGTCGGCGAAGATGTCGAAGGAGCGCGTTCAGTATTTTTACTGGCAGCAGAGCAAGAACTCTTGATTGAGGGATATCAGGAGTTTCAGAGTTTAATTAAACGCATGAGGGAACACTGCAAAGGCTGCAAAAGCAAGGAGAGAGGGCTGGCAGAAAGTTGCTGACAAATTAAACTCGTAAGTAATTTATTATATTATATTACATTATATCCTCTTTCACATTAGAGCCACAACAGGACCCACTAGAACATGGGAACAAGTAAAGTGAAATATAAGAATATTCTACAGAATGGTAATATTTATCACTTATATTGCTTTTAGTCTCCTGAAAAGAGACCCTGAAATAATCTGTTTGTTTGTTTATAACAGCAACCAAGAAAAGGGCAGAGCAAATAAAGACAGGTGGTGGTCCTGCACCCCTCGTCACACCCCCGGCACAGGAGCTGGCCCTAGGGTTGAATGCCACCAGACCCATTGTTGAGGGCATCCCTGGGGCAGCTCTTCCTTAGACCAGCAGCCGGGTGCAGTAGCAGCACCTTCATAACTGGTGCTATTTGTACAATGTAAAATATTTGGTTGTTGCCTTAATTAAAATGCTTTTTGTACTGTGACATTTATTGACATTGTGGGTTTTTTGTGTGTAGTTTTACATAACACTCCATCACTTCTACCTGTTCCCATGCAAGGGGTGACTGAAGCATGCACAGTAAGTTGATATATATATATATATATATATATATATATATATATATATATATCCGTCTATCCCGCAATATACGCTGAATTCTGAAAACTCTCCTTATCAGTCTTGCACCTTCCGCAATGGGTTGCTCGCGTACAAGCGGACAGGACATGGCTGCGACAGACTTCCCAAATCCACCTTCGCTTTTATAGCCGTGGTCTCTCATCTTGATTGCACGTAGTAATTTACTATTAGTACTCTAAAATATGAATTACATCTGACATGATCTACTACATGTAATAGAATGATTAATAGTACATTTCCCTTTTTTTTGGAAATGACCTGTATGTATCTGTATGAAATCAATAAAAGAATCAAATGCTGCATTATCTTTAGTTACATTGATAATATTTATTTATGGTAAAACAGTGGCGAAATATCGCTCTTGCTTTCATATAACTGCAGCGGACATACCTGAGTGGCGCGATCTAATCCTGTTTACATAAAGTAAACCTGCTCCCGAGCAGGTTTACGCTTCGGATCTGTTGCTATGACAGCAAGTCCCAGATGAGCTTCGGAGAACCGAACGAGCCAAGATCACGCGAAATCGTCAACATTCAAATCCGGCTAACTTACTTAGCGAGTACGAAGAACGGGCCCCTGGTGTCAAATGTTCATTGTGTTTAGTTTCACTTCCCTGTGGCACCATTATGTTCATTCTAATCAGCTGTTTCCCATGTGTTTCCACTTCCCGATCACCTCCTGTGTACATTTAGGCTGTGTCCCAATTCAGGGTCTGCACGCTTGAAGTACGCACACTACGCGTGCACTACAAGTGCGGGAAGTGCGGAAGTGAGAGGCTTGTGAAATGGGACGGTCTAGCCTTCGTTGCGCTGTTCAGGTTGCCTAGCAACCATGATACTAACCATGAGAAATGTTTCATACAGCATCGTGTGACAGAAATGAAGGAGAAAAATATTTTGTTGTTCATTCATTTTTGTCATGACATCACTTTGATTAGTTGAGACCACAGGACTGTAAAACATGATAGTTGGGCTTCATTCCTGTACTGAACAGTCATTTCAAGATTAGTTAGTAAATAATAATTAGCTAATGTTATTCATGAGACTAAAGTCATCTCACTGTGGTAATGTTAAAATATGTATATATATATATATATATATATATATATGTATATATATATATATATATATAAAAGGAAAATGTATGAGCTGTGATAACTGTCTCTGATAGAATGAAGAGTAGATTGATATATTAAATATTCCTTTATTGGGTGAGAAAATCAGACCATGTCATAACTGCTTTCAGTCATACAGAATAGATATCAGAGCCTTAAACAGGCTGACTTCTGCTAAATGGGTCAAACTGGGCAGAAAGTATACAAACACATAACATCATTATAGAATATCATGTAACACTATAGATCAACTTAGCTCAGAATATATAAACAATTACAGCAATATGATGCAACAAACACAGCAGTGCTACTAATCCAAAATACTCAAAGCTTCATAGAACTGAAACAAACATTTATTTTTAGCTCCATTCTGCTGCTGATACATACTTTAGGTTTCTGAATATTAAACTTGTTGCTGCCTTTCATAGTGTGTAACTTGAAGGCCCTGAGTACTTTCTCCCACACTGGAATGATAACATTACTTGAACATTACCTAATAAGACTGATTCAGGACAGACAGTTAGTTATGTTAAACTTTCCTAGCAGTCCTTCACAAACGGGGAACAGTCTGTCTATTCTCTCCATCTGTCAGCTGCTGCTGGCTCTTCCTCCTCCTCCTCTTCCTCACACACTGCTGAGTTTGTCCTGGTGGATCATCAGGGGTGCAAAGCCTCACAGATGATGTGCAGCAGTGGGTCCCTCAGTCTGTCCTCACTCTGGACACTTGCAGTTGTCACACATGGAAATCAAATGTGTGATAAGCTGCAGGATTCAAACACAAGTGTAACTTAGAAATACATGTTCATACTTTTATTCCACAATCAGAGAGAAAGAAACAGAGTGCAGGACAGACAGACAGGTGACAGTCTCAGGTGTATACACTGCTACAAAACAGCAGAAGAGAAGGAGGATTTAGTGTTTGTGTTATTACGAGTGTTAAACAAGAAGAGTTCCCAGATGGTACAGTGGACACATGTGTGACTCCTGTGATTAAAGCATCTTTCTTTCAGCTTAACGAGTGAACCGTCAGCTCGTTCAAACACACGTTAAAGTCCGTTTGGCTCGACACCACCGAACAGAGGCAGCAATATAACATAGCTAACATTAACAGTGCAATGAATCCTGCTGGTGCCGTCATATTCAGGACTGCAAACCGAGCAGCATTACTGACTTTCAGCTTGTTGTGTTTGTGGATATATGACTGACTTTAATTATCCATAAAATCATCACATTCTCTGTAAGATTAAGGTCAACTACACATATATATATTTCGAAGTAAAGGCTTTAAAACCAAGTTACCGCTGAAAGTACAAACATCACTAATGTCACATAACTTTGCCGACATGTGGCCAACAGTAATGTTTTAATGTTCTTAAACATTCGCACATAAATAAGTGACATAATATTCAATACTTACTTTTGACAGTTCACTCTTGACGCTCCCTTATGCCGTATTTTTGCGGCAAAATTATCCACACCCACCGCGCGCTATGAATTGTGGGATATATGGGACCACGAAGCATGCACCGGACCACGCTTGATATTTGGGGAAATCGACGGCGCATTTGGAGTATGCATTTGAAGTGCACTTTGAATTGGGACAGCCGTCGTCCGTCGCGTAGCGGTGACGTACTCGCACTTGAAAATGCGTATTTCAAGCCCGCATACCCTGAATTGGGACACAGCCTTAGTCTGTTTGTTTTCATTCATTCAGTCTTTCATGTCAGATTTACATGTCCGTGTCTATGTCCATGTTCAGGGTTTTTTATGTTTTGCTAGTTCACCCAGTGAAGGTTAATGTTTACTTTTGCTTCTTGTTTTGTCCAGTTAAAACCAGCCTTTCATAAATGGCTCACGTTCAGTTAATATTAAGTTCGTTTCCAAGCATTGTTTTGTCTGCATTTGGGTCCTCTATTCTCCACTCCACACAGTCTGCACCCACTGACTGTGACAACAAGAAATATTAGATCCCCTCAGATTTGTTAAGCCTAAAGTCATGAGCCTTTATTGAAAATGTCAGAAAGAGTTGTGTTAGGATGACAGGAGTAAAAGTAAAAAGTTGCCAGTACAAATAAAAAAGTCAACTTAAGAACTGTAAAGAAGTATTGGTTCTTTGTCCATTTACTCTACTGCAGATCAAGCAGCAAAACTGCTAAAACTTTGACCTCTTACTGCATTTCATTCCTGGTTTTTCCACTTATCAGTGATTGTGGCTAAGCCAGTGTTGCTGCACAACACTGGCAACACTGTGCTGCTTTTCGATTGCTGTGAACTTGGATCTCCTCCTCTTTGATCAGGGCTGTATCCCAATTCAGGGTCTGCAGCCTTAAAGGCTGCATTTTAAGGCCGATTACGTCACAGCGGCGCGCCGAAGGCTGTCCCAATTCAAAGGCTGCTCGAAATGCGGCCCTCAAATGCGTCCTTCATTTCCCTCAATTTTAAGGCTGTGGCGGTGTAGACTTCGTGGCCCAACATATCCCACAATTCATAGCGCGGCAGTCGGTGTGGATAATTTTGCCGCTGACGGCAGAAGCGGAGCGGCCGAAGAGTAAACTGTTAAAATTAAGTACTGAATATGATGTCACTTATTTATGTGCAAATGTTTAATAATGAGGAACATTAAAACATTACTGTTGGCCACATGTCGGCAAAGTTATTTGCCATTAGCGATGTTTGTACTTTCAGTGTTTACTTGGTTTTAAAGCCTTTACTTTAAAATATACGCCGTTCAATAGTTGACCTTAAACTTACAGAGAATGTGATGATTTTATGGATAATTAAAGTCAGTCATATATCCACAAACACAACAAGCTGAAAGTCAGTGATGCTGCTCAGTTTGCAGTCCTGAATATCACGGCACCAGCAGGATTCACTGCACTGTTAATGTTAGCTATGTTATATTGCTGCCTCTGTTCGGTGGTATCGAGCCAAATGGACTTTAATGTGTGTTTGAACGAGCTGACGGTTCACTCGTTAAGCTGAAAGAAAGATGCTTTAATCACAGGAGTCACACATGTGTCCACTGTACCATCTGGGAACTCTTCTTGTTTAGCACTCGTAATAACACAAACACTAAATCCTCCTTCTCTTGTGCTGTTTTGTAGCAGTGTATACACCTGAGACTGTCACCTGTCTGTCTGTCCTGCACTCTGTTTCTTTCTCTCTGATTGTGGAATAAAAGTATGAACATGTATTTCTAAGTTACACTTGTGTTTGAATCCTGCAGCTTATCACACATTTGATTTCCATGTGTGACAACTGCAAGTGTCCAGAGTGAGGACAGACTGAGGGACCCACTGCTGCACATCATCTGTGAGGCTTTGCACCCCTGATGATCCACCAGGACAAACTCAGCAGTGTGTGAGGAAGAGGAGGAGGAGGAAGAGCCAGCAGCAGCTGACAGATGGAGAGAATAAACAGACTGTTCCCCGTTTGTGAAGGACTGCTAGGAAAGTTTAACATAACTAACTGTCTGTCCTGAATCAGTCTTATTAGGTAATGTTCAAGTAATGTTATCATTCCAGTGTGGGAGAAAGTACTCAGGGCCTTCAAGTTACACACTATGAAAGGCAGCAACAAGTTTAATATTCAGAAACCTAAAGTATGCATCAGCAGCAGAATGGAGCTAAAAATAAATGTTTGTTTCAGTTCTATGAAGCTTTGAGTATTTTGGATTAGTAGTACTGCTGTGTTTGTTGCATCATATTGCTGTAATTGTTTATATATTCTGAGCTAAGTTGATCTATAGTGTTACATGATATTCTATAATGATGTTATGTGTTTGTATACTTTCTGCCCAGTTTGACCCATTTAGCAGAAGTCAGCCTGTTTAAGGCTCTGATATCTATTCTGTATGACTGAAAGCAGTTATGACATGGTCTGATTTTCTCACCCAATAAAGGAATATTTAATATATCAGTCTACTCTTCATTCTATCAGAGACAGTTATCACAGCTCGTACATTTTCTTTTTACACATATATGTAAGCATCGAGCCAAATGTAATAATTCCAACATACTGAAGGAACAAGATTTGTCTCTTGTGTATAATACATCTATATATACACACACTGTCAAAGATACTTGTCTTTGAGTGAAGATTTAAGGTGATAGGACATAAATAACTGCAACTTGAATCTTTACTGAAGCTCAGTATTTGACACAGAGTTCACTCACATGTGCTGTACCAGTTTACCTGCACATGTGATGTGACAATAGAAGTGATTTGATACTTCAAACTCACTGCTGTAATAACTAATAATGATTAATATAATAACTATAGTATTGGCCATATCATAGTTACACTGACTTTAGTCTCATGAACAACATTAACTAATTGTTATTTACTAGCTAATCTTAAATGACTGTTCAGTACAGATATGAAGCCCAACAATCATGTTTTACAGTCCTGTGGTCTCAGCCTAAGATACTTATTAAAATCACACAAAGCTTGTGTAGAAACAAACAAACAAAATATGTTCTTCTTCATTTCTGTCAACCACACGTTTCCAGCTATCATGGTTGCTAGGCAACCTGGGCAGCGCGACGGAGGCTAGACCGTCCCATTTCACAAGCCTCGCACTTCCGGCCTTAGAGGTCTTTGAGTACGCGGCCCTTGAGGACCATTGAGGCTGCGTACTTTGTCATGAACCGGCTGTGTGAAGGCAGATGAGGACCCAAACGCAAAACTCACAGAGACAGAAGCTGAACTCAAAATCGCTGCTTTATTGCAGGTCTTACAAAGTAACAGAACTGAACTGGGTAAACTAAACTGAGGACCGAGGAAACACAGAAAGGCACACAGGTTCGGGGAGGAGACATGCACATAAATACACAGAGGGTTAACGAGGGAAGTGGGAGCACACGGGGAACACAGCTGACACAGATAATCGTAACGAGACATGGCAGGAGAAACACGACACTGACGGGAGACTGTCAAAGTAAAACAGGAAGTACAGAGGTGCAGACAGGAGGAGAGAGAGAGAGAGAGAGAGACACACACACACACACACACACACACAGGAGAGCACGGGGAGAGCACAGGCATAGCAGGCTGGGGAAACATGGAATAAAACACAAGGAGGGGAGACGAGGGTTCACAGATACAGAAGGGCACACAGAGGGTGATCAAATAAGGAACATCTTAACTGAACAACCTAGGAACCAATGCATAAATAAAGAACAAAATACAAAAATACACAACTACTAAGAATGCTGGGCCAACATGGCCCAGGATCATGACATAACCCCCTCAAGGGCTGGCTCCTGACAGCCCAAACCCAAGAACCAAAACACAAGAAAAACAGAAAACAACCCACCCAGGGCGGGAGGCGGGGGGGACCAGGACGGAGGAACGAAACAAAACA
This sequence comes from Oreochromis aureus, assembly GCF_013358895.1. Taxonomy (NCBI): domain Eukaryota; kingdom Metazoa; phylum Chordata; class Actinopteri; order Cichliformes; family Cichlidae; genus Oreochromis; species Oreochromis aureus. The sequence continues at coordinate 12,233,868 of NC_052955.1, read as the reverse complement.
AAAGACAAGGAGCATGAGACAAAAACAGTCCACAAACACACAAAACAGGGGGTGACAGCACAAAAGTACAGTTCAGCCGTTCAGGGGGGCGGCCACGTGAAAAGTGGCAGTGGCGGCAGAGCGGATCCGGAGGCCGGTCTGCCAAGATGTGTCAACACCACGCAGTCCTCAGCTGGCTGAGTGAGCTCACAAGAGCTTCTAGCAGAGATGGCAGTAACTGAACGGGTTGCTGAGCTACTAACTGAGCTGGTGACAGAGTTAATGACTGAGCTGGTAACTGAACAGGCAATGGAGCGAGAAGCTGAGGTGGTAGCAGAGCGGATGACTGAGCAGGTAATGGAGCTGATAACTGTGCTAGAGACTGAGCTGGTGACCAAACAGCAAACTGGGCTAATAACTGAACTACCGACTCCGCTATGGACAAAAGTGCAAGTTGTAGTGGTGGTGGAACAGCAGGTAGTTGAACTTGTGACTGACTCTTGGCTGCTCTCCTCCGGGGAACAGAAAGCGGGTACTGGGCCTGGCGAACACCAGCCATCCCCATCCGAGGAACAGATACGGGTGCAGGGACGAGCTGGGCTCTGGCTGCCTTTACCCTGGGGGCGGTGTAGGTGCAGGAGCTAGCTGGATCTCTGCCGCTCCCACCCGAGGAACTGAGATGGGTGCAGGAGTCGGCAGGGTCACAGCTGACCTCACCGGGGAGCCGGAACAGGTGCAGGCAACGGCTGGGTGTCCATCAACCCCACCCGAGGAGCAGGTACGGGTGCGGGATGAACGGAGCCTCTGCCAGGCTGGAGACAGAAGTAGGGACCAGCTGGACCTCAGCTACCCTCACCCGAGGAACTGATACGGGTGCAAGGGAAAGCTGGGCCCGAACTGCCCGAGAAACAGGAACTGGAGGTGGAGAGCGAAGCACAGGAACAGTAACAGTCACTGGGTAGACTAGGTTATTGGTGCCGAACTCAGTTTTAGGAGATCTAGGTTTAAAGCAAGCAGGTCCTAGAAAATCCACTGCTTTTAAACTCTCCAGGTTAGAGCTAGCGGTCCTGGCGGAGATTAGCTCGGAGACAGTCACAGAAGCAGTTTCAAAACAGACAACATCACTAACTGTCTCTTGAGGAACGGTGTGCTGTCTAACACAGGTCAGGGAAGGGAGAACGCCAGAGACAGTTCTTTTCAGAATCTCGGATGGAATGAAAATCACAGGTTAAGTAAAGTAAAGTGTAAAGTGTGTTGTGTTAGTCCCCGAAGGGAAATTACTCCTCTGCATTTAACCCATTCACCCAGTGAAGCAGTGGGCAGCCACCAATGCAGCGCCCGGGGAGCAGTGTGTAGGGACGGTACCTTGCTCAGGGGTACCTCAGGGTAGCCGTTCAGTAGAGTCGAACCTCCGACCTTCCGATCATGGGGCAGACACTCTACCTACTGAGCTATCCCTGCCTTGGGAAACAGAATCAATTTTCAAACAGTCTATAGGTGAAGTGACACGGCTGGCCGACTGAGAACTAACTGGATGGGGAGCCACACAGTCCAGGGACGAAGTAACACCCATAAAAGTTTTCACAACCACTAGTTCAGAGGAATAGCGAACAGGATCAAGCATGCATTGCCGTGGGTCACAGAACTTGACCTGATCAGCCAACTCTGCAACGCTTAACCCCAGTCTTTTGGCCAACTTAACAAAGGAAGAGGCCATCTTGTTATCACTCACACGAGAAACTGAATGATTAATCACTGGTTGTGGAGCTGACTGGGCCACACTGGACAGGTCAAAAGTCAAAATGGGTTGGAACATTCAACAGTCACTGGAAGGACCATCAGCTACAGAACACACAATCTCAGCATGCGCTGTTATATCTAGAGCTGATGATGGTGGAGGTGTGTGGCTGAGCTCAGACTGGGAGACCTCTGAATGTATAGGCTGAGTAAAACAGTTCTGCGGGGCTACAATGTTGGTAGCAGTATGTAGGTGAGTCTGGTGTAGAATAACAGTCTTTGGTTCAGCTAGCTCTACAGGTGAAACGTTCATATCGGGTAACTCAGGGAGATTGCTGCGAGCATTACAAGAATCTAAGGGCTCAAAAACACAAGGATCACTAGTGAGAGCAACCGGTGAATAATTTGACACTGAGGTGCCCCGCTAAACAGTGTCTTAAGAGTCTAAACACAAAGTGGCAGAATTGTCCGATTCAGGCAACACAATGGCGGGCAAAACAGAGTTACTCACAGTGGTGGAAAAGTCATGAAGTCCGGGATCAGAAAACTTGGGCTGAGTGTGTGATGCACAGTCACTCTCACCCACGGGTGAAGCCTGCTCAGCTGTACTGGCGCGACGGCGGCGTGAACGCCGTTTTCGCCGAGAAGGGGGAAGAGACGAGCCGGGCCGCGAATCCTCCAGCGGACCGATATGGCAGCCTCGCCTCTGTCAGTCTGCCCGAGGGCAGCTGTGGCTACAATAGCTTGCCTCCACCAGTGTGTGAATGTGAGAGTGAATGAATAGTGGCATTGTAAAGCGCTTTGGGTGCCTTGAAAAGCGCTATATGAAATCCAATCTATTATTATTATTATTACTTGTCAAAGAGATTCAAGACACACACTCACACTGGTGACATCCTCAGAGTCCATTCTGAAAATAAAACATGACAAAGAGGAAGCACTTCATATTCTAGTGTTAAGCTTCACCAGAAGACTCAGACTAGACCAGACTCAGAAATTAACATCTCATCAGCAGTAAAAGTACACTTACAGTTAAAAAACTATCCATCAACTAAAATCTGTTACAATAAGAAAACTGTCATTAACTGGCTGTGACCATTTACGCGAGAATTCCTGGGTGAATTAAAATGTACTCTGAATTGAATAAAAAGAAGCAAATAAATGGATGGAAATCAGATTGAGGGTCATGTAGCAAAGTTAAATCATGTCCATGTTCCATAACCAGTGTTTCTGTGCTGGACTAAACTAACTAATAATTCTGTGCACCAATTATGATGGTGACCTTTTACACAGAGAGATTTACAGTGTGAGTAAAACGCCGGTATAAGTGTGTTATGATTTAATGTTGTCAGTGTTTTGTTTTATGTCATGTTTAAGGATTTGTTCTCGTTTCCTGTTTTATTGTGAAGGTCTGCGTCTCATGTGAGTGTGTTCAGTTTTACCTCTGTCTCGTCTTGTTGATTATTCCCAGCTGTGTTCCCCACCTGTGTGTAATCTCCTGTGTTTCCCTGTCTGTATTTAAGTCGCGTCCTCTGTCTTTGTAGTTTGGCTGGTCCGTCTGTGTATCCACCATGTCTCATCCGTGTGTTTCCCTGCTGCCCAACCGTCATCGGTTTTCTGCTGGCTGTTATTCGTGTTCAGGTTTGTTTCTGTTCAGGGTCAGTAGTTTAGTTTTCCCAGTATAGTTTAGTTCTCCGTTCACCATTTTGTCCATCTCTTTTGTTGTGTTTGCCTTAGTGGCACCAGCCATTTTTAGCCAACCTGGTTGTCCATTTTAAGATAAAAGCCTCTTCTCATCCCACAATCTGGTATTCATCTTCTTTTATGTTGCGGCTATGAGCCGGAGTCGTAACAAGTGGTTAAACCTATTATTTTAGTATTGTGTTGGATAAGTGTTTTGCATATTGAAGAAAAAAACACTTAGACCTTTTACCCAAATAAACCTATAGTGCACTAAATGTGAATTAATAATATATTTAAAATATGAAAAGTAGATATGGTCAAAAAAGCAGAGTAATTTGTTGAGCACTTCAGTTGTGGAAATAGCGACAAATCATGACACTGATTTACTCTTACGTATCCTTTCGGCATCCCTTTGGTCACTGTTAAAGCGAAACTGATTATTTCCGAGCTTACAGCACACCTACTTTTATCATGCAATAAAAAAGGCAGTAAAAAAAAAAAAAAATCAGTCGTGCTGTGTTGAATTATATCAGCCTGAATAACCAGTCTTTGCAGGTATGCAATGCTAAGAGTAAGTAAGCACATCTTGATGGGCTACAACAGCTGAAGACCACATCAGGCTCCTGCCAGCCACGAACAGAAATATAGGATAAAAATATTAATAGCTGAAGCCTTGTCAGTTTATGAGTCCTTTGCGACTGTCGCTGCACGCTCGGAGCCATAAACACAAATTGCTTTGACAGTAGTAACAGGCAATAATAAAGGTGTAAGGTTCACGTCGCACGGTTTACATCCTTTAGAGTTAGCGTTTTATTTGCTCATCAGGTGTGTGTCATAACGCAGAGGTTCCCAAAGTGTGGGGCCCGCCCCCTTGGGGGGGGGCGCGGTATGAGGAAAAAAAAAAAAAAAAAAAGCTTGGACACTGCTAGCATAATGGACAGGTTTTTGACGGGGCTCCCACACAAACGCAAAGCAGGAGATGAAGCATCGCCAAACATGTTTCCAAACCAACTTCCTTCCAACCCAAAGACTAGAAAATATGGTAAAGCATATCTTCCCTTTGGCTTCACCTGCACAAGTGCCAAGGTAGGTCTCCCCTGCAAAATTAGTTTTCCCTGCGTGGGGAGCACAGCGCTGTGCTCTCAAATCACGGACAAACAGTATCCAACAATGTTGATTTTAGTTCACAAACACTTCTTGTAATAACTAACTACTCCTGACACGTCCAAAGCACGCTGTGCTCTCCAAATCACGGACAAACAGTATCCCACATTCTTGATTTTTAGTTCACAAACACTTCTTGTAATAACTAACTACTCCTGACACGTCCAAAGCACGCGCTGTGCTCTCCAAATCACGGACAAACAGTATCCCACATTCTTGATTTTTAGTTCACAAACACTTCTTGTAATAACTAACTACTCCATAACATGATGTTAGCTCTTTATGCAGTAAAGTTACAGTGGGATACAAATAATATCGGGCTGATCCTGCCGTAATTTGTTCCCCCTGTTCAAATCACGGACAGTATCCCACAGCTGTTTATGTGTTTAAATCCATTTTGCACAGAGACATTTTTTGAAAAATGTATTGATAGCAATGTTGAATATTATTACACAGGAAAAAAAACAACTACGTAAAATAATTACACCGTGGCGCCTCTGCCTTTCTAAATGGAGGGACAGTAACTGCGTGTGTATATGTAAGCGTGTAAAACCTGAAGATAGTCAGATTAACAGTATTTTGTCTCTATCTGCCATTCTGCAATTCATCTCATGTAAACAATAACGTGGCGCACAGCGTGGCGTGAAAAAAAGGCACATGCCTTTGGCGTTGCATGACGAACTCTGTAATCCTCGTCCACACGTAAGCGCAAAAGGAGTTTTAAATAATCTCCGTTTTCGGTGAATCGCAACGCCGTTTAGGTGTTGACGAAAAAGCCCAAACGCATAGAAACAGCTGCGTTTTCAAAAATACCCGTGTAGGTGTGGGCGTGGCGTAAAAGAGTTAGTAGTATATTTTATTACTACCTGTAACTTATTGCCGTTTACTTGTATTTGCTTAATCATTTACTAAATGTTTGAGGTGTGAAATAAACCGCAATGGAGCAAAATATGGGTGTGTGTGTTTGGAGGATGTGTGTGTGTGTGTGTGTGTGTGTGTGTGTGTGTGTATGGGTGGGGTGGTGGTGGGGGGGGAACATTTTTCTTGTAAAACAAAGGGGGTCTGGCAAAAAGTTTGGGAACCACTGATGTAATGTGTCACAGAGTAAAAGTTATCTCAAACTGTTTTCATAAACCTGACAACAGGATTGGCTGAAAGCCTCCCTGCAGGGCGGAGAACTGTAGCTGTTTGAGAGGAAAAGGGGGCTGACATGACTCAGGTGTTTCTATACATATATAAATGCTCACACGGGACAGTGAAAGATCCGTCGCTCTCTCTCTTCGTATTTGTGCTTCTTTCGTGCTTGTAGCAGGTTACCGCTGTGATGGACCGCTGGCGGGGCAGAGTGGCTCTGGTGACCGGCGCCTCGGTCGGGATTGGGGCGGCTATAGCTGTAGAGTTGGTCCGGCTCGGTATGAAAGTAGTGGGCTGCGCCAGGGACGTCGCAAAAATCCAGGTTTGTTCTGAAGTGAAAACTCAGTTTCAGCGTAGAGTATCTTGACCTATATCCATGGCCGGACTGGTAATCTAGTATGCTGGGTATTTTCCCAGTGGGCCGAAGCATTTGTAGGGGGGTGATTTTTTTTTTCTTCTTTGCATTAGTTCAGTTTTCATTTTCAATCAAATCTCTTAACGCCTCTGACCCCTCCCTCTACTTTCCGTGTGCACCTACGCACCCTAGAACAAAGTTAGTGTTAATAAAGCGGTAGATACAAACAAAGAAAGAAAAGAGAAAAAAAACTAAGAGAGAAAATAAACAAGAAATAGATACAGCAAAGTGTGTCAAATTAACCGACATGTTAGCAGTGCAGTAGTACCAGCAACAGCTGACATAAAGCCCTGGCATTGTAGCTTATTGCTTTATTTTTGTGTCTCTATAATAAACGCACATAAATAATTTTTGCAAGAACAAATGTTGCATTTTGAGGAGAAAATTATTTTCATGTACAAAATTCATGTACAGAATTCATGTATTTCAGTGTTTGCTATTATCCATATAGACACAAAATAATAGTGTAGTTAAAAACATTTTCGGTTAGTATTTTGAATTATTTGATTGTAAAATATATAATTTTTATGTTGGTTTTAATCTAGGTTAAACCAAACCACTTCACTGGATTTAGCTACATTTGTGTTTCCTGAATGCAGTAGCTAAGCGCTGATTGGAGACCAAAACAGCCAAGTATTTTGCATCCAAGTCTGTGATTAGTTGGTTTTGTGGCACATTTATAACCGTGTACAGAAAGAGTTGAGTGTGCAGGGAGCAGAGATGTTGAAAGCCGAGTGACACACTGAGAGCACACAGAGCAGAGATCTGAGCAAGAGCAAATGCCAACAACTGAGCGAGAATGGCAGTTATTGTGTGTGTATATGGATAATAGCAAACACTGAGATGAATTTTGTTCGCTCAAAATAATTTTCTCCTTAAAATGCAACATTTGCAAAAATTATTTATGTGCGCTCAGAATAGAGGCACAAAAATAAGGCCATAGTTGCTAGCATTAGCCATTGAGAGCGCAAGAGGACCAGCAGTCCCAACAAGAGAGTGAGGAAGACACAGAGGGAGGTGTAGTTAACAAATAAGGTTGAGAGAGCAAGAGATTCAGGTAAAATAAATGGCTCATGGTTAAAGCAATTTGATAATAAAATGATAATAGCTAAAAGGTAACTTTTAATTTCTACATTGCAACTAAGATGTTCTAGCCCAACAACAGCTGTACCAACCTGGATAAAAAAAGAAAAGAAAATTTTGATGGACCAGGCATCGATCACTTAGTGCAGTGGTTCCCAAACTTTTTTTGCCAGGCCCCCCTTTTTTACAAGAAAAATGTTCGCGCCCCCCACACAAACACATCCTCCAAACACACACACCCATATTTTTCTTTACAAACTCCATTGCGGTTTATTTCACACCTCAAACATTTAGTAAACAATTAAGCAAATACAAGTAAACGGCAATAAATTACAGGTAGTAATAAAATACACTACTAACTCTTTTACGCTACGTCCACACCTACATTGGTATTTTTGAAAACTCAGCTGTTTCTATGCGTTTGGGCTTTTCGTCAACACGTAAACGGCGTTGCGATTCACCGAAAACGGAGATTATTTAAAACTCCTTTTTTGCGTTTACGTGTGGACGAGGATTACAGAGTTCGTCACGCAACGTCAAAGGTATGTGCCTCTTTTCACGTCACGCTGTGCGCCACGTTATTGTTTACATGAGATGAATTGCAGAATGGCAGATAGAGACAAAATACTGTTAATCTGACTATCTTCAGGTTTTACACTTACATATACACACGCAGTTACTGTCCCTCCATTTAGAAAGGTAGAGGCGTCACGGCGTAATTATTTTACGTGTAGTTGTTTTTTTTTCCTGTGTAATAATATTCAACATTGCTATCAATACATTTTTCAAAAAATGCCTCTCTGTGCAAAATGGGTTTAAACACATAAACAGCTGTGGGATACTGTTTGTCCGTGATTTGAACCGGGGGAACAAATTACGGCAGGATCAGCCTGATATTATCTGTATCTTGATTTTTAGTTCACAAACACTTCTTGTAATAACTAACTACTCCTGACATTAAATGTCAGGAGTAGTTAGTTAGAACACTCTCTCTGGCGCCCCCCACCACATACACACACACACACACACACACACAAAAACATGTTAAGGATTGTACATTAACATAAAACTGTTGTCCACACACACATGATGAAGAGAGAGAGAGATGCATACTATGCAAACGGCTACCAAACAGCCATCATAATTAGGTCATACAATGAGAACAGGACAAATCAACAATTTACAATGACTAATTGATATTAAAATCTGTAACATAATGTATTGTTTGGAGTTTAGTCTGTTACTGTTACTATTTTACCATTTCTTCTTGGAGCAACTGTAACCCACATTGTTTCCTTAGGGATTAATAAAGTATTCTGATTCTGATTGTTTCAGGATGACCTGCCATTATCCAATGACGCATCTGCTTACCTGTATCTTTTGTTCGTTTCTTCTCTCTTCTTTCTCTTTTTCTAAACTGAGCACCTGATGGCTTTGAACTTTTCTTGTCCATCTTCCATTGGTTTTAATTTTGCACTCCAGTATGAACACCCATCCCTCAACCAGAGGATCACCACAACATAACCTAACAGACCTACACCTTAGTTCACAGATTAACTTTGTCTAGGGTGCATTTCTGAGATTTTACACAACCCAGGATTCAAATCATGAATACATAATGGGCTTGGATTTACAACATTATGAATGAAATGTGCTCTATTTGGAAGCAGCAGGTCTCCTCCCTTTCGACGCGTTATGTGTGAGACTTTAAATCCTCAAACTGTAAATTATAAATTTTAAATTGTTATTGATCCCTTTACCCCGAGTCCTAAAGTGTTACTCTACTATATTTATTGTTCGTTTATTTGCACTGCTGTAACTGGAGCTTAAATAGTGTCGCTCTCTCTATACTGGACTGTATGTAGCGGAGATGACAATAAAGTTACTTTGACTTCAGCAGCGAGCAGGTGCACCGAGGATCTCGCGCTCACTTTTCGCGTGTAAATTTCGAAAAAAAACATCGGTGCAAATTATAAGTCTGTATCATGATGTCTGGTGTTTTCGTGTTTGTTGTTTTGTTTTTATTTTGTTTTATTTTGCGAGTTGGTTATTAGATGCTGCTCCAGCCAGCCAGAGAATCCCCCGCCGCCCCGCCCTCTCCTCCCTGTGCCGCAAGCAGCAGGCGCACCTCGCAAACGGAGGGCGCCCTTACTCTCCGCAAATGGGCGACAGAAAACCGATCGGTGCCTATGACCAGTGTTGCCAACTTAGCGACTTTGTCGCTATATTTAGGGAGTTTTCAGACCGCCTTAGCGACTTTTTTTCTAAAAAGCGACTAGCGACAAATCTGGCGACTTTTTCTGGTGTTATTGTAGACTTATTTATGACGACTTTTTGGCGTGAAAGCGCCAGTATCGCTCTTACTCTCAAGAAGCAGCCCGTTCCCAAAGCGCTCACGGGCGGAGGATAGTCCTCCCCTATTTCGGGTCACTTTTGCGGTGTTGTGCCAAAAGCGATTGTCTGCCAAAAACTGATTTCCAATGTTTCTGTGTATTTTTTATGTGTGATATCTTTACGTATGTTCGTAAATAGACTTGATGAACAGGGTTTACAAAGGGTTACATAAAGAATTAAAAATTATCTGTTCTTTAAGTATCTTTACAACTCTGTGTTATTGTACTTACGTTATAACCAATCCGGTCCTTTGTGGGGTTAATTATCCCCACTTAAAATATTTTACAGAACTATTGTAATATTTGCTGCCATCTCTGCTGTCCTGTTGGTCAGCTTACTCTTACAAAAGACATTTTTAATGTTAATGAGATTTTTAACTGCATAAATAAAGGTTATATAAAAGTAACTGCCAAAAACTGATTATGACTTCTACCTTGTTACACGAATGTTGTTTGTGGCTCAAGATGACTTTATGTCATCTATAAGGGATACATTTGACATTTGACATGTTTCACATATTATTGTCCAACAAGTTACTTATAGCAGTTTAAATATGAGCAATCAGTTTTTGGCAAATACCGAAATCAGTTTTGGCAGACAATCACTTTTTGGCACAACGTTGGAATTGTGATATTAAAAAAAAACAATAATTGCCAAAAGAAATTTAATTTGTAGTTCTAAATAAACTCTAAATGCATTTAGTTTTTATTCACTTTATGTCTCTTCCACAATGTTATTTCTCTCTCCAACGTAGGTCACAATTAAATTAGCATGATCAATTATGCAAATTAGGCGATGACGTCATTTAGCGACTTCTAAGACAGCCAATAGCGATTTTCAATACTGAAGAGTTGGCAACACTGCCTATGACATTCCCAGTATGCGCTGGCTGCCGTCGGGGCAGCATGAGTACGAGCTTTATTTATTTATTTATTTTTTTTGCCGATGCCCGTGATGCCGCCCCGGGCAACCGCCCGTATCTAAAACCACTACTGATGTGGGATACTGTTTGTCCGTGATTTGGAGAGCACAGCGCGTGCTCCCGACGCATCCATCCATCCATCCATTCGCTTCCGCTTATCCTTTTCAGGGGCGCTGGAGCCTATCCCAGCTGTCATAGGGCGCGGAGGCGGGTACACCCTGGACAGGTCGCCAGTCTGTCGCGGGGCTAACACACAGGGACAGACAACCATTCACACCTAGTGACAATTTCGATTATCCAATTAACCTATCCCCACAAGCTGCATGTCTTTGGACAGTGGGAGGAAGCCGGAGTACCCCACGCAAACACGGGAGAACATGCAAACTCCACAGAAAGACCCTGGCCTGATGGTGGAATTGAACTCAGGACCTTCTTGCTGTGCGGCAACAGTGCTAACCACCGTGCCACCGTGCTCCCGACACAGGGAAACTAATTTTGCAGGGGAGACCTACCTTGGCACTTGTGCAGGTGAAGCCAAAGGGAAGATATGCTTCACCATATTTTCCTGTCTTTGGCTTGGAAGGAAGATGGTTTGGAAACATATTTGGCGATGCTTCATCTCCTGCTTTGCGTTTGTGTGGGAGCCCCGTCAAAAACCTGTCCACAATGTCCAAGCGCTCTTTCTTTTTTTTTTTTTTTTCATACCGCGCCCCCCCTGCAATGGGGGCGGGCCCCACACTTTGGGAACCTCTGACTTAGTGTATTTCGATCTCGGCTGTTGCATTTTATATTTTTTAGTCTATATTTATATTTATATATATGTTCACTGTTACCTAGCCTAGCAAAAAAGAACAGAGGGAGCGGCTGGGCAAAAGTTGAACCGTTTATTTGACTAAAAGTAAATAAACCTGAAAAACCAGCTTTACAATAATCTGTTGTAATACTATGAATCAGATTCTGTGTAAAAGTTGACTGTTAATAGATTTTTAATTTAGTCCAACACAGAAACAGAAGGCTGGACACATATGAGCCAGTGACTCTAGACCACAGGTGTCGAATTCAAGGCCTTGAGGGCTGGTGTCCTGCAGGTTTTCGATGCGCCCTTGATCCAACACAGCTGATTTAAAGGCTAAATTACCTCCTCAATGTGTCTTGAAGTCCTCCAGAGGCCTGGTAATGAACTAATCATTTGATTCAGGTGTGTTGACCCAATTATCTAAAACCTGCAGGACACCGGCCCTCGAGGTCTGGACTTCGACACCCCTGCTCTAGACAGAACTATTCAAACATGTCTGGGGGCTGAATTTTTTACAGTCCGCAGTGGTTCAGTAGAGTCTTTTGTTAAGTAAAAATGCTCCAGTCAGATAAAAACTCCTTCTGCTACTAAAATAATCTTGTTGCTTTTGAGATAGAAAGATACGTTACTATGCAGCAGATCTGATGAAGCAGCTGATGGCAGGACGTGTTCAGACATGAGTTGAGACCCAGTGAGAAGAATGTTTTGCAGTTGGAGACAAAAATCTGACTTCCAGTGTTGTACAAAGTTACTGATCAGCTGTGTTATGAAAACTGAAATCCACAAATTTACAGTAATTTTATATAAAGATTTGAAGGGCAGAGTTATTTTGAAGCTAAACCTCTGTCATCGTTAAACTTCTTGGTTTCAGAAACTGGCAGCAGAGTGTCAGAGCGCCCGGCCATCCTGGTGTTTTGGTTCCTTTCAAGTGTGACTTGACCAAAGAGGAGGAGATTCTGGCCATGTTTGCAGCGATCAAAGAGCAGCACAAAGGTGTGGACGTGTGTATCAACAATGCTGGCTTATCTCATCCAGAGCCACTGCTAAGTGGCAAAACCAGCGACTGGAAGAACATCATGGATGTAAGATCTCAGAGTTATTTTAGAAAAAATGATCTGCAGTTCTGTTTGAAAGAAGTATACACAGGAGTGGTTTCCCAGAAGAGCAATTAAATGATCAGTTTTCAGTTGATTTGTTCATAGTTTTTAGAATATGAAACATGAAACTTTCAATTTAGTCCATCACAAAAACAGAAAGTTGGACAGAACTAAACTTACTATCATGCAGAAAATTTTCAGCTGCATTAGGCTTATATTAGACAGAGACAAGAAAGTTTATTTGAATGTAAATAAACCAGTATAACCATTTTCCATCAAGTCATCCATTAAATCACATTCTGCTCAGTATAATCCATCACAAAAAAGAAAGTCTGATACAACCAAAGTCATGACTCTCATCTGAATTACAAAGTTGTTGTCCTACAATCCTGCAAAACAACATAGTTTGTTAAAATTAGTGCAATAGGACAAAACTCAGAAAGTTGAAAAGTTCCACGAAAGTAGGAAACAACTCCCCCTCCCCCATGCACAAGAAACCAGCTTTCAAACGAGCTGTTTGGAGGGTGTTGACTTTGTTGTTTATTTCTCTGCTTGGTTTCTTACAGGTGAACGTTCTTGCCCTGAGCATCTGTGCACGTGAAGCTTATCAGTCAATGAAAGAGAGAAACGTGGATGATGGGCACATCATAAACATAAACAGGTGCAGTTTTACTTGCTAATAGAAAGTGACAGAACTTGGAAATCTGTCGATTTAAATATCACATAAATGTCATATGATTCTAATCATCATTTAGACTGATTACGAGCATCCTGTGGCAACATGACTCAACAGACCTTTTTCAAAGCACACATTTGGCTTACAGGAAAAGCAAAGATGGTGGTATTAACAGTACTCATGTTTCTTTGGCATAGAGATGACTATCTGTTGAATTCAAGCCAAGTAATGCAACACACGATGATGTTTAAATCTGTCTGGCCTGTGCATGTCTTTCTGTATTTTCTCTACTGATGTTGTTCCTCTTTGTGCTTCTTGTCTGATAAATCTCCCCTGCTCTGAACTGATGTAGATCTGCGAGAAGCCAAATTCTCCTAACATAGACTAGATTTTATGAAACCCAAAAGCAAACTTAGAGGAGGTGCGGAATATAGTACCATTTGTTACTATAAGAATTACAATATGGATAAAGATCATTTATGGGCTTTTGGTCCAGTGACACCAAAAACATGTTTCCTACTGCAACAGACCGTGCTTCATTTACTCAAACCCCGAGCCACTAAATGAAATGCAGTAATCATTATTTACTGATTTGAACTGATTTTTTCTATTGTGGAAAATGTCTGTAGATCAGAATTATTTTGTAATCACATCATTATTACAAGATCTAACAAGGGAAATAACGGATCTTTGTTTAAGGACTTTACTAGGGTAGTTAATCTGGAAAAAAGGAGTCATAGTAGTAGTAATAGTTAAAAATTAATGTGTTTGTTCATGGCTTGTAAAACATCTTTTGTTGCAGCATCTCTGGACATCAAGTCATTCCAGCTGCTGAAATACATTTCTACACTGCCAGCAAGTATGCTGTAACTGCTCTGACTGAGGGCCTGAGACAGGAGCTGCGTGCTGAAAACACCCATATCCGAGCCACAGTAAGGCTTTAAAACTTACTGTAACCAACTGGATAAGCTGCTGTGAGACACATGCACAGTACATCCTACAGTTCCTTCATCATTACCTCTTTTTGCAGAGCATTTCTCCTGGTTTAGTGGCGACAGGATTTATATCATGGGCCAGGAGCAACAATCGTGATCAAGTGGCTGGCATGTATGCTACACGCAAGGTAAAATTATTAATCCTGCAGTTCGTGGAGTGTTGGTATGATTATTCAGATAAAAATAAATGACGCACTTTGCATTTCTCTAACAGTCTCTGGAAACAAAAGACATTGCCAGTGCTGTCACGTACGTCCTCAGTGCCCCTCCTCATGTTCAGGTTTGTGCTTATTTTCAGTCTTTTCGGTTTGGACTTAATAAACATTTTAAATAACAACACATCATAATCATCATCATCATAATAATATAACATGATCATACAACATTCACATAACTTTTCTTTCAGATTGGAGAACTTGTGGTTGAACCTATATATCAGGTGTCATGTTGCCCCAGCAACCCCAGTACCAGGACCCAGGCTCGTCTTCACATTAAAGTGGTGTGATTGGCTCATCTGACTACTCAACACAGCAAGATCAACTCACAGAATACAAACAAAACAAACAAGCTTTATTCGTCACGTACAGAGTCATACAGAGTACAACATGCAGTGAAATGTTTTTGTGTCCGAACTCCGGACAGGCTGCAGACGTAGCCGCGCCATTCCAGGGCATGGTTTTTAGCAAGGACCCTTACTGGATACTGGGTAAGGGTCCTGGCTAGACCCCTAGAATACAGAAACAAAGGAAATTTGCCCAAGTGTTAACTGTCTTCTTCTGTTCTTTTTTTTTTTTTGTCTGTCCCATTTGGTTTTTTAGCCGTCAGAATTGTTGTCTGAAGACCAACAAGGATACCAAATGGATTTATTTTGCCAAATGGATCATCATGGCATTGCCGTATTGGTCCATTTGATCAAACTTTGTTATTATTATTTATTTTATTTTCAGTTGTTACAGATGGGACAGACATAACTGGGGGATAGGAAAGGGAGAAAGAAAGAGAGGAAGGAAAAGAAAAACAGAAGGGAAAAGGGACAGTGAGAAAGGGCACTTACAAAGACAAAGAAAGAAAAAAAAAATCTCCTGGATCACCTGTTGAGAGAAAAAGGAGAAGACAAGCAAAAAAAACCCCCCCAAAAAACCAAAGCAACATACTAAACACAACACCATCACGTTAATCTAGCTAAGTGTGAACAGCAGTAAATACTAAATATTGAAAGTTGTTGTGCAGCACGCAGGACAGACAGCGCACAATGTGCTTTGAAGTAGCAGCTAAGAAAGGTGTAGTTTGTCTACGAACAGTGAACACCCGTGTGCACACCTGTGTGGATCAACGCGCTTGTATACAAAAGGTTTCCCCATGTAACGGTCTGCTAGAGGGTGTGGAGGCCCATAGCCCCGTCCCCCAGGGCATGAAGCAGGCATGGAGGAGATCCAGGCTCCAGACATCCAGAGGCCCCAGAGTGCGAGAGCCCAAGGAGCACCACCGGAGGGGCATCCGTGCCACCCTCCTGGGAAGGGCTGAGGAGATCCCCAGACGAGGGGTCACCCAGTAGCCACGGAGCAGAAGCCAGAGGGGGCTGCACCGGCGTGCCCGCCGGCTCTGCCGGCAGCCAGCTGTGCCAGAGTGAACCGAGTTGCAGGCCCCGAGGCTGGAGGCCCGAGGGCCCCTTTGCTCGGAAGAGGCCTGACCGAGCGACAGGCACCAGGCCCCGCCAAGTAGCCACGGGGAGTGAGCTGGTGCATACCTGGCGCCCAGCCCGGACACCAAGAACCACCAATGCACCAACTCCTGAGGGCATCAGTTACCAGCAGGGAGTGTGGTGAGGGGAGATAGGCCTCCACACTTGGAGGGCCTGGGAGTACCCAGGGAGGTGGAGTCTAAGACCCGACCTGACATATAGACACAGACAAACAGGCACACACAGACATAAACATGCTTTCCCACCCTCATGCACACATATACAAATACTCAGCACTCACCCAACGTAGGGACAGACATACATAGACATGTACACACAATCATACTCCCCAAACATACTCTATGCCCCGGGTCCAGGTACCCTCGCCCCCAGAGGGGGAAACGGCACCCAGACCCAAGATATGTGACCCTTTCCCCGGGTGGAGGCAAGCAGACCGCCCAGGCTCCGCAGCAGCAGGGAGGCCAATCGGACGGCCAACACCTCCTCCCAGCCCCCGCCCGATGGCTAGTAGAGAACGGGGTGTGTGAAGACCCCATACCTCCCTCCTCCCGCTCATGTGTAGTGTTGCTGCGTGTTGTTCTAAAGTGCATTTAAAACAAGGAGGGCATGGTGCTGCTGCCAGAGAGCAGCAGGTGTTAGCACGGCCCCTCCCAAGAACCCTCAGTGTCTACATGGATTTAAAATTGAGAGGTGGGCACCGGCGCCAGAGGTAGGGTTGAATACACAGACCGTCCTCTGGAATAAAATTGAGGCACAGGTGGCCAGAAGGGGGGGGGAAATGCCTCCCCTGCACCCTGGTGACACACCCGCACCCCAAGGCCCTACCTGTGTGGGTGGGTGTGGTGGAGCGGGAAGAGGGAGGCAGCCGGGGATGGGAGGAAAAGAAGGGAGGGCAAGATGCCCTCCTTAGAGCCAGCTCCCGGCTGACCCCAGTAGGCACCCCCGTCCTCTAGTACCCACCAAGGCAAGGGAGCCCAGGCCCATCCAGACCGGGGCCTATGGCAGCAGCACCGCTAAGCCCTACAGGACCCGGCGAAGCCCACCCCACCCCACCGCAGAGGAAACTATACCCACCCCAACATTCAATCATCTCCAGACTACACAAGACAACAGACACCCAGGTTAGGTTTATTCTCCACCTCTCCTGTGTCTTTCCCCCACCTGCAGAGTGGACTTCTGCTAGGATGGAACAACCTCCTGCCAGTTGAAGAGTCCCCAGTTAGGCCGATGCACCAGAGGCCTCCTGCGCCAGGGCTGAGCCCCCGTGCACCCACCGCCCACAACCTCGGCGACACACCGGCGAGGACCCGAAGCCCCAAGGCCCAGCCAGAGCCCCATCACAGAGGCAAAGCACCCCAACCCCAAGCCCCCCGCCTGCCCCGGATCCACTCAGGGGCAGCCAGGCTACCAGGCCAGTAACCTCGTCCGCCAGTACAAACCATCCCCAGCCCCGCTGCACGCAGCCACGAGGAGAACACCCTCTAAGAGCGACCAGAGCCACTCACCAGGTTATGACCACAACCCCCCGCGTTGAGCCCTCCAGGGATAACGTCTCTAGGGGTTCTCCTGGCGCCCTAAGCCCGTCCCAACCTCCACATCAACCACAATAGCGAAGGCAGGACCAAACCATGACCCCCACCCCACTAGGTGATGAAGCCGATCAAAGGAGCCCAAAGGGATTGATCAAATGTGGTGGCAGAGGCTGTATCAAGACTAATGTGATCTATTAAATGGTTTTATATTGATTAGAATTAAGATTATTTTATTTTCCAGTTAAGGAGGACCGTTTTCTTGGCAATGCATAGGGCTGTAAAAACAATGTGGGCTGTGTTTATTTCTGCAGTGACCTCATCCAAGTTGCCCAGCAAGCATACTAAAGGGAGGCTGGAATGTTACATTTCAGACACTTTTGATAAGTCTTCACATATCTCACGCCAAAACTTCTGCACTGGTGGACAGAACCAAAGGGCGTGGATGTAATTGTCTGGTGTATTGCCTTGACAGTGTGAGCAGTTGTTGGAAGATGTAAAGCCCATCTTGAACATCCGATGACCTGTATAGTGCACTCTATGTAGTATTTTGTATTGTATTAATTGCAGACTGGGATTTTAATCAATTTAAAGGTTTCTAAGCATACCTGAGACCAGAAGTTTTGGTCTAAGCTTACTGATAAATCTGCTTCCCACTTTGCAATAGGAAGTGATATTGATTCATCTATTTTAGAAAGTGTTCTGTATATTTTAGATAATAATTTGGGGATTTAAGAGTAAGAAAGTGTACCGCACTTGGTGGTGTTTGTAATTCAGCTTGACTGAGGTTAAATCTCTTTTTACTATGGATTTAATTTGTTGATATTCTAAAAATCTTTTCTTGTTGATCCCATATTGTGTAGCTAGCCTGTCAAATGGAATAAATTCTGTTCCCTCTAATATATGTTCTAAGTATTTAATTCCTTTACAACTCCATTCTGGAAAATTAATCATATTATTGTTTTGCAATATGTCAGGGTTGTTCCAGATAGGTGTACGTTTGCATGGGATTAATGAAGACGCTGTCATTTTTAGAAACTCCCACCATGCTGTCAGAGAAGAGCTGATGTTGATGCTTTTAAAGCATTCATGTCTTTTGATGTTTGAGCTGATAAATAGTAGGTCTGAAATTTCTAGATTATTACATAGTGCCTGTTCTACATCTAGCCAGGGCTCATCTAAGAAGCTGTGTTTAAACCATCTAGAGATGAACTGAAGCCTGTTGGCTAAAAATAGTGATTAAAGTTAGGCAGATCTAATCCTCCTTTATCCTTGGTCCTTTGTAATGTTTTTAAGCTGATACGTGGGGGTTTGTCTTTCCAAAGGAATTTAGAAATACATGAGTCTAGAGATCTGAACCAATCTTGTGATGGCTTATTTGGGATCATTGAAAACAAATAGTTTATTTTGGCAAGACCATCATTTTTATAGTGGCAACCCTTCCCATGAGTGATATGGGTAAAGATTTCCATCTAGCCAGATCGCTTTCTACTGTCTTTAAAAGCGGGATGTGGTTTAATTTAGTTAATTCTGAAAGCTTAGGAGAGACATTAATACCTAAATATTTTATATTTCCAGATTGCAGTGGTGTAGGAGAAGAATTATGGAAGGAGCAATTAATCGGAAGAACTGTAGATTTTGACCAGTTAATTGAATAATCTGAGACTTTTGAGAAAGAATTTATCAATGCAATCACCCCAGAGATATTGGTTTGTAAGTTTTGGAGAAAAAGTAACACATGATCCGCATAAAGGCTGATTTTATGTTCTACATTCTTGCATTTTATGCCCTTAATTACTGAATTCTGTCTAATTGCTGCTGCTAGTGGCTCAATAAAAATTGCAAACAGTGAAGGGGAGAGTGGACATCCCTGCCTGGTGCCCCTCAGGAGACAGAAGCTGGAGGATGTTCGATCATTTGTTCTGACACAAGCTGTTGGGGAATTATATAATATTTTTAACCAGTTGATGAAAGAGGTTCCAAAACCAAATTTGTGTAAAGTTGCAAACAGAAATTTCCAGTTAACTCTGTCAAATGCTTTTTCTGCATCAAGAGACAATATTATGGTTTCAATGTTTTTACTGCATGAGTAGTCTATTAAATTAAGTAATCTACGTGTATTTGTTGATGAGTGCCTACCTTTTATGAAACCAGTTTGGTCAGGATGAATTAAGAGGGGGGTCATTTTCTCTAATCTCTTTGAGAGAGCTTTGCAAATTATTTTAAGGTCTACATTAATAAGGGATATTGGACGATAGCTTGAGGGATATACAGGGTCTTTGCCTGGTTTCAGTAAGAGACTGATATTTGCAGAGTTCATATTTGGTGGTAGTCTACCATTTTCTTTGATTTCCTGCAACATTCTGTAAAAAACTGGTGCTAGAATCGTCCAGAATTCTTTGTAGAATTCTGCAGGAAAGCCGTCTGGACCTGGAGCCTTATTATTGGGCATACTTATCAGGGCTTCCTGGAGTTCACCTGATGTCAGTGGCGAATCCAGTGCCATTGCTTGGGTGTCTAATAATTTTGGAAGAATTATGTTGTCCAAAAACTGATCAATTTTGTTTTAGATGGGTTTATTTGTGGTGTATATAAAGTTTCATAGAAATCCCTAAAAATTTTGTTTATTTTTTTAAGATCATATATTGTATTCCCAGATAAATCTTTAACAGCACATATAGTTGTTTTTCTTTATTGATTTTTAACTGGTTAGCAAGAAATTGTCCGGATTTGTTACCGTGTTCATAATTTTGCAGGCGAAGTCTTTGTACTAAGAATTTAGTCTTTTATTAATAATTTCATTTAATTCTAGTTTTGTTTTATGTAAATTGTTTAATATTTCTTGATCTTGGTGTGATACATAGGCTTTTTCTAAGGATTTGATGTTTTTTTCCAGTTCTTGAATATTTTTGTTTTCTTCTTTCTTCTTATGTGATGAGAAAGAGATTATTTTACCTCTCATCACGGCTTTCCCTGCTTCCCAGAGGACAGATGCTGATGTTCCAGGAATGTCATTAAAGTCTAAATTTGACGTCCATTCTTTTTAAAGTATTTGATAAACTCTTCATCTTTGAGCAGCGATGTATTAAATCTCCAGTTTTTACTTAGTGTGGTATTATTCTTCTGCATTAGTGTTAAAGATACAGGAGCATGATCGCTGACAGCTATAGGGTGAATCTCAGTGTCTGAAATGTCACTCAGCAGTGAGCTGCTGACCAAAAAATAATCCAGACGAGAGTAGGAGTGATGAACATGTGAGAAAAAAGTATATTCCTTACTGTTGGGGTGAAGGGAGCGCCATGCATCGCAAAGACCAAAGTCGCTCATATACTGTTTGATTATATTTGTGGACTGCCAATTACGCTGAGTTCCTGCTGTATTGAGCCTATCCATTTCTGCATTTAGTCCCAGGTTGAGGTCTCCTCCAAGAACAACTGTGCAATCTAGGTGTTCGGAGAGTGCACTAAAAAACCGTGGAAGAATGAGGGGTCATCAACATTCGGACCATATATACTTACAATACCTAGCTTTTGGTTAAGTATAGCTAGTTTGACTATTAGGAATCTGCCCTCTGGATCTATAACTGTATCGAGTACTGTGAAATTAATATTTTTATGTATTAGAATTGCTACTCCCTTTGTCTAGAATTATAACAGCCTGAGAACACATTAGGAAACTCAGGTGTTTTAAGTTTATTCAAACCTGTGACAGGCATGTGGGTTTCTTGTAATAAAACAACGTCTGCCTGTAGTTTTTTTAAGTTGGTTAAGTATTTTTAACCTTTTTCCCTAGAGCCAACTCCATGCACATTCCATGAGACAAACCTTAGCGTGCCCATAGTTGTGTGTTTGTGGCTAATGACATACGCTGTGTGTCTTGCTTAGACGGGTGAGGAAAATGGAAACACATCATTTTTTTTTTTTTTTTTTTTTTGTAAATAAAGAGAAGAAAATGCGCAGCGTGAAGCTCCATAGGTCTGACTATGTGTGTGCATAATAACTAAAATGAGCAAATGTGTGCGTGTGTGTCCTATATCTGTGTGCACTGTGTGGCTGTTGTAAATGTGTTGCCTTTAAACGCATGTGTGTGCGTGATCGTGCAGAGTGAGCATGTAGAAATAGACAGTGTCGTTTGTGGATGGATAGGGAAACAGGTGATCGACATAGTGAAAGAAAAGAGAAGCAAGGAAACCAAAGAGCAAGGTGAGCGACAAGAGAGAGAGAGGAAAAAGAAATAAAACGGAAACATTCCAATTAAAGCATTGGCGGAGAGTGACGGTGACGTTATACTAAATTAGCAAACTGATATTACATAGTTAAGCAAAAGTTAATACAAGAGAGTGTGAGTGAAGAGAATAGCGCAGCGGATTCTTATCTGGTGTGCGGTCAATACAGTCTTCTTCTGTCTTCTTCTTAAAAATGCTGGCACATGATGCACTTCCTCTGTTGCATGTTTAACTGTGACCTACCTCTTTGACACTCTGTGAGGATGTTACCATCACTGTGTTTGTGTTAGTGTCTTTGAGAAGTTGCACCATGTGACCCTCTTATCAGAAACTTGAAGCTGAAACTCATCAAAATGAAGAAGTGCTCAAATAAATGCTGAATGAGAGAAAGAGACATGAAATACGCTCAGTGTCAATGTATAAATTCAAGACTCAAGAAGTTGATTGTCATTTCGTATGGTGTTACCCAGCCTGAAACGAAATACTGTTTCTCACCAGCCTCTACAGTGCAAACAGCAATACAGTTTAAAAAGAATAAATACAGTTTAAAAAGAGTAAGTCTAAAAAAAAAAGCAGCAAAAAAAAGGCATAAATAACATAAACAAACTCCAGTCACATTAATTCGGGTAGATAGCAGCAGTCCTTTCACAGAAGGGGATGGTTAAATTAGGTAGTATGTGTATCTGGGGAGTGTATTGTGTGTGTGTGTGTGCGTGTGTGTGATAGCAAAACCCTCTGACTGACACACACACACATGGATGTCCCCACCTAATACACGCACACTGATACACACCTGCCTCTATGTTTCTATGCCAATCAGTCTACACTTAACTACTTCAAAGTGTGCTGAAGTAGTTGAGTTTCATAGTAGGGTGGGTTTAAAGAAGGCTTGAAGACTTCTCCATTCATTTGAAAGGAAAAAACTAAACTAATAAAATGTTAAATATTTAAATATGTTTAAAAGTTACAAAAAAAAGAAAAGTTATACCAGTGTAGTCCTAAAAAGGATGAATGTTTTGATACCGGAACTGTTTCTGTAGCACAAAGTATATGGCAGTAGTTAAGTTAAAAAAAACTTCCCAAAAGCGTGTAGGTGGATCTAAATAATATGAATGCTTATTTTCTGGGGAAATTTGCTCGACTTCATTATTCTGTTTGGATTAAAGATATTTGATTTAAGAAACAGTATGTAGTTAAAGAATCTCAACCCCAAGCATAATAACACTAGGTGCATCAGGGCATCTTGGATAAAATGTGCCAAATGAAATCTGAAATACTATTCTTTGATATTCTGATCAATAAAGGAGTTACCTAAAGGAATAGCTTACAACCGTACCATCTAAACCTTTCATGATACCAAAATCCTTCAACTCACACAGGTCGTCATTGATCTTAAAATGTCTCTGGACAGTTTTCTGAAGTAATGAGGCCGTTTTGAAACTGTAAGGAGCATAAAGTCAAGATGTGTTCAAATATAGGTATAATAACTGTATCTTCTCGACATCACGGGATTTATATAGTTTAAATTTCCCTGCTCTGATTTTGACTATTAGCAAGTGCAAGACATGTGGTATGAATCAAATTTACAGTGACCCCTTGTGGACATTGTGAGATATTGCTTGTGTCGATCAGACACTACTAATTATAGAATTACCTGTTTCTGTTTCCAGAAACTCATGCCCACACGCATACTATCAAGCAATGAGTTCAAGAATTAAGCCTGACAAGCACTGTGATGTAAGCAATCAAACCCCTCCGTGTCTGCCCTATGGAGGGCTTCTTTTGCAATGTAAAGTATCTGGACTACTAATTTTAGTGAAATGTTTTGTAATTTGTCTTCCAGATAGGCTACTATTAATCTGATTATATTCTAGTCTATAATATATTCATTTTATTACAGTTTTTCTCAATTGCTTAAACACATTTCTTGAAACTATGTCTCGTATTCTCAAAACAGTAAACACAAATCCATAAAGTCTCACCCAATTTCCCAAACATTGTATTGTCAGGTCAATATGAAGCTCCACACTCAAAATCATTCGTTCTTGCTGAAAACCAAACTTTCCCCACAGACATCACACACAAGGCCTCAAAAACACACACGACAACATAGTCATACACATTGGTGCAATAAATGTAAAACAATATTCCCAAAACTGGCTTGTTGCTTGTGGTTTTTCCCCTCAAAAACCTTTTCACATGATGAACACAAAAGATGCAACCAATGTACATACAGTTGCACATTTTTATTCGTGTACCATACAGTACAACACACACTAATAACATTATTCTTCCTCAGCATCCTGTCATTGGTCTGGGTCAGGCCAGAGAATCTCATCCACATCACAGGCTTTATTGGCCTTGGCCAGGCAGCGGGGGAAAAAATCCTCTTGCATGCCTGGTCCATCCCTGGCATGCATCCACTGATATGTCTAGGCAGGTGTCTTCCATGACCTGGAGGAGGTGCACACGGACATAAGGTTCTCTGTCGTACACCTTCCACCGCCATGCCGAAAAATAACTCCTCTATCGGGTTTAGAAAGGGAGAGTATGCAGGCAGAAAGATGTTAGAAAACCTTGGGTTACTGGTAAACCAGTCATGAACCATAGCAGCGCGATGGAAGCTGACATTATCCCAAACAACAACCTAGTAAGGGTGTGCTGGCTGTGCTGGTTACCTGTAGTCCTGCTGGAACATATATTGTCTCAGACCATCAAGAAAAGCAAGGAGAAGCATAGTGTTATAAAGTCCTAAAATGTGGTGGCGGTAGAATATCCCTCATTGGCTGATGGCTGCGCACAGTGACATTCCCTCCACGCTGACCAGGGACATTTACAATAGCCCGATGGCCAATTATGTTCCTCCATCTCCTCCTCCTCCGCATGTCGTTGGATCCATTGTTTCAAACCTAAATGAGCTGACTTTGGCCCTTTAGTCTATCCATTAAAGTTTCTGATTGGTGTGTGATACATTTTGACTCGTAGCGTTTCTACTTCATTAATTGTGTGCTAATTGAGCTAAAGCTCTGTTGATGTGAGTTAACATGGACTGATAGTGCTTTCTAAGTGACCACATGGTGTCAGCACTGACAAATGTAGGAATTTGTGTGTAGAGTTTTGCAGTAACAGTTCGCCACATCTGACTCATGTGGTGTTAAGAGATTTTTACATTTACTTACTTTGATAACTTTTATTTTGCTTAAGTATAATTTCTTGTGAGAACATGATGTGCCTGCAACCTACAGATTAAGGAACAGAAGCATGCGTGAGGAAGTTACAAAGTAACACACTCTCAGGCAGAGACAGTTCCAACCTGAAGCTGATATGACAAAAGATACTAGTTTCTCTTGTCTTATGGATAACGACCACTCATGCGATAACCATATCTAGAGATGTTTTTCTATTACGTATGCTCCACCTAGAGATGCTGTGTAATCTATTCTCTGCTATAAAATAAAGAACGGACTGAGACTCTGCGCGACTTGCCTGTGTCTTGCCACGCAGTAAGCCTCGCCCATGTACATGCCATAAATTGAGTTTGTGTTTCTTGCTTCTCTAAGGTTTTTTCCTTTGACATGTGGTAAAGCAGGGGCATAGTGTTTTATAGTTCAGGAAATGGGTGTGCTTTTGGAAAGGGGCATTATGGTTTTGAAATTTGGGTTCACAAGATTGGTTATAGTGTTTACGCAACCGAGAAAAACTAATATTTTCAGAATTAAGGCTTCAGAATAAAATCCACAGCAGATGGCGCTAACTGCAACCCTAACCCCTAAAGCAGTGGTTCCCAAACTTTTTTGCCAGGCCCCCTTTTTACAAGAAAAATGTTCGCACCCCTGCCCCCCCGCACAAACACATCCTCCAAACACACACCCATATTTTCTTTACAAACTCCATTGCGGTTTATTTCACACCTCAAACATTTAGTAAACAATTAAGCAAATACAAGTAAACGGCAATAAATTACAGGTAGTAATAAAATACACTACTAACTCTTTTACGCTACGTCCACACCTACATTGGTATTTTTGAAAACTCAGCTGTTTCTATGCGTTTGGGCTTTTCGTCAACACGTAAACGGCGTTGCGATTCACCGAAAACGGAGATTATTTAAAACTCCTTTTTTGCGTTTACGTGTGGACGAGGATTACAGAGTTCGTCACGCAACGTCAAAGGTATATGCCTCTTTTCACGTCACGCTGTGCGCCACGTTATTGTTTACATGAGATGAATTGCAGAATGGCAGATAGAGACAAAATACTGTTAATCTGACTATCTTCAGGTTTTACACTCTTACATATACACACGCAGTTACTGTCCCTCCATTTAGAAAGGCAGAGGCGTCACGGCGTAATTATTTTACGTGTAGTTGTTTTTTTTCCTGTGTAATAATATTCAACATTGCTATCAATACATTTTTCAAAAAATGCCTCTCTGTGCAAAATGGGTTTAAACACATAAACAGCTGTGGGATACTGTTTGTCCGTGATTTGAACCGGGGGAACAAATTACGGCAGGATCAGCCTGATATTATTTGTATCCCGCTGTAACTTTACTGCATAAAGAGCTAACATCATGTTAGCTCTTGATTTTTAGTTCACAAACACTTCTTGTAATGTTGCGGGTTCCATTCTCTAGGGCAGGAAATACCGTGGTATCCCGTACTTCTCATGGAGGAATAAACCACATCCACGTTGTTCGACTTTTACATCCGAGGCACACGCCTTCCTTTGCGCCATCTTTTATTGACCACACACTTCCGTATTTATACCTTTCAGTTTAAGAGCACATACATATTTGATAGGGCAACACCCCCACTTGCTCTTAACACTGTACATTACACATTTACATGATATACATACTTACATAACATTCACAGATTGACATTTATGTTCCAAACAAAACATGCGTAAACTTATCCATTTTCACTCTACTTACAGACTTAGTCATGATGTCTGCTACCATGTTTTCTGTTGCACAATATTCAACTTGTACTTCCTTCTCAGTTATAGCAGACCTAATAAAATGATACTTGACATCAATATGTTTACATCTTTGACGGTTTATAGGATTTTTGGACAATGCAATTGCACCTTGATTATCTGCAAAAACAGTAACTGGTGAATAGTGCCTTTTTATGTCCATGCCATTAAGTAGCTGTGAGAGGTATAAGCTTTCTTGTACTGTGGCGGCCATTGCCATGTACTCTGCCTCGCACGTTGACAAAGCTACTGTAGCTTGCTTCCTGGTTTTCCAGCAAATGACTGGCCCATTTTTGGATAGTACAAAACAATAACCCGTTGTACTTCTCCTATCACTCAAATCTGTGGCCCAATCTGCATCGCTGTATGCTATAAGATTTAAGTTTCCTTCTGTTCTTTTATAGCACAGCTCTTTGTTTAGTGTCCCCTTAAGGTAACGTAACACATGTTTTGCTGCTGTCCAATGATGCTCTTTTGGCTCAGACAGAGATTGTGACAGTTTACTCACTATCCAACTCAAATCTGGTCTTGTACATGTCATTAAGTAAATCAAACTGCCCACTAATTCTCTATATTTTCCTGAATCAACTGATTCACCATGTGCATCAAAGTCATTTTTGAGTTCACAAGGAGTACAACGTGGCTTACAGTCAGACATTTTAAACTTTTCCAGGACTTTTGTGACGTACCGTGTCTGGTTTAGTCTTATCTCATGGTTCTCTTGTATACAGTCAATACCCAAGAAATGTTTGAGCTCACCAAGATCCTTCATCTTAAATTTCTCATTCAACATTTGTTTCACGTTTCCAATAGCATCTTCACTGTTGGCAGCTATGATTACATCATCAACCCAAATGATAAGAATCACTGTCTCACTCGCTGTCTGTCTGGAATATACACAATGGTCTACAGGATTTTGTTTGTAACCTTTTTCACATAAATGGTCATGTAACATCTTATTCCAGTTCCTGCCAGATTGTTTCAAACCATATAGTGATTTGTTTAGTTTGCAGACCAGTTTTTCACCTGCGTCTGATTTTACTTCGAAACCTTCTGGTTGCTGCATATACACCTCACAATCGATTGGGGCGTGCAAATAAGCAGTCTTCACATCCATTTGATGGAGTGTAAAGTTGTACTGTACTGCTAATTGCATCAGAATACGCACCGATGTCATATCCGCAGTCGGCGAAAAGGTTTCTTTGTAATCAATGCCTTGAACTTGGCTATAGCCTTTAGCAACATATCTTGCTTTAAATGTTTTAGTCCGATTCGGTTCTCTTTTATCACATACACCCATCTCCCTCCCACTGCTTTTTACCTTCTGGCAACGTGGTTAGAGTGAATGTATTATTGTCTTTCAAAGATCTCATTTCATCTTCCATAGCGCCTGACCAACACTTAGAGTTCGATGACTGCATAGCTTCTTCAAATGTCTTTGGTATGTTATACATCACCCTGTAACAATAATCTACAGTCAGCGATGTTTGGTCATCTTCTGCAGTTTGGACATAGTCTTTCAGGTAATCTGGCCTTCTCCTGTTTCGTTTAGGATATCGTTCAGACTCTGTTCTGTCACTCTGTTTGTCTGAGTTTTGTGTGTCATTTATACCATTGTCCTGAATACCACTTTCAGGTTCAAGGATCATACTTTCATTTGATCTCTGGTCATTCCCTGTTTTGTCCATTCTAGCGGGGTACTGCAAAATGTCCCCTGGAGTCAGGTCATTATCTTCATCGTCATCATCCTGAATAGTCTGGGTTTGGTGCTCAACTACACTTTTAGTGAGGAACTTGACCAACCTATGTTTAAGAACCCGTCCTGTTTTAGGGTAGTAGATTAGATACGACGGACTGTTTTTATCATAACCCACAAAAACCCCTTCGTCACATCTCGCATCTAACTTCTTTTTGTTGTGCCCGTAACCGTAGCAAACTGATCCAAAAATCCCCATCCTCGACATGTCTGGCTTCTTTCCTGTCAGCATGTAATAAGGGGTTTGCTTTGTCACTGTGGGTTACGTGTATGGAGAATGGCTTGAAAGATTCAGGCAACCCTTTTAACACCATTGCAATAAGCAGTCCATCACTTAATGTCTCTTCTGCATTCCTCAGAGCTGTAATGGCAGTCTCAGCCCTTATCATATAGTCTGTGACGCTCTCACTGGGCATTTTCTGTAGCGACGTTAGCTCTGTGTACAGGCTAATCACACGTGGTGGCCCCTTACCAGCGTAGTGCTCTCTCAGAATCTTCAACGCTTTCCGTCCGTCATCCTTGGCATCTCTCATCACAAGTGAAAGACTTCTGTCATCCAATACCTGGATTAGCTCTGCATAAGCTACTTCATTTTTGTCGTCCAAGTCCTTGTCGTCTTCATCCGACTCGCCGGGCTCGTCCAAAATGGCGGCCCTTAGCCCAAGTAGCCGCAGGTATCCTAGGAACTTTGTTTCCCACAATTCGTAGTGTCTCTCGTCCCCGTCAAAGCACAGACGGTTCCACCGGCTTCCCACATCCCTCCTGGGCCCATAACCTGTTGCGGGTTCCATTCTCTAGGGCAGGAAATACCGTGGTATCCCGTACTTCTCATGGAGGAATAAACCACATCCACGTTGTTCGACTTTTACATCCGAGGCACACGCCTTCCTTTGCGCCATCTTTTATTGACCACACACTTCCGTATTTATACCTTTCAGTTTAAGAGCACATACATATTTGATAGGGCAACATGTAATAACTAACAAATGTCAGGTGTAGTTAGTTATTACAAGAAGTGTTTGTGAACTAAAAATCAACAATGTGGGATACTGTTTGTCCGTGATTTGGAGAGCACAGCGCGTGCTTTGAATGTCAGGAGTAGTTAGTTATTACAAGAAGTGTTTGTGAACTAAAAATCAACAATGTGGGATACTGTTTGTCCGTGATTTGGAGAGCACAGCGCGTGCTTTGAATGTCAGGAGTAGTTAGTTATTACAAGAAGTGTTTGTGAACTAAAAATCAAGAATGTGGGATACTGTTTGTCCGTGATTTGGAGAGCACAGCGCGTGCTCCCGACGCAGGGAAACTAATTTTGCAGGGGAGACCTACCTTGGCACTTGTGCAGGTGAAGCCAAAGGGAAGATATGCTTCACCATATTTTCCTGTCTTTGGCTTGGAAGGAAGTTGGTTTGGAAACATATTTGGCGATGCTTCATCTCCTGCTTTGCGTTTGTGTGGGAGCCCCGTCAAAAACCTGTCCACAATGTCCAAGCGCTCTTTTTTTTTTTTTTTCTTTTCATACCGCGCCCCCCCTGCAATGGCTCTGCGCCCCCCTAGGGGGCGGGCCCCACACTTTGGGAACCTCTGCCCTAAAGAACCCCCAAGGGTTCTAATGCTCAAATGTATATTTCCGACACTTTTATACTTGGGTTGAATATTTTCCACAATACACTGTTCCCTAAGAACACTGAAGTACAGTATATTTCCCCTGAATTATTTCATGCATTCATGAAACCTTTCAGTACAGAAATCATGAAAAGTTGTTTTCTGACCAGATTAAATCTGAAGACTGATAAACGTAGTGATGGTGACATCCTCAGAACATTTTGAAAATATGAGCACCACAGTAGTACTGGAGTTGCCAGGGGAACACACTCAATGACATCTGCTATATGGCTTCAACCAGAATGTCTAGAATCTGAAAGAAAAGTTCTATGAATGTTATATTATTACAAACTGGTGCTATTTAATATGTTGCAGAGTAAAGTCTAATGAGTCACAAAAAAAGATAGTAAATAAGAGAAACTCACAAACCTCAAACTGTTAAAGGAACTCTTCCAGCTGGTTACAGTGTCTTTAAAGCCTCACTGTGACTGGGGTATGGGTGTTTTCTGCACGCAGCTCCTGTCTCAGGCCCTCAGTCAGCGTGATTACAGCAAACCTGGCGCTTGTGTAGAAACGTAGATCAGCAACAGTCGTGATGTCTACACACGCTGCAAATACAAGAGGTTTAAGAGCCGTTAACCAATCACATATATTTATTTTTTTTTTAAAACACCTGTCCAGAGAGACAAACAACCATTCACACCTAATGAGCAGATGCTGGATTTGAAGCCTTCTTGCTGTGAGGCAAATGCTAACCACTGTGCTGCCTTTTCATGATTGTTAATATGCAAAGAGTCATGGCCTCCAGTCAAGAGAGGTGGGGAATGGTTGCAATCTCAGCATTGTAAGATTGTGAAAATGTACACTCAACCAACCGCTGAACAACAAACACTAGTATACTTCATTTTGTTTAAGCAAGAATTTCCATAAGATAACCTCATGTAATGTAAAACCAGACACACTACACACAGGATGGGGACTATCAAAGTAAAACAGAAAATACAGAACACAGGGAAGCCACATAACAAAACCTAAAACTGGACTCAAGAAATACTAAAGGGCTAGGGAGCAAGACACAGTGAGAAAAAAAAACACAGTGGAAATCTAAACACAAAAATGTACAAAACTCAAAAACACTGGGTCACCGACCCAGGACCATGACACATTTCTTATTCCTCCCCTCTTTCTTACATTTTCTCCATCTCTGAATGAAACTATCTCACATTCTTATCTCAACATGGAAATACAGCAGCTGGATCTTTAGACTCACTGTTGACAACCTGCACACAAACAATTTGTGTGTTTGCTGATACTTGTTGAACTGTGAAAACTACCTGCCACTTATAAATCATTACTCCTCTTATGCAACACTAGCTACATACTGAAGTGTCATAACTACAACTTAGGGAAATCTGCACCACACCAGATCTGCTCCACTTTAACCCTTCAGTATAGAGCTATAACTCATAAATTAGATTTTTCTTTGTCCTTTCTTCATCTTTTCATATGTGACAAATAGCAGTGATGGATACACCAATAGGTCTGTCTTTAATGACATAGTTCCTCCATTTAGATTTATAATCAGTTTGATGTTTGCAGGGGTGTAGTGACAGGTGTCACGGTCCTGGGTTGTTTGACCCAGTGTTTGGAGTTTTCTTATGATATTCATTGTTTATGTTTAAGTCTTATTTAGTTATCTAAGCTCACTTCTATTATGCCTAGGTTGCTGTTATAGTTCATTGTTTCTTAGATCTCCTTTGTGTTATCAACCCCTATGTTTAAGTCTCTCTCGTCAGTTCATCATTTTAAGTCTGCGTGTCTTAACCTGTAACGTTTCATTTCTGTGTGTCCTATGTTGTCAAGCTCATGTCATGTATGCGTCCCGTTTTGTTTTCTGTTTTATTTTGAAGAGCTCTGGGGCCCGTTCTTCGTACCTCGCTTACTACATCCAAGATCAAATGACACATCCAAGATCAAATCATCGCGCTAACTTTGAGCTCGCTAATCCGGTTCTCCGAACACACCTGTTGTTGACAGTGTTGGGACTAACGCGTTATTAAGTAACGCGTTACAGTAACTACGTTATTATTGTGGTAACGAGCACGGTAACTAGTTATTATGCCAAAACCAGGAACACGTTACTCGTTACTGGGATTTAGATAGGCTCGTTACTCGTTACTTCGTGTGGAGCTATCGCGGAGCTTCCACAGATTCAATAACATTAGCAAGTGGTGGAGGCCAGCAGGTGGATGAAGGAAAAGGGAGGCAAGAGGAGAGACCCGAAGCGGCCGCCGGTCCGCGTGTCAGGTGAACTGAACTTCAGGTAAGAAGTTATGACCTGCAGTCTATCTGGGTCAGATATAAACCAAGTTTAGGTGGAGTTTATTTTCGGTATGCTGACATTTTCGTACTGCGTGCTAGCTAGCATGACGGAGTTTCTACTGTATACAGCTGGGTGGGTGCTATGTTACTGATGTTGAACTTTATTTTGTTCATACGGTTAATTATTAGAGTTGCCAACCGTCCCGTAAAAAACAGAATCGTCTGGTATTCAGAGAAAATATTACGCGTTTCGTACTGAGGTGAAAAGGAACACAGTTTGTCCCGGACTTCAGCTACAATGAAAAAGACACAAAGCTGAAGCTGCACAGCTGCCTCTTCTTCTCTCATTCTCTCCTCTCCTGTTTCTACTTCAATCACGAAACTGATCAATGATCAGCTGATCGGCTTTTCTCTCTTGTTTATTTATCGCCCACTTTGCGCCAGAAAGAGGAAACCAGCGGATGTCGCGCTAAACAACAGCAGCACGTTTAAGCTTGATCAGCTGTTGTTAGAATTTATTTAATATTAATTTCTAGTATCAGCTGATGTTTGCTGGAGCCACAGCTGTAAAGCTGCTGGTCATGATATCGGTTTGGTTATCTGGTGAGAGGGAAACATGCAGATGAAACCAGGAGATGTCCTTACTGAATCATCAGAGCTGAACAGGTGATGGAGAAACAGGTTTACCTTTTAGGTGACATGAATGAGTTGAAGGGAAGTTATGAACTGTTTCTGAGAGACAAATAACACCAGGATCCTTTTCTACGTAGCTGACAGCTGGTAACTGTGCAGGGGCGGGTCTAGCAAAGTGTTGCCAGGGGGCCAGGTAGGGCATTAACAGGAAAGGGGGCACAAGGAAATACTTTTCTTTATTATTCTCATTTAAAATGTCTTGCTTTTAAAAAATAATTATCTGAGTCTTACAACAAACAATTGATAGATTGATACATATATACCATCAGAACAGTGTACATCACTGTCACAACAGTGTTTATTTTCATTCAAAGGCTTTATGATTTTTCCTATAATGGCGGGCCGGTCTGTAGTCAAAATGCCCGGGGACGATTTTTTTTGTCCCAGTCCAGCTCTGTATGCAGCTCATCTGCAGTCTGGTGTTACCTACATCTTCCTATTCAGAAGGCAGAATTTCCAAGTTCTGAGTACAATCAAAAGCACCACGACTGCAGTTTTTGTGTTGGATGTAAAAGCAGGCTAGAATCATGGCGGCGGTCAACGACGGTCCAGGCGTGATTTCTCTCATGGAAATGTGCACATTATTTTTCCTTTCTATTGGTAGGTGGCACAGTGCACTTGTGGCAAGTAAGCAAGCTAGAAGACTGGCAATCTGGCTGGGTATCCAGTTATGGAAGCAACACATTAACAAGAGAATTCTGAGTAAAACCAAAGTTACTTTCCCTAGTAACTAGTTACTTTGAAAGTAACGAGTAACTTTCATATTTTTCAGGTACAGTTATCATTTAATAAAGCTACAGCTGAACTAAATCACTTTTTTTTCCTGATTTAGCTTAGCTGTTATCCCTGACATTTTTTCTTATGGACTGTGTGCTGGCTAAGAATAAATGAGGCATCTTTTGTTCCTGCACTCTGCCTCTCTGCATCCTGCATTTGGATGCATCTCTTCAAGATTCTAAAACCATGACAGTAGGTTTTTCTATCATTGTTAATGTAGCAGGAATGTTGTATTATATCTATGTGTAGATGAAACCAACAGTGTATGCGACATGCGGGCTAGTCATTGTACATCAGCAAATAAAACTGCACCTGTTTATGTTTATGATGTGCCCATCATCAACATGTCTCTCTTTCATCGACTGATACGCTTCACGCGCGCAGATACTCAAGCCAAAAACGTTCACCTGCAAGAATCCAAGCAGAAAAAAAAACAAACTTTACATTTAATCATTTCTTCTTGTGCACAAGTGTAAATTAACCCCACAGTGTTAATGTACACTGTTAATCAGCTGTAACATTAAAAGCACTGAACATGATGGATGCTCTTACATCCATCATGTTCTTCCAGCTGCTGGTTTTGCCACTTAGCAGCGGCTCGGGGTGAGCCAAACCGGCATTGTTGATGCACACGTCCACGCCTCTGTGCTGCTCTTTGATCGCTGCAAACATGGCCAGAATCTCCTCTTCGTTAGTCAAGTCACACTTGAAAGGCACCAGAACACCAGGGTGACCGGCGCTCTGACACTCTGCTGCCAGTTTCTGAAACCAAACAGGAAACAATAACACACTTCAGAAGCCCATCTGTGTTTAATGTATGTAAAAATTGTTCAAATTTTAGATTTATATAAACTTAGTGTAAATAAGTAGATTTAAGTTTTCACTTTGCATATCACCTGTAAACAGTAAGTTTACAGATTTGTGTGATCTTAGCTGTTATGCCAACTTGAAGTCAACTGAAGAATCATTACCCAAAGTCTTAAAGTAAAAAAAAAAAAAATACACAAATGCTGTTTTAACATAAAGTCGTCGTCATATTCTGTCTGAAAAGATGACAGACTTCAGGATTCCCCTTGTGTGTTTGCTCTGTGTTTTAATCTAGCATTTAAACATTTACAGTGAGGAACATAAGTATTTGAACACCCTGCGATTTTGCAAGTTCTCCCACTTAGAAATCATGGAGTGGTCTGATATTCACATTGTAGGTACATTCCCTCTGTGAGATACAGCATTTAAAACACAATTCAGGAAATCACATTGTATGATTTTTAAAGAATTTATTTGTATTGCACTGCTGCACATAAGTATTTGAACACCTGGCAATCAGCAAGAATTCTGGCTCTCAAAGACCTGTTACTATGCCTTTAAAAAGTCCACCTGTACTCCACTTATTAATCTAAATTAGTAGCACCTGTCTGAGCTCTTTAAAGACACCTGTCCACCCCACAGTCAGTCAGACTTCAACTACTACCATGGGCAAGACCACAGAGCTGTCAAAAGACATCAGAGACAAAATTGTGGACCTCCACAAGGCTGGAAAGGGTTACGGGGCAATTGCCAAGCAGCAATTGTTAGAAAATGGAAGAGGCTAAAGACGACTGTCTCCCTTGGACTGGGCCTCCATGCAAGATCTCACTTCATGGGGTATCACTGATGATAAGAAAGGTGAGGAATCAGCCCACAACTACACGGGAGGAGCTGGTCAATGACATGAAGAGAGCTGGGACCACAGTTTTAGAGGTCACTGTCAGTAGAGCACTACGCCATCATGGTCTCAAATCATGCATTGCACGGAAGGTTACCCTGCTCAAGTCATCACATGTCCAGGCCCGTCTGAAGTTTGACAGTGACGATCTGGATGATCCAGAGGAGGTGTGGGAGAAAGTCATGTGGTCAGATGAGACCAAAATAGAACTTTTAGGTCTAAACTTCACTCCCGGAGGAAAAAGAAAGATGAGTTGTGTTAAAATCTCCCAGTTCTTTTAATCTTTGGGCTGAAGGAAGGACAATACTCGGTGTATAAATGCTCAATCAACAATATTTTATTTCCATATAATTCAACACTTAAAGAGCATAAGAACCATCATGATGGGGAGACCTGCCTGCAGAGGGTCACAGCAAGTCTCAAAATGGTGACGGGTTACTCAGCCTTTTATAGCCTCTAGTAGCCCCCACCTAGTCATAAAAAGCCTAAACATTCACATTCTTTCTCTCACACGGCGCCTAAGTTATGACCTCGGCTCCCTGTCTTTCTGCTCTCGGTAAAGGTGGGGGTATGGAATGTAGTCTGTTTCTCCCATTTATCAGTACAAGGCCCTCTGCACCCAACATTCTCTTCATGATTCAGCAGTATGAAATGTCAAGAAACAGTGTAACACATTCAACAGTGTCGAGTAATACAGGTCAATCCAATAGATCTAATGATTTTCACACTCTTTTAAGTCAGAAGTATAATGCAAACTAAAACTACATACTGATCACACACTCTATATTAAGGGGTATAATATGATCTACAGCAGTATCATAATTCAACTACTTTGATTACAGATATAAGGTAACATATGATAACAGAATAATCTCACAGTTGCATCCCAAGAACATCATCCCTACTGTGAAGCATGGGGGTGGAAACATCATGCTTTAGGGGCGATCATGGGCGATCGTGGCTCAAGAGTTGGGAGTTCGCCTTGTAATCGGAAGGTTGCCGGTTCGAGCCCCGGCTCGGACAGTCTCGGTCGTTGTGTCCTTGGGCAAGACACTTCACCCGTTGCCTACTGGTGGTGGTCAGAGGGCCCGTGGCGCCAGTGTCCGCAGCCTCGCCTCTGTCAGTGCGCCCAGGGTGGCTGTGGCTACAATGTAGCTTGCCATCGCCAGTGTGTGAATGTGTGTGTGAATGGGTGAATGACTGGATATGTAAAGCGCTTTGGGGTCCTTAGGGACTAGAAGGCGCTATATAAATACAGGCCATTTAGGGGTGCTTTTCTGCGAAGGGGACAGGATGACTGCACTGTATTAAGGACAGGATGAATGAGGTCATCGTTCAGAATTCTTGCTGATTGCCAGGTGTTCAAATACTTATGTGCAGCAGTGCAATAGAAATAAACTCTTTAAAAATCATACAATGTGATTTCCTGAATTGTGTTTTAAATGCTGTCTCTCACAGAGGGAATGTACCTACAATGTAACTTTCAGACCCCTCCATGATTTCTAAGTGGGAGAAATCATGGGGGGTGTTCAAATACTTATGTTTCTCACTGTACATAAAGTTAGTGCAAATACATAGATCGATTTTTTTTAGTTTGCATATAACAGCTCAGTAACAGTGCACGCCTAGAACGATCTAAATTCTTTGTGTTTTGCTTGAGGCGCTTTGTGAACAGCTCACAAAGAGTAGCAGGCACATGATTATGCAATGATGCCTGCCAAAGACATTTCTGTGGTTTTGAGGTGTGACACAAACTGTGAATTGCACAGTCAACACATAGATGTATTTTTCTTGAATATTATCATAAACCTAACTCTGCTGAAAAATGATCCTCATAGCATCAGATATCAAACAATACTTCGTGATAGAGTCACTTTACATTAAATTACTCCCCGCAGAAACTGCAAACCTGTATTTTTCCGACGTCCCTGGCGCAGCCCACCACTTTCATTCTGAGCCGGACCAACTCTACGGCTAGAGCCGCACCAATTCCAACCGAGGCTCCGGTCACCAGAGCCACTCTGCCCCGCCAGCGCTCCATCACAGCCCGGACACCGGTGTTCGGACACGCACGAAAAGAACAAGGAAAGAATCAAAAGTATAAAGAGAGCGTTAGTGACTAGTGTCCTGCGATATGAAGCATTTATATAGACATCTCAAACATAAATCCAGGCTCCCTTTGCTCTCAAACAAAGCTCCAAGTCCCCGCCCAATCGTCCACTTTTCGCCTACTTTGAGAGACACCGAGGCTGCAGCACAGTAGCACAGCAGAAGTACTCGTCCTCCCTGGTGCCACTCTAAGGTCCCACGCTCTAAAACACGTCTGTGTGCTGCATTAAAGTCAGGTGCAAACATAGGAAAACAGATAAATCAGCTCTGTTGTTGTAATTAAATACTTGAAGCAATTCAGATTGCTCAAACTGATCAAAAGCAAGTAAAACTCCGACTCGAATTTAAGTGTCACATCTAGTATTAGTATTTATTTCAGCACTGGCTAGACATTCCTTTGCACCATCTAATGTGCTTCTACTTTGAAACGGACACAGGAAAAGTTGAGTTTATATAACGATAAAGATGGATAGAGTTATGCAAATATTTTTTAGGATTGTTTTGTTAACTTATTTGCAGGTATTAGTAATGTGGAATGGACATTATAGAAATATATATGGTATATATGCTATTTTACCACTGATTTATGTATTTTTATACCCCCGGATTTCACTATCAACTTAAATATATTACTATTTTTAAGCAATACTTTTGAATACTGAAATATATATTTTCAGATATTTTCACACTTAAGGCTTAATGTTTTACACCATAAAGTTTTTTTTTAACAAACATCCTTGAAGTGCAATGAGATAGTGAAGTACAACAAAGTTCCTCCCAAAATAATTATTTGATTATTTCATACCTTAGTAAATAATGTCTATAAAAACTGTTTAATGACAAGTTAAAATCATCTTCATAAATGTAGTAAAGAAGTAAAAACAAAACAGTACATTATTTGACAGGGTCACATTGTGTAGTTATATAAGGACTGCTCTGTCGCTTGCACCTGCTTTATCGGGATTGTCCTTGTAGAGTCATGGAGCAAATTCAGTCTCCACTAAACCAGAAAAAATGCACTGAAAAAAAGAGTGGATACTGAGGAAACTCGGAACAGTTGTGCAGGTGTCTCACAGAAACTGAGATTATGTGATTAATGTATGTGAGAGTGGAAAACTACACGATGTGCAGACTTGCTGCAGCAGAATGCGATTTACACTGTTAACATTTAACTGCTGGGGGCCACCGTGACCATGACCCAGCCGCTGGTTTTTCCATTTAGCAGAGGCACTAAATGAACAAAGCCAGCGTTGTTGATGCTGTTGAGGATAATAGATCTGTCTGTGTGAGGAATGCTCCTCAGATCAGCCTTTAGAATAGGACTGCATAGGACTTTTGTTTATGTAAAGTTATTGTAAGTAAACAGATTATAGCTTTGAGTCTGTATATCACATAAAACAGATTTCTGTAGCTGAAAGACAAGAATGAGGATGGCTGTTTGTCCATGATTTGGAAAAATTGTGGCAGAGCCAGCCTGATAGAATCTCTTCCCCCCAAATAGAAGATGGCTGTGGGCTGATCCTGTCCAAGATTAGGACAGAAGACAAAGATCAAGAGCATTAACTAATCATAATCTTAAAGTACTTAAATTAAAATATGACATGGGGGATACAGATTCTGGCAGTGTGGAATGAAAT
Source organism: Oreochromis aureus (assembly GCF_013358895.1). NCBI lineage: Eukaryota > Metazoa > Chordata > Actinopteri > Cichliformes > Cichlidae > Oreochromis > Oreochromis aureus. Next base: position 12,194,754 of record NC_052955.1, on the reverse strand, counting down.
AAAAAATCTGATGTCAGAACAGACACTGTGTTCATTGAAGAGAATGTAAGATAAACAGGTTGTGTGTCTAGTGTGGATGCTAAAAGGGCTGCAAGCCCCAAATGATTCACCCCCCTGCTGTATTTAGGTTTAAAGTAAAATTCTGACTAGAAGTAATCTCAACATTTTGCAGGACATAGTAGTGGTAGACGAGAGTTTCAAAAAAGATGACATTTGTTTATGCCACAGCGTTTTAATCAAGTCCAGGTCTGGACTCGATCATTGCAATACCTTAATTCTTTTCTCTTTCAATTCAATTCAATTCAATTTTATTTATATAGCGCCAAATCACAACAAAAGTCGCCTCAAGGCGCTTTATATTGTACAGTAGATAGCACAATAATAAATACAGAGAAAACCCAACAATCATATGACCCCTATGAGCAAGCACTTTGGCGACAGTGGGAAGGAAAACTCCTTTAACAGGAAGAAACCTCCGGCAGAACCAGGCTCAGGGAGGGGCGGCCATCTGCTGCGACGGTTGGGGTGAAAGAAGGAAAACAGGATGAAAGACATGCTGTGGAAGAGAGACAGAGATTAATAACAGATATGATTCGATGCAGAGAGGTCTATTAGCACATAGTGAGTGAGAAAGGTGACTGGAAGGAAAAACTCAATGCATCATGGGAATCCCGGCAGCCTACGTCTATTGCAGCATAACTAAGGGAGGATTCAGGGTCACCTGGTCCAGCCCTAACTATATGCTTTAGCAAAAGGAAAGTTTTAAGCCTAATCTTGAAAGTAGAGATAGTGTCTGTCTCCCGAATCCAAACTGGAAGTTGGTTCCACAGAAGAGGGGCCTGAAAACTGAAGGCTCTGCCTCCCATTCTACTTTTAAATACTCTAGGAACAACAAGTAGGCCTGCAGTGCAAGAGCGAAGTGCTCTAATAGGGTGATATGGTACTACAAGGTCATTAAGATAAGATGGGGCCTGATTATTTAAGACCTTGTATGTGAGGAGCAGGATTTTGAATTCAATTCTGGATTTAACAGGAAGCCAATGAAGGGAAGCCAAAACAGGAGAAATATGCTCTCTTTCTAGTCCCTGTCAGGACTCTTGCTGCAGCATTTTGGATTAGCTGAAGGCTTCTCAGCGAGTTTTTAGGACTTCCTGATAATAGTGAATTACAGTAGTCCAGCCTGGAAGTAATAAATGCATGAACTAGTTTTTCAGCATCACTCTGAGACAGGATATTTCTAATTTTAGAGATGTTGCGCAAATGGAAGAAAGCAGTCTTACATATTTGTTTAATATGTGCATTGAAGGACATGTCCTGGTCAAAAATGACTCAAAGGTTTCTCACAGTGTTACTGGAGGCCAAGGTAATGCCATCCAGAGTAAGAATCTGCTTAGATACCATATTTCTAAGATTTTCAGGGCCGAGTACAATAACCTCAGTTTTATCTGAATTAAGAAGCAGAAAGTTAGCGGCCATCCAGGTCTTTATGTCTTTAAGACATTCCTGCAGTTTAACTAATTGGTGTGTGTTACCTGGCTTCATGGATAGATAGAGCTGCGTGTCATCTGCATAGCAGTGAAAATTTATGCTATGTCTTCTAATGATGTTGCCTAGGGGAAGCATGTATAATGTAAATAGAATTGGTCCTAGCACTGAACCCCTGTGGAACACCATAATTGACCTTAGTGTCTGAAGAGGACTCTCCATTTACATGTACAAACTGGAGTCTATTAGATAGATATGATACAAACCACTGCAGTGCAGTACCTGTAATACCTACAGCATGTTCTAATCGCTCTAATAGGATATTATGGTCAACAGTATCGAACGCAGCACTGAGGTCTAGCAGGACAAGCACAGAGATGAGTCCACTGTCAGAGGCCATAAGAAGATCATTTGTAACCTTCACTAAAGCTGTTTCTGTGCTGTGATGAGCTCTGAAACCTGACTGAAACGCTTCAAATAAGCCATTCCTCTGCAGATGATCAGTTAGCTGTTTGACAACTACTCTTTCAAGGATTTTTGATATGAAAGGAAGGTTGGAGATTGGCCTATAATTAGCTAAGACAGCTGGGTCTAGAGATGGCTTTTTAAGTAAAGGTTTAACTACAGCCACCTTGAAGGCCTGTGGTACATAGCCGATTATTAGAGATAGGTTGATCATATTTAAGATCGAAGAATTAATTAATGGCAGGACTTCTTTGAGCAGTTTTGTAGGAATGGGGTCTAAAAGACACGTTGATGGTTTGGAGGAATTAATTATTGAAGTTAACTCAGAAAGATCAATTGGAGAAAAGAGTCTAACTTAACATTGATGGTACTAAGAGTAGCTGTAGATAATATTACATCTGTGGGATGATAATTGGTAATTTTTCTCTAATGATAAAAATTTTATTTGTGAAGAAGTTCATGAAGTCATTACTAGTTAACGTTAAAGGGATGGTTGGCTCAGTAGAGCTCTGACTTTTTGTCAGCCTGGCTACAGTGCTGAAGAGAAACCTGGGGTTGTTCTTATTTTCTTCAATCAGTGACGAATAGTAAGATGTTCTGGCTTTCTTGGAAGGCTTTCTTATAAAGTAGCAAACTATTTCTCCAGGCTAAATGATGATCCTCTAAATTTGTGACACGCCATTTCCTCTCCAGCTTACGAGTTATCTGCTTTAGGCTACGTGTTTGAGAATTATACCACGGAGTCAGGGACTTTGGATTTGAGGCCTTAGTTTTCACAGGAGCTACAGTATCCAGAGTCGTGCGTAGTGAGGAGGTAAAATTATTAACAAGATAATCGACCTCTGTTGGAGTAGCGTTCAGATAGCTGCTCTGCTCTATGTTGGTACAGGGCATTGAAGATGATAACAGTGGGTGGATTATATTCTTAAACTTAGTTACAGCACTTTCAGAAAGACATCTACTGTGATAAAGTCTACTCTCCACTGCTGTGTAATCAATTATTGTAAATGTAAATGTTATCAGGAAATGATCAGACAGCAGAGGGTTTTCAGGAAACACTGTTAAATATTCAGTTTCTATGCCATATGTTAAAACAAGATCTAGAGTGTGATTAAAGTGGTGGGTGGGTTCTTTTACATTTTGAGAGAAGCCAATTGAGTCTAATAACAGATTAAATGCGATGTTGAGGCTGTCATTTTTAGCATCTACATGGATGTTAAAATCACCCACAATAATTATTTTATCTGAGCTGAGCACTAAATCAGATAAAAAGTCTGAGAAATCAGAGAGAAACTCTGTGTAAGGCCCAGGTGGACGATGGTGGAGTCATTCTGTTTTGGACTCGCTGATCATAAATCAACCCGTTGCGTGACCCAGTTTCAGCCAAGCTTTAAGCAGTCGAACTGATGACCTAACCTTTGTCTCTAGAATACTTTGGTATACGGAGGGGCTCACAGTCAACTCAATGACTGCAAATTGCCCAGCTCTTGTGGATGCAAAACAAGTCAAACCATCACCCCTGCACCACTGTGCTGACAGTTGATGTGAGGTGTTTGGTTTTTGCCAAATGTGGTGCTGTGGATTACAGCCACTTTGGTCACTGTCCAAAGAGCATTGCTCCAGAAGTCTTGTGATTTGCTCAGATCTAACTTTGCAGGAGAAGATGACCCAAATGTAGACTGCTGGGATGCACTTGGAATAAACAAAATGTGCGCCTTTATTGTGGCTGACCCAGAATATGAAAAACTCATCACACAAGAAACCAGCAGGAAGCACATTAGGAGCAAAGCGAGCTGGAACACAGTGTGACACAACCAAACCGAGGCTTTAGAAACACACAGGACATGGGAGAACAAAACCGAAGGCAAAGCACAAGAGACAACTCACAAAGTAAAGCCGACAGTCACCAACTAGACACAGAGCAGTGACAAAAACACAGCATGGAGAAACATATGGGAGGCTACAGTCAACTAAAACACAAAGAATCCACCTCTAAGGGTATACGGTAAGTGACGGAAGTGACGGACAAGGTAAGGGACTCATGTTGTAACTGACGTCAGACGCCGGAGATTTTGGCGGAAAATTGAAGCGAATGGTAGTTTAGATTTGAACAAATTCCTTTAAGCTTCAATCTTACCAAATACATTTATCAATTGTCTTACAACTAACGTTATTTGTCTAAATAATCTCCAACACCCTGGAGAACAACGGGAGAGTTTAGAGGCTCTCCAAGATTATATTGATCAGTGCTTTCAGGATCTAGTGATGAAGAAGGCCCAGTGTGCAGCTTCCCGGCTAAATCTGAGGCGCCGTCGTCGAAAAGACTTCGCCCGCAGATTCCCCGGCACAACATCGCCAGCCGGCAAAGATATTGCCGACATACTGGAGTCAATCGACAAGCGATTGTCCACTTTCGACGCAAGGCTGTCCTTGGTGGAGCTTCTTCACCGGGAATTTAAATGCTTACGAGAATCACTGGAGTTCAGCCAGCAGCAGGTGGAAACGCTCGCTGCTGAAAATGCCACGCTTAAGGGAGTCGGTGAAATGTCTCACAGACAATGTTACTGAGCTAAATAGAGAAAATAAAAAATAAAAAAAACAGTTATTGATCTACAAGCCCGTAGCATGCGTGATAATCTGGTATTTTCTGGTATTCCAGAAGCCGCTGGAGAGGACGCGGAGACCACGGTAAAAGCTTTATCAAAACCCACCTAAAGCTGCCGGAGGACACGGTGAAGAACATCGTCTTCGATAGGGTGCATCGCCTCGGCCCTATTCGGGCTGCAGCCGGGAGACCACGTCCCTATCGTGGCCAAATTCGCCACTTCAAACAAAAGGAACATGTGAAAAGCAGCGGCAGGGAATTAAAAGCGGACTTCAGCGTGAGCGATCAGTTCCCCAAAGAGATCCTGGAGCAGACGCAGGGTCCTCTTCCCAATCCGACGCGGCTTCATCCAGAAGGGCTCCAGCGCTGTCATCGCTGTGGACCGGCTGTACGTGGACGGACAGCTCCACAGCGACCCGACACCACTCCGTGGCTGTATTAACTTCACACCAGATAAGAATCCGCTACACCCTTTCCCCATCCACTCACACTAACTTGCATTAACATCTGTCTAACTTAGTAGTATTAAATCGCATCTTAAGTGTGATATCATAGCAGAATTAACACCGTCACTCTCCGTCAGTGGTTTAATTGGAATGTTTCCGTTTTTGTTTCCTTTTTTTTTTTTTTTTCCTCGTTTTTTCCTCTCTCTTTCCCCTCTTGTTTTATGTTGCTCACCCTTGTCCTTGGTTTCTTTATTTATCTATTTCTTTCACTGCTTCGATCACCTGCTTCCACACTCATCCACAAACAACATCCTTTATTTCGACACATGCACAGCACGATCACGCACAGTCATGCGCGCAAGCGGCAGCACATTTACATCAGTCAGACAGCGCACACAGTCGTATAGGATACACACACTTAAGCCAAGCGTACTCATATTAGTAAATATGCAAACACATAGTCAGACTCAGGGAGCATCTCGCCACATATTCCTTCTCTCTCCCCGTCTCTTTATTTATGAACAAGTGATGCACTCTCTCCACCTGTCTAAGCGACACACACAGCATACACCCCTAGTTATACACAGACATCTATGGGTGCACTAAGATTCGTCTCATGGAATGTAAATGGAGCTGGCTCCAGAGAAAAGAGGTTAAAATATTTAACCAACTCAAAAAACTACAGGCAGATGTTGTCCTTTACAAGAGACCCACAGACCTCTTAGAGGTTCGAATGAACTTAAAACACCTGAGTTTCCTAATGTGTTCTCAGCTTGTTATAACTCTAGACAAAGGGGAGTAGCGATTTTAATCCATAAAAAATTAATTTCACAGTACTCGATACAGTTATAGATCCAGAGGGCAGATTCTTAATCATTAAACTATCTATACTTGATAAAAGCTATGTATTGTAAGTGTATATGGTCCAAATGTTGATGATCCCTCATTCTTTCACGGTTTTTTCAGTGCACTCTCTGAGCACTTAGATGGCACACTTGTTCTTGGAGGCGACCTCAACCTTGGACTAAATGAAGAAATGGATAGGCTCAATACAGCAGGAACTCAGCGTGGTTGGCAGTCCACAAATATAATCAAACAGTATATGAGCGACTTTGGTCTTTGCGATGCATGGCGCTCCCTTCACCCCACCAGTAAGGAATATACTTTCTTCTCACATGTTCATCGCTCCTACTCTCGTCTGGATTATTTTTGGTCAGCAGCTCACTGCTGAGTGACATTTCAGACACTGAGATTCACCCTATAGCTGTCAGCGATCATGCTCCTGTATCTTTAACACTAATGCAGAAGAATAATACCACACTAAGTAAAAACTGGAGATTTAATACATCACTGCTTAAAGATGAAAACTTTATTAAATATTTTAAAAAGAGTGGACTTCATATTTAGACTTTAATGACATTCCTGGAACATCAGCTTCTGTTTTATGGAAGCAGGAAAGCTGTGATGAGAGGTAAAATAATTTCTTTCTCATCACATAAAAAGAAAAAGAAAACAAAAATATTCAGGAATTAGAAAAACCATCAAATCACTAGAAGAAGCCTCACGCGTCCCACCAAGATCAGGAAACATTGAACAAAATACGCAAAAACAAAACTAGAATTAAATGAGATAATTGATAAAAAACCAAATTCTTAGTACAAAGACTACGCTTACAAAATTATGAACATAGTAATAAATCCGGTCAATTTCTAGCAAACCAGCTAAAAATAAATAAAGAAAAACAACTATATGTGCTGTTCAAGATTCATCTGGGAACACAGTATATGACCGAAACAAATAAACAACATCTTCAGGGATTTCTATAAATCGTTGTATTCACCACAAATAAACCCATCTAAAAAGGAAATTGATCAGTTTTTAGACAACATAACTCTCCCAAAATTATCAGACTCTCAAGCAATTGCACTGGATTCGCCACTGACATCAGGTGAACTCCAGGAAGCCCTGATAAGTATGCCCAATAATAAGGCTCCAGGTCCAGACGGCTTTCCTGCAGAATTCTACAAAGAATTCTGGACGATTCTAACACCAGTTTTTACAGAACGTTGTTGGAAATCAAAGAAAATGGCAGACTTCCATCAAATATGAATTCTGCAAACATTAATCTCCTGCTAAAACCAGGCAAAGACCCTGTATATCCCTCAAGCTATCGTCCAATATCCCTTATAAATGTAGACCTCAAAATTATCTGCAAAGCTCTCTCGAAGAGACTAGAGAAAATAACCCCCTCTTAATTCATCCTGACCAAACTGGTTTCATAAAAGGTAGGCACTCATCAACAAATACACGTAGATTACTTAATTTGATAGACTACTCATACAGTAAAAACCTTGAAACTACAATATTTTCTTTAGATGCAGAAAAAGCGTTTGACAGAGTTAACTGGAAATTTCTATTTACAACTTTAAACAAATTTGGTGTTGGATCTTCTTTCATCAGCTGGTTAAAAATATTATATAATTCCCCAACAGCTTGTGTCAGAACAAATGACCAGACATCCTCCAGCTTCTGTCTCCTGAGGGGCACCAGGCAGGGATGCCCACTCTCCCCTTCACTGTTTGCAATTTTTATCGAACCACTAGCAGCAGCAATTAGACAGAATTCAGTAATTAAGGGCATAAAATGCAAGAACGTGGAACATAAAATCAGCCTTTATGCGGATGATGTGTTACTCTTTCTCCAAAATTCACAAACCAATATCTCTGGGGTGATTGAACTGATAAACTCTTTTGCAAGAATATCAGATTACTCAATTAACTGGTCAAAATCTACAGTCCTTCCGATTAATTGCTCCTTCCATAATTCCTCTTCTACTCCACTGCAATCGGAAATATAAAATATTTAGGTATTAATGTTTCTCCCAAGCTTGCAGATCTAACTAAATTAAACCATATCCCACTTTTAAAGAAAGTAGAAGGTGATCTGGCTAGGTGGAAATGTCTACCCATATCACTCATGGGAAGGGTTGCCGCTATAAAAATGATGGTATTACCAAAAATAAATTATTTATTCTCAATGATCCCAACTAAACCGCCGCAAGATTGGTTCAGATCTCTAGATTCATATATGTCCAAATTCCTTTGGAAAAATAAGCCCCACGTATAAGCTTAAAAACATTACAAAAGACCAAGGATAAAGGAGGATTAGAACTACCTAACTTTCAGCATTACTTCTTAGCCAACAGGCTTCAGTTTATCTCAGGATGGCAAAACATACCCTCTTAGATGAACCTTGGCTAGATGTAGAACAAGCACTTTGCAATAATCTAGAGATTTCAAATCTACCATTTATTAGCTCAAACATCCAACGACATGAATGCTTCAAAAGCATCAACATCAGCTCCTCTCTGACAGCATGGTGGGAGTTTCTGAAGTTGACAGAGTCTTCATTAATCCCATGCAAACGTACACCTATCTGGAACAACCCTGGACATATTACAAAACAATAATATGATAAACTTTTCAGATTGGAGTGGTAAAGGAATCAAATATTTAGAACATATACTAGAAGGAACAGAATTTATTTCATTTGACAGACTAATTACACAATACGGGATCAACAAGAAAAGATTTTTAGAATATCAGCAAATTAAATCCATAGTAAAAAAGAGATTTAAACCAGGTCAAGATGAACTACAAACACCACCAAGTGTGGTTCAATTTCTGACTCTTAAAACCCCAAATTACTGTCCAAAATATACAGAATGCTTTCTAAAATAGATGAATCAATATCACTTCCTATTGCAAAATGGGAAGCGGATTTATCAGTTAACTTAGACCAAAACTTCTGGTCTCAGATTTGCTCAAAAACCTTTCATCTAATTAGAAATCCCAGTCTTCAATTAATTCAATACAAAATACTACATAGAGTGCACTATACAGGTCATCGGATGTTCAAGATGGGCTTTACATCTACCAACAACTGCTCACACTGCCAAACCAATTCACCGGACAATTATATCCACGCTCTTTGGTTCTGTCCACCAGTTCAGAAGTTTTGGCGCGAGATATGTGAAGACTTATCAAAGTGTCTGAAATGTAACATTCCAACTTCCCTTTAGTGTGTTTGTTGGGCAGCTTAGATAATGTCACTACGGAAAAGAATATAGCCCATATGGTTTTCACTGCACTATGCATAGCCAAGAAAACAGTCCTCATGAACTGGAAAAATAAAAATAATCTTAATTCTAACCAATATAGAAATTATCTATTAGATTACATTAGTCTTGATACAGCCTCTGCCACCACATCAGATCAATTGCTCTGGGCTCCTTTGATCAGCTCCATCACCTAGTGGGGGTGGGGGGTCATAGTTTGGTCCCACCTTCACTGTTGTGATAGGTGTGGGGGTAGGGACAGGCTTAGGGCATCGGGGGGTTCCCCAGGAGCATCTTCCTTGGGGGCTCAACCCGGGTAGCGGTCATGGCCAATTAAGGGCTCTGTTGGCTCTTGGGTGACGGTTTCCTCGTGGCTGCGTGCAGCGGGGCTAGGAGGGTCTGTGCTGACGGACGTGGGTTACTGACCTGGTAGCCTGGCTGCCCCTGGGTGGGAACGGGATGGGCGTGAGGTTCTGGGGCGTTCCGTCTCTGGGCTGGGGCCCTGGCCGGGCCTCAGGGGCCTGGGTCCTGGTTGGTGTGTTGCCGGGGTTGTGGGCGGGTGGGTGTATGGGGCCCAGCCCTGGCGCAGGGTGCCGCTGGTGCATCGAGCCACCTGGGGGGCTCTTCAACTGGTGGGGGAGGTTGTCACATCTTGCAGGAGCTTTCCTCTCTTCAGGAACTCTCTCTGCAGGAGGGGGAGATACAGGAGAGGTGGAGGAAGCTCTCAGCCTGGGCGTCTATTGTCTTGTGTAGTCTGGAAGATGAGTGGATGATGGGGTGGGTGTAGTTTTCTCTGTGGTGGGGTCGGGTGGACTGTCCCGGGCTCTGTGGGGCTGGGCGGCGCTGCTGCACTGGGCCCCGGTCCGGATGGGCCTGGGCCCCCTTTCCCTGGCGGGTTGCAGAGTATGGGGGTGCCTACTGGGGTCAGCGGGGAGCTGGCCCCAGGAGGGGTCACTGCCCTCCCTTCCTTTCCTCCCCATCTCCAGCTGCCTCCCTCTTCGCGCTCCACCACAGTCACCCACACATGCAGGGCCTTGGGGTAGGGGTGTGTCACCAGGGTGCGGGGAGGCATCCCCCCTCTGTCCCCTTCTGGCTGCCTCTGCCTCAATTTTATCCCACAACTTAGACATTCACATTACTCACACTCTCATTACACATACATATAGGATCTTGGGGTGGGCACGCCACACAGAATCCAAATTACCATCAGGGTGTACACCTCACCCCTGGCGCCGCTGCCCACCTCTCAATTTTAAATACACGTAGACATTGAGGGCTAGCAGGAGGGGCTATGCGCCTACCTGCTGCTCTGGCAGGTGGCTCCATGCCCTCCTGGGTTTTAAATGCACCTTAGAACACACATACATCAACACTACATATGAGCGGGTGGAGGGAGGTTTGGAGTCTTCACACACCCCGTTCTCTGCAGCCTGCTGGAGCGGGGGGCTAGGAGGAGGAGTTGGCCGTCCGACTGGGGTCTGGAATGTGGGGCCTCCTGCTGCTGCGGAGTCGGGCGGTCTGCTTCTCCCACCGCAGGGAAAAGGGTAACACCACCTGGGTCTGGGTGCAGTTTCCCCTCAGGGCAAGGGTACCTAGACCCGGGGCTTAGAGTACGCTTGGGGAGAGTGATTGTGTGTACAGCGTCTCTTTATGTCTGTCTCCGCGTTGGTTGAGTGTGGAGTAATTGCCTATGAGAGCATGAGGGTGGGAATAGATGTTTGTATCTGTGTGTGCCTGTATGTCTGTGTCTATATGTCAGGTTGGGTATCAGACGCCACCTCTCTGGGGACATCTCAGGCCCTCCAGGTTTGAGGCCTATCTCCCCCACCACTTCCCCTGCCGGTGGTGGACGCCCTCAGACATGGGTGCGTTGGTGGTTCTCTGTGTCGGGGTGGGCGCCCAGGTACACACGGCTCACTCCTTGGCGGCTGCTTATCAGGGCCTGGAGCCTGGGGCTCGCTCGGGCCACTTCGAGGCGGGTGCCCTCGGCCTCTCGGCCCGGGCTCGGTCACTCAGGCACAGCTGGCTGCCGGCGGAGCTCACGGGCACGCCACTGCAACCCCCTGGCTTCTGCTCCGCGGCTGCTGAGTGACCCCTCATCTGGGACTCTCCTCAGCTCTTTCTGGGATAGTGACGCTGCTGCCCTCTGTTGGTCTTCCTTGGTCTCTTGTGTTCTGGGGGCCTCTGGATGTCTGGAGTTTTGATCTCCTCCATACCTGCTTCATGCCCTGGAGGACGGGGCAGTGGCCCCCCACACCCTCTAGCAGATCATTACATGAAGGAACCTTTTAAAAACAAGCGCGTTCATGCTCACAGGTGTACACACAGGTGATCACACACAAACTACACCCTTTTTGGCTCTTACCTCAAAGCACACTGTGCGCTGTCGATCTTACGTGCTGCACAATAATGTTTAATATTTAGTATTTACTGTCATATTCCCATAGATCATTGTGATGTTGTTTATTACTCTCGTTTTCTTCTGCTTGCTTTCTCTTTTTCTCAACAGGTGATCCAGATGATCGATATATGTATTTTTTTGTCTGCTTATTCTGTTGGTTTTTGGTTTTTTGCCCTTTTTCCCCGTCCCTCTTCCCCGCTGTTTTCTTTCCTCTTTCTTTCTCCCTTTCTTTCCCCAGTTAAGTCTGTCCCGTATTCAGCAAGTGAAAATAAAATAAACAATAAAGGTGAATCAAATGGACCATTACGGCAAGGCTGGGATGGTCAATTTGGTAAAAGTAAATCCGTTGGGCATCTTTCTTCGCCTTTAGACAATAATTCTGATGGCAAAAGAACCAAACGGGACAGGTTAATAAAAAAAAAAAAAAAAAAAAAAAAAAAAAAGAATCCACCTCTAAGACTACTTATCATTTTAAGTATAAAACAGAACACACAATGCTGGAATACTGACAGAGACAAAAAAATAATGAAACTCAGTCAATTAGGATTTAAAACCACAGCTTAAGAATAACAATGAGTCAGTAGGTTCACCATTTTATTTAATTATTTATATTTGTGATGTGTCACTTATTAATATTACATAAATATATTTACTATTTACTTTTGTATTTTGTTTTCTAAAATTTGTACAATTATCTTACATATCTTGCTATACCTCATTAATACTGCTAATGCTTAATTTTTCAAGTACATTTATACTTAAGGTTCAGACATGGTTTTTAAACCATAAAGATTTTATTAAAAATCAGACATCCCTTAATGCAATTTAAAAAAAAAAAAGAAAGAAAAAAGAAATGCAACAAATTTCCCTGAAGATTGTTTTTATTTTATACATTTATGAAAAATAAAAACACCATAAAATTGTTCCATCATTGTATCAAGTCATTATCTTTTAAAATGTTGCAAAGAAGTGAAATTTGTCATTGTATCGTTTGAGGTTCTCGTGGCGCAGCTCTAAGACACCTGCTCTGTCGCACGCATCTGAATGTCTCCAATCTGAAACAAAAGTTACGTGAACGTTGTCTAATTATGAGTCAAAGTTAAAATGTAAAAAAGGAAATACACAATAACAAGCATTAAAAACAAAGAGCAAAGGACAAACCTGAACATGAGGAGGGCGCTGAGCACATATACAACAGAACTGGCAACATCTTTTGCTTCCAGAGGCTGTCAGAGAAGTGAAAAGTGACTGAATACCCTTTACTTGAGTAATCATATTAACGGTACTTTAATTATAGGAATGATCCCTTTACCTTATATTCTGAGTATAGACCGGCAGACTTATCGGGATTGTCCTTGAAGAGCCGTGGACCAAATTCAGTCTCCACTAAACCAGGAGAAATGCTCTGCAAGAAAAAAAAAAAAAGATCATGAGGGAACTCCATGAAGTACTGTCTATGTGTCTCATAGCAACTGTTACTAGCATTATGAATTATACTAGCACTTTATGAGCTGGTTACGGTATATTTTAAAGCCTTACCGTGGCTCGGATATGAGTTTTTTCTGCACGCAGTTCCTGCCTCAGGCCCTCAGTCAGAGCGGTTACAGCGAACTTGGTGGCGGTGTAGAAATGTGTACTCGCACTGGGAAGTACACGATGACCGGACATACTGCAACATAAAACAGATTACAAACCTGAGCAGGTCAGCAGAAATAACATTAAAAGTTCTTCTCTTAAAAGGCAAGTCTGACTGAATGATGCAAGAACATCTGTGGCACACAGAAGCTGAGGTCCAAAGCTGCAAAAACTGTTTTATACTCAAAAAAATTGCTTAAGTCCAAAATCTGGATTTGATACTGATTTCCAGTCTAGATTTTCCTTCAGCTTTCATATTAGTTTGGGTTCTGGTTGGCCAAAATAATTGGAGATGTCACTTTATTTAGGACAGTTTTATGAACATTTTAAATACTGTCTGACATTTTTTTGATGGTTTATCCTGCAGATGAATAAACACTGGCCTCAGTGAGGTCTTTAAAATCTGGACTCAGTTATTTTGCAAATGTCTAAAAGTTGTAATAACAGGCATTTTGTCAAAGCAAAGTGATGGCTGTTTCAGTGCAAAAAAGGTCCGATCCCTACAGAAAACCGAAATCGCTTAGGTGTTAGGGCTGTTCGATATAACGATATATATCGGATGACGATATGAAAACGTCTATCGTTTCATATTACGCTATCGTTTGTTTCGTGGTGTCGCAAAATAAACTGTTTACGACCATATTTTTTCATCGTTTTGATGGTCACTGTAGTGGCTAGATTAATTTCTTAAAGTTCTCTCTTTCTCTTATATTTAAAATAACGACACTATGGACGGACAAGCGACTGTTTTTACACGTTGTCGTTAGCAGCTACGACGGTAAACCCAGCGTGTAGCTCTGTCATCCGCTTGTTTATTTTCCACATAAACCTTTTACAATAAAGCTGAAGATCCTGTTGAGATTTTTCAAAATAAACTGAAATGATGACAAACAGAAAGACCACTCAAAACAAATTGAGGACCTTATTTCTAAATGAGGGGGCTACCTCTGTAGCATGGATACGGTTTGGTTATGAAAAGTCTGACATGGACCAGAAAACTGTATTCTGCAAATTATGCAGGAAACCGATCTCCACCTCAGACTCAAACACGGCAAACCTCTTCAACCACCTATGCAAGAATTACGTAAAAGATTATAGAGAGAGTTTATGGATGAGAAGCAAAAAAGAGCCATCAGGTGTTTAAAAAACAGGCTTTTCCCAGCACCACGCCGTGTAATAAATACTCACAAAAAAAAAAAAAAAAAAAGGCAGACGTTACAACTTATGTCTAAAATGATTTGCTTCATGCATCGGTCAAAACACTCGACTCCACGCACACCACGCACAGCTGAAGACACTTCACGCAAGTCGAGTTGCCGAGATTCACAGAATTTACAGAAAATGTAACATTTTTGTGATATATATCGATGTCGGGACGATAAATGTCTTATATATGGATATGAGATTTTGGTCATCGCACAGCCCTATTAGGTGTTACATAAGAAACGGCGTCTGAGGTAAAATTCTTTCAATTCAAGCCTGCAAAGCCATGTGCTGTGGTGATGCATTGTGAAAAAAGGAGAATGGTTTCTTCAAAAATAATGTCTGCGTTTCATCTGAGTCAAGGTTTCTGGATAACTGGAGAAGATTCCTCATTGAAAAGGGTGCCAGAGGGGTTTTCTATGAAGCCAGATTAATGGCTTAGCGAACTGAGGCTTGAGCATAAAGGCACAATTTTCTCTCTAGCTTGGCCAAATAACCACAGTAAGAGCAGGTTATGTTCTGAGTTTTCATCTAAAAATTGACTGGTAGCACCATGCTTTAGCTGATTTCTTTCTTTTCTGTTTTTTAATTCATAGCATGTTTTAAGTGAAATACAGATTCTCTGCTGGGGGAAAATGTTTTATATGTCCAAGTTTTTAAGCTGAACTTTACAAAAACCACTGAAGGAAGCATTGCATTGTCATGGGAATGTACATGTATTAGTTTGGTGATTTGTTATTAACTTTGATTCTGCTGGAAGTGCAGCAGAACACACACCAAGAATCTTTGTTCAAGCAATCAAGTTAGTTTCCCTTTGATATATTGACAACATAAAGAAATTTCCATGTCTCCTGTGTTAGCCTGTGGGACAACAGGCAGCACAAAGAGGGAACTCAATGATAAAATAATTTAATTAAACTGAAATGTTTATTTTACCGCTCTTTGTGCCAAATCCCAACATTTGCAGCATTAACCTTTTGTCTTATTTGCAAGTGTTGCATTTCGCTGCTATAGATTTTATTTTTTTTCTTTAGCGATTTTTAATCACTATTTTAACATTATCGTCAACAAAATGCCTGTTTTTAAGTAAGTGTGCTCAGCGCATGAAGCAGAAAGTCCCACTCAACAGAGAAAGTTGATAACCAGCATTGTGACAACCGTTCCATTATGGGGTTTTAGGTTTTGCTGAGCCAGCTAATCTAAAGAAAGCCTGGCTGTGTTGACCTTCATTCGTAATGCACCCCTCAGCACAACTGCACTGACGGACAGCATTGTGTAAACCTATCTGGCTTGAATGTGACGAAGTTCATTAAATTGTAAAAGTCCTGCCCTCCTTTCACTTTCGATTTTAGACAAATGTCGGCCATTTAAAAATAAAAAATTGTGCAGTGTTGCAAAATTAATATCATATTCACAATCTGAATAGAGAACATGCGAACATGAAAACATATGTGTGTTCTTATTAATTCAGCAGTTTTGCACTTCACAAGCTTGCACAAGCAAATAAAAATGCACCTGTTTATGTTTATGATGTGCCCATCATCCACATTTCTCTCTTTCATTGACTGATATGCCTCACGCGTGCAAATACTCAACCCAAGGATGTTCACCTGCAAGAAAACAAACAGGGAAATCTTGCACAACAAGGGGTACCAAAGGTTTTTAAGCAACTTTGAATTCTGTTTAAAACTGTTTGAAAGTGTTAATGTAAAACAATACCACAGCAGTAAAATCACTGATGGGTGACCTTTGTCACATTTGTTATTTCAGTTCAATGTTTTACTTGAAAACCACTCGTGAATGTCACATCAATGTAAACCAGGATCTGAGCTCTTACATCCATCATGTTCTTCCACCCGCTGGTTTTGCCACTTAGCAGCGGCTCGGGGTGAGCCAAACCGGCATTGTTGATGCACACGTCCACACCTTTGTGCTGCTCTTTGATCGCTGCGAACATGGACAGAATCTCCTCTTCTTTGGTCAAGTCACACTTGAAAGGCACCAAAACACCAGGGTGACCGGCGCTCTGACACTCTGCTGCCAGTTTCTGAAACCAAACAGGAAACAATAACACACTTCAGAATCCCATCTGTGTTTAATGTATGTAAAAATTGTTCAAATGTTAGATTTATATAAAGTTAGTCCAAATAAATAGATCTGAGTTTTCACTTTGCATATCACCACAAAGAGCAGTGGACACCATCTATAAACAGTAAGCTTACGGATCTGTGTTCAGATGTTATGCCAACTTGAATCTCTGCCATCTGAATAATCATTGGCCAAAGTCTTAAAGTTGTAAAGTTTTAACAGAAAACTGTCGTCATATTCTGTCTCATATAATATCACTTTCTGTTGAAAGTAGCATGAGTGACAGTTAGTTGGAATTAACATTTTGTGCGCAAGCTGTTTAACAGACTACCAAAGTGTTGTAGAGTAGAAGCGCTATACAAGAACGAGCACAGTTAGCGTTTACCAAATAAGTGACACTGCTGCAAATTTTCTGCATAAAGCCAACAATAAACAGCAAAATTTACTGTGTGATAGCGTCGGTTTACATTAAATTACTCTCTGCAGAAAGTTTGAGTTTCTATATCAGCGCAAACCTGAATCTTTCCGACACGTCCCTGGCACAGCCCACCACTTTCATGCCGAGCCGGACTAACTCTACGGCTATAGCCGCCCCGATCCCGACCGAGGCTCCGGTCACCAGAGCCACTCTGCCCGCCAGCGCTCCATCACAGCCCGGTAACCGCAACACACACGAAAACACCACAAGTATGAAGAAAGGGACGTTGAGCCTGCAGCACAGTGAGCCCTGGAAATGTCAAGCACCTGCGACCCGCAAACGTCGCACTCACAGTACGTCATACGTCTCGGCGTATGTGGCGTTCACGTAGATCAGTTGCAAACCGTAGAAAGCCGTAGTATCAGTTCTGTCACTGCGATTAAATACTTCAACCGATCATAGCCGTACTCACATTTAATTGACAGTATCGCATATCTTTCACTTTACCTGAAGTTAAAACATATCAACCATTAATAGGACAGACCTGTCACAAATGTAACTCCCACTGCGTATTTGCTCCGTAAAATCAAAGATACGACGGAGAAGTCATGACTCGAAGTCTGTGCACCAGCAAACAAAGAGCATGGCTTAAGTGGGAATGTATTCATACAGTTTTAAGTCTCCGTGACCATGAGGATTACAGTTTATTTGGATAACTGCTTCACAATAATAACAACTGTCTCACCACTGCTCCTTCAGGTCACCTCATCTGCCAGTAAGAGGCGCTAAAAGACCGGTTGTTACACTGTGCTTGATTTAAGGTTACACAATATTTCTTAAGGGGCGGAACCACCTAAACTTACCTTGTTGTGCATTAGTCCAACGTTACGTTGTTAAAATTATTATTTTTGTGTATTTACTCAGTGTGAATAAAACACAACTACGTGGGCATTTTCTTTTTAACATTTGGCTGGTCAGCCAGGCCTCCCTGTGGGCTCACAAACATCAGCCAGTTCACCCTCTGAAGATCACAGAGGGTTTTCTGAAAGCTAAGTTCACGCTGAACTAAAGTGAATATGTATAATAACAACTCCGAGGAGAGCAACATATTTTCCTATTAATTATTTTAATATATGTTAGTGAAAAATGTCAGTACAAACATTGTAGACAAAGTTATTTCCAGACTAGCTAAAGTCACCACGTTTCTAAATCTAGCAAACGACTAAAACGTGTCAGCTGTTTATTTCAGGAGATCACGGTGCAACTTCAAAGAGACCAAAAAACTAACACTGATGGTAAAGTCCTCTTTTCTCAACACTTGAACACAAATATGGTGAAAACTACTCACAGCACATTTCATAAAGACCTCAAGCATAGTGCTTGAGATGTTATAATTGGTCCTGTGGCTTGTTTTGCAGCCACAGGACCTCGGCACTTTGCAGTCACGAACTCCTCTGTATACTCAAGTATCCTACAGTGAAATGTGAGACAATTCATCAACAACACAATGTTACAAAAAGAAAATCAAAATGCTGCAATGACCTGAAGAAAAGACCTTAACCTGATTGAAATGCTGAGTGATGTGCAAAAAGGAGTGCCCACAGATCTCAATGGACTGAAGTGACATCATCAAGAAGAGTGGGTCAAAATTCCTTTACAACAATGTGACAGATAAAATCATTGAGAAAATTAATTACTTCAAGTTATTGCTGCTAAACATGCTTCTACAAGCTACTGAATAATAGTTTTACTTTATTTTTCAAGTATTAATTGTGCATTTCGGCATAGTTTTGTTAAATAAATAATGACACTGCAAAATCTGAGATGTGTTGCTCACTGCATCCATCCATCCATCCATCCATCTTCTTATCAGGAGCTGGGTTGTGTTAGCAGTAGTCTAAGCAGTCTTGATGCCTGAAGCACCTCAACTGGCTTCTTTCGACCAAGTGGTAACAGTAAACTGATCCACGGCTCATCAGATGGACCAGGCAATTTCTTATTATATTCTGATATGTAAAGCGTTACAACTGAAGGAGGGCATAATTTCTTTTTCACATGAATGCAGGCATGCTTGATCCAACAGCATGAGGACACTTCATCTCTTATTCCACAAAATGTAGACCCACAAGACCAGGGATAAAGACTGACTCTGAGGAATGTAGTGCTTGGCAAATGGCCACACCCTGCAGCAAAGACCTGCTTATGTACTTCATGAAAACTGTGAGAGCTGAGCTGCTTTTGCACTCATCTTCCAAAATTGCAGGGGATTATTAATAGAGTAGAATAAGTTGGACTAAAAAGAAACTAAATTAAATGGTTAAATGAGCTATCATTAATCGCTGCCATTGACTTCTACAAGCATTAAATGCAAAATAAAATTTTTGTCTTCTTTCAGCTACCCTAATGTGAAGGCTGGACTAGGCCCTTGCTCTGGGGTTGCCAGAAAAACAAACACCTGCTACACACCCTCAAAGTGAATGTCTCCAATCTGAAAGAAAAGTTTTGTAAATGTTATTATATTGTGAGTAAACTGCTGAAATTTAAAATGTGAAAAGAGCAAAGTTTCAATAAAAATTCTAAGGAGCTTGGAAAGAAAGACTTTTTCACCTCTCATCCAAGAAGATTCTTCAGTTTTAAGAAGAAATGGTGGAGAGTCCAAGATTTTACTCCCTAAGGGGCGCTGTCCTTTAAGAGGGCCGTTGACCCACTATTCATCATGAGCCTCATCACATGAGCCAGGGTGTGAAAAAGAGTGTGGGCCATTATAAGCAGAGGTTTCGGGTGAACCTCACAACATGTGAGTGGACTTTAAGGCATCTGGGAAGGGATCTCAAAACTGGAGACAGGTCTTGTTCTGTCGAGAAGACTCAGCTGTACATCTGCATCTAAAGAATAAAGGTCACTCTTTCAAAGATGCCAATGTTCACATTTTTGACAGAGAAGACAGATGCGTGGAAAGAGGAGTGATCTATGTGAACGACCATCCTTGAACAGAGGGGGGGGTCTTAGGACACCAACTGTCTGCCACCTATAATCTAGTTTTGAGATCCCCTCCCAGACGCCTTAACGCCCGCTTATGTCGTGTGTTTGTTGGTCTCAAAAAGTAGGGCAAGGTCTCATAATGATTTCACCTGAAACCTCTGCTGATAATGACTCACAGCCTTTTTCACACCTTAGCTCATGCAATGATGCACATGATTAATAGTGGATCTTCAAGAAACGTAAAGAAGTCTAGTCGCTTTCCTTTCTAAGCTCCTTAAATTACCATGACCTGGGTGACTGAGAACCTGCATTGACTCTCAGTGAAAAGGCATGAAAATGAGAGAAAAGCACAAACCTGAACATGAGGAGGGGCACTGAGCACATATGTGACAGCACTGGCCACGTCTATTGCCTTCATAGGCTGTAAGAGAAGTGAAAAGTGATTAAATACTTTGTATATGAGTAATCCTGTCAACAGTACTTGAAGTGTAAGAGTATTTTACCTTGACTGCAGCATATATACCAGCTGCTTTTTCGGGACTGTCATTGTAGAACCGTGACATAAATTCTGTCTCGACCACACCGGGAGAAATGCACTGTAATGAAGAGTGGATAAAGAGGGAACTTCAGGAAGTATCCTCAGGAAGAAAAAGTGGCGTTAAAATCCTTTGGAACTGATTAGAGTGAAAGCCTTACTGTAGCTCGGATATGGGTGTTTTCTGCACGCAGCTCCTGCCTCAGGCCCTCAGTCAGTGCGGTCACGGCGTACTTGGTGGCAGAGTAGAAATGTGCATCAGCCAACGAAAAGACTTGATGTCCACACAAGCTGCAACAGAAAAAGATTTCTAAGCTGTTATTCAGGTCAGCATTTACCAACTGATTTTGGTCTAATTTCAGCCTTTAGTACTAAAAAAAAGGGAAAAAGAAAGCCCACACATACACGTGAAAAAGAAAATACAATCTTTTTCAGTTTTAAGCCTTTAAATATTAGGACTTAGTACAACAATGACTTAGTCTTTAACATATTATAAATTAGGTAAATACAGCCTCAGATGAACAACAACTGTTTGTCTGTGCCTCTTTTCAAAGTTAACTGAAAATGTTTTGGTTCTGAATTTCTGGTTGACCAATGAAAGCAATAGTATGAAGACTGCTGGTCTTAGATGAGAGACCTGCATGTTGGACAAACTGCTGCTTGCTCTGCTTTTACAGCTCTGAGATCAGTTACCAGGTTTTCTCTTACTATCCACCTTAGTTTTCCAGGAAAATAAATAAATAATGGGCACTGTATTCCCCTGGATCATCCAGGATTTGGTATTGTGCAAGCTGGGTGAATGAAGCAGGGTTTCTGGGAAGGTAAAGACTGTAGTAGTGTCATTTGACAATAAACCTGTAATTACCTTTCAGAATATTGCAATTCTTTTTTAATAAGTGGTACCAGATTCCTGCACGGTCGCTCGGCTATGTTTCTAGCCTGATTCAAAAGACCTTGGCAAGACAAAGGTCTAAATCAGGTCAGACCACATGAGGTCTCTTGTTTGGCTTTAATTAAGCAGATTTCTTTGTCACATTTTATCTGAACAAAGACCTCATTATTGTTGATACCTCATGTGTCCTTCTCCTGTTAGCCAAATGTCTGCTGTCTAAAAGGTCCACCGTGCAGTTTTACCAAAGGAAGCTCATAATCAGAATCTGAATGGTGGGCACAGCTGCATTATAAGATACGGGATAATGGATGATTAAGCTAGCAGATCTGTATGTCAAAACTGTCCTTCACTAAATGAAACCGCACCTGTTCATGTTTATGATGTGTCCATCATCCACGTTTCGCTCTTTCATTGACTGATATGCTTCACGTGCACAGATACTTAGTGCAAGAACGTTCACCTGTAAGAAACCAAGCAGTTTTGTTAGGATTCATCATTTTGTTATATAGTAAACCAAAACAATGTTGCAGATTAAACCAATGTGTTCTTTGTTTTCTTTTTAAGATAATGAGCTCTTACATCCATCATGTTCTTCCAGCTGCTGGTTTTGCCACTTAGCAGAGGTTCTGGATGAGATAAGCCAGCATTGTTGATGCACACGTCCCACGCCTTTGTGCTGCTCTTTAATTGCAGCAAACATGGACAGAATCTCCTCCTCGTTGGTCAAATCGCACTTGAAAGGCACCAAAACACCAGGGTGGCCAGCACTCTGACACTCTGCTGCCAGTTTCTGAAACCAAAAAGGAAACTCATTTGAAACTCCTGGTATAGTGTTTGTGCTGCTGTTGATGCCAGTGTAAAATGCTGCAATTGTTGAGTAAGCAGACTGTTGGCAACTTTTAAGCATTATCCACCTCAACACTCTATAACTTGAAGAAAATCTTCATCAGGGTCATTCAAAGCTCTTCTTTGGATGTTGGTACATGGTTAAAATGGTTGGTAAAAATATGTGTTTTGTGATAGACTGCCAGTAACAAAATGATACTAAAGATACAATTTAAAATTGGTTTTTTGTTAAGTTTGATGTTATGTGTAATCACACCACTGGCTCATTTAGGTGCTTTTTTAATGCCTGAATGATTCACAGACCTGTGTTGAGTGCCTTAAAAACCAAAACTATACAAAACAAACAAACAAACAAACAAACAAAACGATTCTGTTGAAAATGGTCAGGATTGGAATTGGAGTTTTTTTTTTGTTTGTTTTTTTAAAGAGTCCAAAGAAAACCTTTTAAAGACTTTCAGGTAGCCGGAGAACAACCGCTCCACGTAGAACCACGTAAAAATTAAAAGAAAGCCTGGCACCATGCAAACAAAAAATAAAGAAATGCGGTTCAAGACTTTTGTACAGTACTGTAAAATATAATTGAATTTAACCAAAGCAACAAACACACAAAAAGGTGCCTTTTTTCAGTGTTGGACTAAACTAGCGTCAGCTGCTAATAAACCTGTTACACCAAATGTGATTTTTGCATTATAATGGATGGCGTGTAATTACATGATCACGGTAGTTGCTAAAAAAAACAAAAACAAAACAAGAAACAAACAAAAACAATTGAAATACAAACAAACAGCAGACATAGGTTAACCAGCCGGGACCCCCCCATATTTTCTAAGTCTAATACAGCTGAAGAGCTTCTGTATATAAGTAATATTAAACATGTACTTTGTAATACGGTCAGTTTATGCTTAATCACTTTGCACTTAGTTACAAAGTAACAGTTAGCTACACTTTATGTAAAGACGTTAAATCCTTCAGCAATGGAGTTTTCACTTCAGGACAAACCTGAATTTTCCCAACGCCCCTGGCGCAGCCCACCACTTTCATACCGAGTCGGACTAACTCTACGGCCACAGCCGCCCAATCCCGACCGAGGCTCCGGTCACCAGAGCCACTCTGCCCGCCAGCGCTCCATCACAGCCCGGACACCGGTAACCTGCTACACGGACGAAAAGCACCACAAGTATAAAGAAGATAACTCCAAGTCTGCAGCACAGTGACCCCAAGCTCTTAATGTATGTAGCCATGAACGTCCTACGAGCTGAAATACGTCATACGCGTCTTTGCGGCATTCACGCCCCTGCAACCCCATCCCCAAATGACTGATGAACATCGAGGGTCTAGTTTTTCTACATGTATCGTAGTCCTTTTCTATTTTCTTCGGAGAAAAGTTGAGGGGATGGTTGACCAAGTCCGGGTTGGGAGGTTTAATAATTACCTTGTTCCTTGAAGTACGATTTCAGTAACTCATCTGAATAACTCAGAACACATATCAACACTGCTAGGTCAAAGTTCTGTTTTATGTTGTATTAATACAGCTTCCTTTGTTTGAGTCACTCAGGGTTTGGCTTCTCCTTTCTGGCTGGCAAAGGCTGTGCCAAAGGACCGAGGTATTCTGAAGTACATTTTGAAGTACAGTGTATTTGCTGCAGTATGAAAATAATGAACAATCTCACTGTACTTTACTATTCAGTCTGCATGGGCACCCTGTTACTGCTTCAAAATATGTTAACAAGGATGCTGAGAATGCCAGAAACATTTTTCACAAACTTCAAAGACTACTTTGGGAGATAAGAGCTGTCTGCTTCTTCACACATCTTCAGAAATCTTAGAGAGTCATTAATAGAGGAGGAGAAAGACTGGGGTCAGATTTTTCACAGATCAGTGCAGTTGGCTTTCACAAGCACTGAATATAACCCGCAGTTAAGAAAACTCTCTTGTACTTACTGTGTTTGACTCAAAGGTTTTTTTTTAAAGTGCCAGTAGCCACCGAGTGTGTGTGCGTGTCTAAGCCAGATCTACTATATCGAAGGTTCTAACAAGTTATCTATAGAACTAGATATTAACATCTCCATTGCAGTAAAACAACAATTACAACTTTTTAAAAAAGCAACAAATATCTCTTAACCAAAACCAAGTTAACCAAGAGTGGTTATTGCTTTGAGAAGAAGAGAGCTAACGGCTGGATGAGTCTCCTTCGTTTTTCCTTTGCCTTCTAAGAATTCACTGAATTTTTTTGTTTTAATGTTTCGTAATCAGAGGAAGTGGCCACACTACTTTAATGTGATCCTGGACTGGATGTCTTTTGCCAGAGTGAAAAACTCTTTCAGACCTGCTCTATGCTTTGGGACAGAATGTCTTCATTAAATAATCAAATATGTTTTATCTGAGTAAAAAAAACAACACTACATGAACTGTATTTACCTTATATCGAATATAAACAGCAGTTCCTTTATCAGGATTGTTGCTGTTTTCATGTTTGTACAATCTAAATGGTGATCACAGCGATATTGATGCACGCCAGGCAATCCGAAGGTGATTCTGTTTGTCTAAGTTTTGTGTTTCCAGTAGAAGCAGTGTTTCATCACTCATCCAAGTAACTTCTTCAGTCTCAGCTGAATGGCGATTTTCCCAGCCTCTTAGAAAGTATACCTCAGCTTCATGCTCGTTAATATACAAATAGTCATCATGACTACACATCAGTACTATTCACAGAGATGTGGGGAATGGCTCCAATCTCAGCACAAGATTGTGAAAATGTGCACTCAGGCACCATCTCAACAACAAACATTAGTATACTTTATTTTGCTTAGCAAGACCTTTCATAATATAACCTCATGTGATTTACAGATTCAGTAAAAACACATTTTACAGAAAAACTGCAAAATGAAGTAAAACATTAAATGAGCTTTAAATTCTCCAGTTTATCAAGTGCCACTGAGAGTCCTTACCTTTAAATATAACATCTCTTATTCCTCCCGTCCTCTCTCTTACATCTTTCTCCATCTCTGAATGAAACTATCTCACATTCTTTTCTCTCCATGGAAATACAGCAGCGGGATCTTTAGCCAGCAAACACACTGCTTGACAACCTGCACAGAAACAATATGTGTGTTTGCTGATATTTGCTGAACTGTGAGAAATTGCCTGTCACTTATAAATCATTACGCCCTTTGTGTCCACTCCTCCTATGCAACATCAGTTGGATGCAAAAGTGTCATAACTACAACTTATGGAAATCTGCACCACACCAAAAGCACTGATCTAGAGCAACATACTCCACTTCAAGCCTTCAGTATAGATCTGTAAATGATGCATAAATCATTTTTCTTTCTGTGTCTTTCATCTCTTCATATGTGACAAATAGCAGCGATGGAAACACCAACACCAGACACCAGTGTGTCTTTAATGGGTTATAGTTCCTTCCATTTAGATTGAAATCAGTTTGATGTTTGCAGGGGTGTCAGAATATATTAGATCCCCAGATTTGTTACATCTAAAGTCAGAAGCTTGTGTTGAAAAGAGAGAGAGAAAAGAACGTGGTCACAAAATCAATATTTAAGTAAAGTACAGGTACTTTTAACTTTGTTCCGTTTACTTTCGTGCAAACCAAGCCAAACATTTTTTTTCTAAAACACACTTCTTACCTCCATTTCAGTCCTGGTTCTTCCACTTATCGGTGACTGTGGCTAAGCCAGTGTTGGTGCACAAACGCTTTTTGATTGATTGATTGATTGATTGATTGATATACCTTTATTAGTCCCACAGAAATTTCCCTCCATGTTCAATTTACTGTGAACATGGAGGAATCCTCCTTTGATCAGGTCACACTTGAAAGGCATGGCAATGACATTGTGGGCACCGCTTTGACATTCTGCTGAGTGTTTCTGAAACCAGAAAGAAAAGATTACAGACTTCAAGATCCACTTTGTGTTTTTAGTACTGTGTGTGTATGAATCTGACAATCCACTTAGCTGATTGTGAAAGTGTCGGGTGGGAACCTTTCTTAGCATTGGGTTAGAGTTAGCTAAGCTAATGACTTTATGTGCATTAACTGACATATCATGGTTATACCGGTTGTAAGGAGTTTTCCTGTAATGCACCTCAGATTGGAATAAATGACACTCAGACAGGTTTTACAAATTAACGTGCACGGAGAGAACTGGACAGGCGCCGTTCCTTCGCTTGACCCCAGTTGCTCTCGTCCGCTCTCCCGTAATACTGCTCTTTTATTGTGGTTACATGAATATGCATAGGTTCATTAACATATGACATCTTATAGGTATACATGTGAACAAAGAATACCTTGTGTGTGTGTGTGTGAGTGTGTGTGTGTGTGTGTATCTGTGTGTGGGGGTCTTCCTGGGACCCCAGGAAGACTCCCCAAAGCTGGTGCCAGGAGTCTAACGGTACATCTAAACAAAAGGCTCTTAGACTCAAACAGATATACGTGTGTTTGTTATACCATATATCAGCAAGAGAAGATACGACCTCTCCTAGGAGACGTGTGATCTATGCCAGAACACTCTGAGGAGGAGTGAACGCACTCCCCTCTTCATGCTACACAGAGTTGTTACAGACCTCCTAGGATGAGACATTCTTTCAATCTACAAATGATTATATACTTCTAAGCATATATGAGTAAATATTTCTAAGCATAAATGGCAATAAACAATAAGACAAGGTGTGACCTCTCCCGTGCTCCCAGGATGTGGGTGTGAAAGTCAGGGAGCTCTGGAATGCACACAAAGCTTGCACAACGTAACTTCTCTAATAAAAAAGAGCAAACACATCTAGAAAACCTTAAACAAAATGTACTTCTAAACATAAACATAATAAAATCTTTCAACACCGGTTAATTAACATTTAGATAAATTGTCTGTCTAAACCTCTCTTTTTTATATAACCATGACACCGCTAATAAAAAACTGCATTTCAACAACACTGACAGAAAATCCTGATATTTAATAACAAATAACAATTAAATAAATGTTTTAGCTGAATAGTGCAATTGCTTCATAATTTTTAAAATAAAAATCTATTTAAAGCAATTAAAATAAACAAGCTTGTTGACCTAGAATGGTTAGGCAGAGAGGATCGAATCAGATACCTGTGGGTTCACCTCAGTATAAGCCAGAGGTTCCCAAAGTGTGGAGCCCGCCCCCGGGGCGCAGAGCCATTGCAGGGGGGGCGCGGTATGAAAAGAAAAAAAAAAAAAGCGCTTGGACACTGTGGACAGGTTTTTGACGGGCTCCCACACAAACGCAAAGCAGGAGATGAAGCATCGCCAAATATGTTTCCAAACCAACTTCCTTCCAAGCCAAAGACAGGAAGATATGGTGAAGCATATCTTCCTTTGGCTTCACCTGCACAAGTGCCAAGGTAGGTCTCCCCTGCAAAATTAGTTTCCCTGCGTCGGGAGCACGGGCTGTGCTCTCAAATCACGGACAAACAGTATCTCACATTCTTGATTTTTAGTTCACAAACACTTCTTGTAATAAGTAACTACTCCTGACATTCAAAGCACGCTGTGCTCTCCAAATCACGGACAAACAGTATCCCACATTCTTGATTTTTTAGTTCACAAACACTTCTTGTAATAACTAACTACTCCTGACATTCAAAGCACGCGCTGTGCTCTCCAAATCACGGACAAACAGTATCCCACATTCTTGATTTTTAGTTCACAAACACTTCTTGTAATAACTAACTACTCCTGACATTCAAAGCACGCGCTGTGCTCTCCAAATCACGGACAAACAGTATCCCACATTGTTGATTTTTGGTTCACAAACACTTCTTGTAATAACTAACTACACCTGACATTTGTTAGTTATTACAAGAAGTGTTTGTGAATCTGAAAATCAAGAGCTAACATGATGTTAGCTCTTTATGCAGTAAAGTTACAGCGGGATACAAATAATATCAGGCTGATCCTGCCGTAATTTGTTCCCCTGTTCAAATCACGGACAAACAGTATCCCACAGCTGTTTATGTGTTTAAACCCATTTTGTACAGAGAGGCATTTTTGAAAAATGTATTGATAGCAATGTTGAATATTATTACACAGGAAAAAATACAGGTAAAATAATTACACCGTGACGCCTCTGCCTTTCTAAATGGAGGGACAGTAACTGCGTGTGTATATGTAAGCGTGTAAAACCTGAAGATAGTCAGATTAACAGTAACAGTATTTTGTCTCTATCTGCCATTCTGCAATTCATCTCATGTAAACAATAACGTGGCGCACAGCGTAACGTGAAAAAAGGCACATGCCTTTGACGTTGCGTGATTTAACTCTGTAATCCTCGTCCACACGTAAACGCAAAAAGGAGTTTTAAATAATCTCCGCTTTCGGTGAATCGCAACGCCGTTTACGTGTTGACGAAAGGCCCAAACGCATAGAAACAGCTGAGTTTTCAAAAATACCCGTGTAGGTGTGGACGTAGCGTAAAAGAGTTAGTAGTATATTTTATTACTACCTGTAATTTATTGCCGTTTGTATTTGCTTAATTGTTTACTAAATGTTTGAGGTGTGAAATAAACCGCAATGGAGTTTGTAAACAAAATATGGGTGTGTGTTTTGGAGGATGTGTTTGTGCGGGGGGCAACATTTTCTTGTAAAAAGGGGGCCTGGCAAAAAAAGTTTGGGAACCACTGGTATAAGCAACAGTCCACCAAAAGATTCACAAACACCAAACTAACTGTACAGCTGCATAAACAAACATACACTCATTACTGTATAATTCACAAAATTTGGCTGGTGCATGAAGCACATCTTCCCAATAACAATAACATCTGTGCTCAGGTGTGTCAGCATAGATGCCCCCCACCTACCGCATAGAAAGGTTAACTGGCTAATGCGCAATAGGTGTGTAAAAGGAGAAAAGTACTGACAAGACTGAGGAAGGGAATGAGAAACAGTGGGAATACTGGAATAACAAAAGGAAGCGAAACAAAAGCAAACAGGCTCCAAAAGTCAGTAAAATTCCCCAAAATAAAACTTGAAACCTTTAGTATAACAATTAAATTACAACAAGAGCAAAAACTCGAGTTCAAAAACATCACAACAACGCTGGACCATAACATTTTGTCAGCACGGTAGGGTTTTGTGTTGACGCTATAGAGTCAAATTCCTCACAGGTGTGAAACATAGTTGGCAGTAAAGATATAATTCATTTCAGCCTCCCTTTGCTCTCAAACAGAATCCGTTCTCCTGCATGGAGACATGCAACCAATCTTGCTGTTGTGTGTACAAAAAAAAAACATTTATGCGATAACTACTATTTTACGACATGGTATGTCATCAATCTTGCCATTAGATATCAAATCTGTCTTTATTACATTGATATATGTACTACCAATGTTACATAACATTGATGTTACATTGGCCCTCTATATTACTAGAGAGGGCCACATGGTGTCACTTGTCAAAGACATTGAAGACACACACTCATGGTGACATCCTCAGAGCCAATTCTGAAACTATAACATGTGAATGAGGAAGCACGTCTTATTATGGTTGCAAAGTGTACCAACAGAGGAACTTCACCAGAAGCCTCAGAAATTAATATCTCATCAGCAATAAAAGTATAAAAGTAAGTATAGCTTAAAAACTATCCACCAACTAAGATCTGTTAAGATAAGCTGTAGCCCACACAATTTCCTTAGGAATTAATAAAGTATGCTGATTCTGATTCTGATAAAAACAAAAGTATCATCAACCGGCTATGACAATTTACATCGTTTAAAAACAGTGAGGTTCAGTACAGATGATGCAGAGATGGATGTGACAGAAGTCACACTGTGAACATCATCAGTGATTTGCAGTGTTGGGACTAACGCGTTATTAAGTAACGCGTTACAGTAACTACGTTATTATTGTGGTAACGAGCACGGTAACTAGTTATTATGCCAAAACCAGGAACGCGTTACTCGTTACTGGGATTTAGATAGGCTCGTTACTCGTTACTTCGTGTGGTGGATATCGCGGAGCTTCCACAGATTCAATAACATTAGCAAGTGGTGGAGGCCAGCAGGTGGATGAAGGAAAAGGGAGGCAAGAGGAGAGACCCGAGGCAGCCGCCGGTTCGCGTGTCAGGTGAACTGAACTTCAGGTAAGAAGTTATGACCTGCAGTCTATCTGGGTCAGATATAAACCAAGTTTAGGTGGAGTTTATTTTCGGTATGCTGACATTTTCGTACTGCGTGCTAGCTAGCATGACGGAGTTTCTATACAGCTGTGTGGGTGCTATGTTACTGATGTTGAACTTTATTTTGTTCATATGGTTAATTATTAGAGTTGCCAACCATCCCGTAAAAACAGAATCGTCTGGTATTCAGAGAAAATATTACGCGTTTAGTACTGAGGTGAAAAGGAACACAGTTTGTCCCGGACTTCAGCTACAATGAAAAAGACACAAAGCTGAAGCTGCACAGCTGCCTCTTCTTCTCTCATTCTCTCCTCTCCCGTTTCTACTTCAATCACGAAACTGATCAATGATCAGCTGATCGGCTTTTCTCTCTTGTTTATTTATCGCCCACTTTGCGCCAGAAAGAGGAAACCAGCGGATGTCGCGTTAAACAACAGCAGCACGTTTAAGCTTGATCAGCTGTTGTTAGAATTGATTTAATATTAATTTCTAGTATCAGCTGATGTTTGCTGGAGCCACAGCTGTAAAGCTGCTGGTCATGATATCGGTTTGGTTATCTGGTGAGAGGAAACATGCAGATGAAACCAGGAGATGTCCTTACTGAATCATCAGAGCTGAACAGGTGATGGAGAAACAGGTTTACCTTTTAGGTGACATGAATGAGTTGAAGGAAGTTATGAACTGTTTCTGAGAGACAAATAACACCAGGATCCTTTTCTACGTAGCTGACAGCTGGTAACTGTGCAGGGGCGGGTCTAGCAAAGTGTTGCCAGGGGTCCAGGTAGGGCATTAACAGGAAAGGGGGCACAAAGAAATACTTTTCTTTATTATTCTCATTTAAAATGTCTCGCTTTTAAAAAATAATTATCTGAGTCTTACAACAAACAATTGATAGATTGATACATATATACCATCAGAACAGTGTACATCACTGTCACAACAGCGTTTATTTTCATTCAAAGTCTTTATGATTTTTCCTATAATGTTGGGCGGTCTCTAGTCAAAATGCCCAGGATGATTTTTTTTTGTCCCAGTCCAGCTCTGTATGCAGCTCATCTGCAGTCTGGTGTTACCTACATCTTCCTATTCAGAAGGCAGAATTTCCAAGTTCTGAGTACAATCAAAAGCACCACGACTGCAGTTTTTGTGTTGGATGTAAAAGTAGGCTAGAATCATGGCGGCGGTCAACGACGGTCCAGGCGTGATTTCTCTCATGGAAATGTGCACATTATTTTTCCTTTCTGTTGGTAGGTGGCACCGTGCACTTGTGGCAAGTAAGCAAGCTAGAAGACTGGGAATCTGGCTGGGTATCCAGTTACGGAAGCAACACATTAACAAGAGAATTCTGAGTAAAACCAAAGTTACTTTCCTAGTAACTAGTTACTTTGAAAGTAACGAGTAACTTGAAGTAACTGAGTTACTTTTTTAGAGAAGTAACTAGTAATGTAACTAAGTTACTAATTTAAAGTAACTTACCCAACACTGGTGATTTGCAACTGGAGTCACAGCAAAATGCTGATGTTGTAATTCCTAATGGAGAACAAACAGTGAGGTTTAGTACCAGCGATGCAGCTATGTGAAGTCACAGAAGCAGAACATCCCAGTGGTGCTACTACTACAATTCCTTTCAGCTCAAAGACCAAACAGTTTATATCAAGAACCTCACTGGGGTGCTTTGAGCTAAAACTGCCCCCAAAAAAGCAATTCTGATGAGTCAAAGAGAGTGAACCCTGCAGGAGTGCATGCAAAGACAATCGCCATCAACTTTGCCAATGATTTGAACAACTCTGATGATGATGATGTGAGTAATATTTAAGATGAAGAACTGTATATGTCAGAAACACTGGACACTAGGAGTCCTCATAAATCCCAACATGAAGATGTTATTAACCCTGTTCATGAACAAAAGATACTTTTGCCAGAAGATAAGACCAATATAGAAGACCAGAAAAGAATGAAAGCATCCTGTGAGACTGTTATAATCTTAGATGTCGTAGAGTGTGACAGTAATATACTGCAACTACAGGTTGTATAACTACACAGACAATACATTCCTCCAGCAGCCACACAGCCAGCATCAAATGTGAAACTGCATCTGAGTCACTCCGGCAGAGTGAACCTGCAGGCAGCTGAAGATCACATCAGACTCCTGCCAGCCAAGAACAGAAATATTTTAAATATGAAATATGATAAATCTTCACAGCTGATAACTACAACATAATACTGGAAGCTAGAACATTATTATTCATCACTGACTGAAGAAAAAAAGAACAATCCAAGGTTTCAGCACAGTAGCCAGGCTAAAAAAAGTCAAAGCTCTGTTGAGCAAGTCATCTTCACATACTAAGGTTAATTATAGAGTTCCATAGGGTTCTGATCTAGAACCATTTCTGTTTACATTTTGCTCCCCTTAGGCAGTTTCATTAGTAGACATAGCATGCATTTTCACTGCTATGATGATGATCTTCCATTTGCAAAAATCCCTAAAATTAGAAGCATTCTGTCTCAGACACTGAAAAAACTAGTAAATACATTTCTTACTTTTAGGCTGGACTACCATAGTTCTTTAATATCAGGATGTTCTAATTTAAAACTCCTCATGTACAAGTCCTTCAATAATCAGGCCCCATCCTTTCTTAATGACCTTACAATAACATCTCGCCCCATTAGGGCACTTTGCTCTGAAACAGTGGGCTTACTTGTGGGGGTATATAAATAAAATAGAGATTTATTTAGATTGATTGGGAAGCAGAGCCTTCAGCTTTTGGGCCCCTCTTCTGTGGAAAAAGCTACCAGCTTGGATTCAGGAGACAAACACCCTCTCTACTTTTAAGATCAGGCTTATAACTTTCCTTTTGGATTAAACATATAGTTAGGGTGGATCAGATGATGTAATTATTCAAATAAAAGTAAATTGACCAAGCTAACTGCATGTTGATATTTTGTCATGTCTGGCCAGTGGCTTTTAAAAAAGACATCATCATGACCATGATATTCCTTGGATTTTATATGTAACCTGACCTGCTTTAGCCAGACTCTAATCCATGAGCCTGACCAGTTCAGATGTGTGCCTAAACAATATAAATGACATTGAAACAACTGTTATTGTGATTTGGTGCTACGTGGATAAAATTAAATTGAAATTGAACTTACTGAAAATGTAACCTGGTCGATCTATGACTCCTTTCATGCTGCGGATGCACGCTCGGAGTTTGGTCAAACCATAAACCCAAATTGCCTAGTAACAGGCAGTAACGGAAGTGTGTTCACGTGGCACTTTTTGGATCACTTAAAATCAGCGTCTTATTGTGCGTGTCATTAAAACAAATCCCAGCAATGATTAAGTAAATTGTCAAAGAGTAAAAGTTATCTCAAACTGATTTCATAAATCTGACAACAGGATTGGCTGGCTGCCTCCCTGTAGGGCAGAGATTTGAAGCTAGGAGCAAAGGCAGGCTGACATAACTCAGGTAAAGGGCATAGATTTGGTTTTGGCATTGGTGGGGACGGATGATTCAACCACTGAACCCTGCCCTGTTTCTGTTTTTTTTTCCTTTTTGTCTTTGCTTCTTGATAAAAAAAGGAGAAATACACTTGCCTACATATGCTATTCTACATGCTTTTAAACCATTTAAAATGACAATTCATAGTTTTATATGTGAATTATATAATGTTAAATTACTATTAAACAAATGACTAAGTATTTTAGGCTTTAGTTTACTTCAGCCATATTCCATATAACTCAGGTATCATACAAAAATAAAAATAGTTTCAAATACAGTCATGACAATAAAAGAATATGACTTTAACAACATTAGTTCAGTTATAGTACATCAACATCTGTTATACATTGGCACTAAGACGACTAAGGGAACACTGAATGACCTGCTGGTTTTTGTCCATAAAACTATTCATCTAAGATTATCACAAAGTAAAAGATCTCTCAGCAAAATTATGCAACATTTTACTCGCACTGTTGCCCCGATCAACTCAGTGAGCTGGGATTTTTTATTCTAAACATGAACTACTGTTACAGCAACAGACATGGACTACATGCCCCACACAACAACTCAATGTCCACTATGTGAAGCAGCCAAACACATGCCTTCTCCTCTCGTTAACTGAGATAAACTGCTGGCACATTGGTTTTACATCTATACTGTCCAGTCTCTCCTGGTGGACATGGCATACAGCAACATTGTTTAATCTCATTTGAGTCATTGTTAACCTTAGCCATCTTTTTAGTCTTCTGAGAGCACTGAAGCTTCTTTCAGCCTCAGTACATGCGTTTTATCCTCAGATTAAAATTATGTGCTTGATGTGCCTCACCTTTGGCCCTGGCTCTTCCCTCTGACTGCACTAGGACATTGCCACCTGATAAAATAACACATTGATTTGTGCCATATAAAAGTGAGACATGTCAATTCAGATTCTTTGTCAAATATACACTAATGAATCAATTTACATCAGCAGCCTAACAATTGTCATGATAATAAATACTAGTTAATCTATAGCACCAAATCATCAGTCAGTCACCTGTGACCTTGCCTCTTCACCTCTGAGCTACAACATGGCAGAGCTGCCTCTGTCACCTGATAAATAACAGTGAGACATTCCAAATACATGCAGTCACACATGTGCTTCAAATACAGTCATGAACCACCAAGTCAGCATCCAATTTCACCTGTGATCTTGTATCACCATTACTCTGAGCTTTGTGTTGGTTCTTCTGTCACCTGACAAATAGGACATACATGACAATAAGAATAAAATGGGGAGCTTCTTCGGTGTTTCTGTCAATTTGTGCAGATCTCGACTCTCAGTAATGTTTGAGGGTGAGTGCATTTTTAAAACAATTTGTGCAAACTGCACTACAAGGTGGAATATTTGCAAAATCATGACTACCCCATGATATTTTGTCTTAAAAATTAACCCTATGAATCTGTCAGTACCATTAGGATGAAATTATTGTGTCACCATCATTTTAACGTTAGACATAATTTTAACAGCCTCTGTAAACTAATATCCTGGCTTGCTCGAGGCTGCCGTTTTCTCTGACAGTTTCAATCAAAATTAGAAATGCTGCTCTGGGAGACAGAACTAATAGTGCTGCATGTTGTGCATTTAGTTTCCAAAACACGTTATTCATGGTTACACACAATTTTAGATTGATGTGGGCCAAAGCCTAGCATAGCCTGTAACGGACGGACACATTTTATGAGTTAACTTTGCTTTAAGTGACTTACAGGTTTCTTTGAAAAATACTTTCTTATATCCAGGTTCTTCCTTTTTGCTGTCATCCTCCTCTCCTCCTTGCAGGTCCTCGCAGCGCAGGCTTGCCGCTGCTAAAACTAAACAGAGCTCCCTGAAAGGCACAGCCAATCACATTGGCCATGTTTGTCACATGACGTAGGACTTCAGTAGAGAACGTAATTTGACTCTTTCTGCACCGCTGGGTGAATGAGACGTTGACAGATCGTTTTTTCTTTCTATCGGGTTTATTTTTCTTTACTCGAAGAAATCAAATTATTGGTGGGGACATGTCCCTTCCGTCCATGCCAAATCTACGCCCTTGACTCAGGTGTATATATAAATGCTCACACAGGAGAGAGCTCCGTCACTCTCTCTCTTCGTGTTTGTAGCAGGTTACCGGTGTCCGGGCTGTGATGGACCGCTGGCGGGGCAGAGTGGCTCTGGTGACCGGAGCCTCGGTCGGGATTGGGGCGGCTGTAGCCGTAGAGTTGGTCCGGCACGGTATGAAAGTAGTGGGCTGCGCCAGGGACGTCGCAAAAATCCAGGTTTGTTCTGAAGTGAAAACTCAGTTTATGCATAGAGTAATTTAACCTCTATACAGGGCTGGACTGCGTCGGCAAATACCCGGTATGCTCTTATCTGGCATACCGGGTATTTGCCGCCGCACTTGCGCGCGTGTATTTTGATTTCGGCTATGCTATTGCAATAAACTAATGAAAATGACATGATTTTCTTTTAGGAAATAAACATTACTAATAAATTTTAAAGTGAAGGACTAAAAAAAACCCCCAAAAAACTTATGGTACTATGATAAAAACTACAAGGGAAGGGCAACTTTTCAAACACATCTGGCAGCTCAATTTTTCATAGTGTGCAGCTGTTCGAGAGGTTTTTATTTTTGTTAAGTCAAAATTGTGGAGTCGGATAAAAACTACTATTACTAAAATAGTTTTTTTTGTTAAAATATATCTTATTGTTTTTGAGATTGTAAGGAAGATGACTCCCTTACTACATTTATCTATATTATAGCACTTAGAGCACAGCTTTCACTTTATTAAAAGCACCTTATCAAGCACTTTATTTAGCATCGCACTTTAAGCATGGATTTGCACAGTAAAACATTTGCACACCAGAAGTTTAATTATTTATTGAATATTTATTGGGAATATTAAAATCAGTTGGTAGCCTTGTTTCAGATCCTGCACAGCTGCTCCTCATCAAGGAATGTGGTGGTTGTCTGTGAGGAAAAAAGAATGGTGATTGAGATTGTGATTAAGGTTTACCAGTAAGGAAAACTAATGCAAGTGTGTGTGTGTGTGTGTGAAATCTAGCAATAAAAGTGGTGCAAATAAGTGTTTGTGAGATAATGATTACTTACCTTTTGTGACCGTGTGCTCTTCAAGGTGTTTGGGCAAATGTTTCCCAGGGGTCCAGACACCAGTTAAAGGTTCCGGAGAGACCATTGGTTAAGGGAGTGTGGGGAATCTTTTTGTGCTTGGGTTTTTTTTTTGTTTGTTTGTTTTTTTTTTTTATAATATTGGGTTTGGTGTAAAATTAAAGTGTTAAATATTTATTAATATAAAATGGGAAATGTATTTATTTATTCAAATTGGTATATTGTATACTGTGGTGGAAGGTTGGAGTCTAAGAATTTACCTGAGAGTGGAATAATGGTTTAGTCCAGTGGTTCCCAAACTTTTTTGCCAGGCCCCCTTTTTACGTACTGGGTATTTTTGAAAACGCAGATTTTTCTATGCGTTTGGA
The DNA here is from genome assembly GCF_013358895.1 of Oreochromis aureus. Classification (NCBI taxonomy): domain Eukaryota; kingdom Metazoa; phylum Chordata; class Actinopteri; order Cichliformes; family Cichlidae; genus Oreochromis; species Oreochromis aureus. Next base: position 12,157,472 of record NC_052955.1, on the reverse strand, counting down.
CCTTTCGTCCACACGTAAACGGCGTTTTCTAAAACGCCTGCCAGGGTGGATATTTTCGAAAACTCCGTTTTGCATTTACCGTGGACGAGGAAAACGGAGAAAACGCAGCGTCATAGGTGTGCGCCTTTTTGACGTCACACTGTGCGCCACGTTATTGTTTAGGTCAGGGTCTGCAACCTTTAACACCCAAAGAGCCATTTGGACCCGGTTTCCACGCAAAAGAAAACACTGGGAGCCGCAAATACTTTTTGACATCTAAAATGAAGATAACACTCTATATATTGTTTTTTACCTTTATGCTTTGTGTGAACAACTAAGTGCTACAGAGAAAATTGAATTTTATTTATGTAATTAACACATTTTAAACTCTTAAAGAAATATAACAAAAGGAAAGACACCCAGCTGAACTAAAATGATCCAGCAAACAAAAACTGTTGTGAGGCGCCACCCTTATATCGCCTTTGGGCTTTTGGAGCCTTGACCTGACTCTTAAAAAATAATTGGAAAAAGCACTATGCTGCTGAAAATGGATATTTGCAAAATTCTGCCTAAATATGTATTTTACCTGGTTAATAAAGAGATGCTGAAAAGCATGTCCATGCAAACATCGTCGGGTCTGCCGTGATATGTTTACAATGAGACTTCTGGTCCCGAACCTCTGCTCACAGCGTCTGCAAATCGGGGCTTTCATCTTTACGCAGGACTGTAAGCTGTCATCTGTGAGGCGTGAACGGTGTTTGTTTTTAACATAGTTCACCGTGGAGAACAGCTGCTGACATAATGTGGATCCGAAGATCCATAATTGACCTACCTGGGGTTGAAAGTCTCAATAGAAGCATGGCGTTATCGGCTTCCACGAGTGTGACGCTTATTTTGAGCGATGAAAAAATAATAGAATACAATTTTATTTTTATATTTTAATATCACAATAATCCTACCAGAATACTTTATTGATCCCCAGGGGAAATTAAAGCTCTGGGTTAACGAATGGAATGCAGTAATCATTATTTATTCAGGGTTCTTTTTTCCTAATTTGGAAAATGTCTATAGATCAGAATTTTGTTATTATTACAAGATTTAAGAAGGGAAATAACTGATCTTCCTTTAACTACCCTAGTAAAGTCCTTAATCTGGGGAAAAAAGGAGTCATAGTAGTAGTAACTTAGAACTACAAGTTAAAAAACTAAAATAAATAAAATACACTTCAGCTAAATACTTCTAATGTATTTGCCCAAACCACGCAGAGCCGCAGTATAAGGACCAAAGAGCCGCATGCGGCTCCGGAGCCGCAGGTTGCCGTCCCCTGGTTTAGGTGAAATGAATTTCTACAATACTGTTACTGTTAATTGTACTCTCTGCAGTGTTTAAATGCTTACATATACACACACACAGTTACTGTCCCTCCACACATACAACTCGGTTCTGCTTCTATGCCCCATCTTTGTTTACTATTTCCCAACGAGGCTTCTAGACTTCTGATTGGCCAACATTTCTACACTGTTAGGAATATATCGCCACCTGTTGCTTTGGCATGTTCCTAGCAGCGTTTTCCTTCATTTCTGCGTTTACGTGTGGACGGGATTATTTTTAAAACGAAAACGGAAAATCTCCGTTTTCAAAAAATACCCGTGTACGTGTCCACACCTACACGGGTATTTTTGAAAACTCAGCTGTTTCTATGCGTTTGGGCTTTTCGTCAACACGTAAACGGCGTTGCGATTCACCGAAAATGGAGATTATTTAAAACTCCTTTTTTGCGGTTATGTGTGGACGAGGATTACAGAGTTCGTCACGCAACGTCAAAGGTATGTGCGTTTTTTCACGTCACGCTGTGCGCCACGTTATTGTTTACATGAGATGAATTGCAGAATGGCAGATAGAGACAAAATACTGTTACTGTTAATCTGACTATCTTCAGGTTTTACACGCTTACATATACACACGTTACTTTCCCTCCATTTAGAAAGGCAGAGGCGTCACGGTGTAATTATTTTACGTGTAGTTGTTTTTTTCCTGTGTAATAATATTCAACATTGCTATCAATACATTTTTCAAAAAATGCCTCTCTGTGCAAAATGGGTTTAAACACATGAACAGCTGTGGGATACTTTGTCCGTGATTTGAACCGGAGGGAACAAATTACGGCAGGATCAGCCTGATATTATTTGTATCCCACTGTAACTTTACTGCATAAAGGGCTAACATGTCCAAAATGTCAGGAGTAGTGAGTTATTACAAGAAGTGTTTGTGAACTAAAAATCAAGAATGTGGGATACTGTTTGTCCGTGATTTGGAGAGCCCAGCGCTGCTCCCGATGCAGGGAAACTAATTTTGCAGGGGAGACCTACCTTGGCACTTGTGCAGATGAAGCCAAAAGGAAGATATGCTTCACCATATTTTCTAGTCTTTGGGTTGGAAGGAAGTTGGTTTGGAAACATATTTGGCGATGCTTCATCTCCTGCTTTGCGTTTGTGTGGAAGCCCCATCAAAAATACCTGTCCACAGTGTCCAAGCGCTCTTTTTTTTTTTTTTTTTTTTTCTTTTCATACCGGGCCCCACACTTTGGGAACCTCTGGTTTAGTCTGTGACAGCAACATATTAAAGGCTGCCGGTTGTCATTAGAGAGGGTTGATTGTGCTGTGAAGAAGCTCGACGAATGAATGTTTTGTAAGGAGAGCTGTATGGCAAATAAATACTTTGTTCCACTACACTTGCCTTGGTCCATCTCACTGTTTTCCAGCCACTAAGGGCTGCCCTGTTACAGAGATGGAAAGAGAAGTTACCGTGCATCAGGCCTGAGGACCGGCTGATGTAAGGATGTGTTCAGACATGAGTTGAGACCCAGTGAGAGAAATGTAGTTTTTGTGAGTTTAACGGTGCAAAAAAGAAGTTATTTTGAAGCTGAACGTCTGTCATCTTTTCCTTTTTGGTTTTAGAAATTGGCAGCAGAGTGTCAGAGCGCCGGTCACCCTGGTGTTTTGGTGCCTTTCAAGTGTGACTTGACGAAAGAGGAGGAGATTCTGTCCATGTTCGCAGCGATCAAAGAGCAGCAGAAAGGCGTGGACGTGTGCATCAACAATGCTGGTCTGGGTCACCCAGAACGCCTGCTAAATGGCAAAACCGGCAGGTGGAAGAACATCATTGATGTAAGTTAGAAAAAAATAATCTTGCATTGATCTGCAGTTCTGTTTGAAAGAAGTGTTCACAGGAGTGGTTTCCAAGAGGAACATTGAAGTTTGAAGTGAAATTTAATAATCAATTTTAAATTCACTCATTCATAGTTTTTAAAATAACATGTACTTGATTTATCCCCAAAGTGGAGAAACAGCCAAAACATGAAATTTCCAGTTTAGTCCATGGCAGAAACAGAAAGTTGGAAAGAACTGAACTAACTGAGATTACTATCATGCAGAAAACTTTCAACTGCTTTAGGCAGTTATATAAGCCACAGAATAAGTCTATTCTATTGTAACTAAACCGGTATAACCAGTTTTCCAAGTCATCTATTAAATTACACTTTAAATCACATTCTGTGTAAAAGTTCACTGTAAAAAGATGGAAATGTTCAGTTTAATCCATCATAAAAAACACAAAGTCTGATACAACCAAACTCATGACTCTCATCTGACTTAAAAAACTGTTGTCCTAAAATCCTGCAAAACAATATAATTTGAGTTTTGTCATATTGCATTTATTTTAACAAAGTTAAAAAATTACACAAATGTATCTCTTTCTTCCCTGCACAAAAAACAAGCTGTCAAACGAGCTGTTTGGAGGGTGTTGACTTTGTTGTTTATTTCTCTGCTTGGTTTCTTACAGGTGAACGTTCTTGCTCTGAGCATCTGCACACGTGAAGCTTATCAGTCAATGAAAGAGAGAAACGTGGATGATGGGCACATCATAAACATAAACAGGTGCCTTTTTTTCAGAGCACACGTTTGGCTAACAGGAAAAGCAAAGATGGTGGTATTAACAATACTCATGGTTCTTTGGCATAGAGATGACCATCTGTTGAATTCAAGCCAAGTAATGCAACACACGATGATGTTTAAATCTGTCTGGCCTGGGCATGTCTTTCTGTATTTCCTCCACTGATATTGTTTCTTTGTACGTCTTTTCTTAAACATCTCCCATCATCTGAACTGATGTAGACCTGTGAGAAGCCAAAGTCTCCTAACACATGCTAGATTTTCTGAAACCTGAAAGCAAAGCCCAGAGGAGGTGTGGGAGTCTAGTACAATTTATTAGCATAAGAATTACAATATGTATAAAGATAACATATTTGGTCCAGTGACAACAAAATTGTGTTTCCTACTACAGCTTTAAGAAGTCATGAAACCATGCTTTATTTAACCAAATCTTGGGTTAACGCAGTGGTTCCCAAACTTTTTTTTGCTAGGCCCCCCTTTGTTTTACAAGAAAAATGTTGCGCCCCCCCCCCCTCGCACGCACGCACGCGCACGCACGCGCACAAACACATCCTTCAAGCACACACACATTTTTTTTTTTCAAACTCCATTGCGGTTTATTTCACACCTCAAACATTTAGTAAACAATTTAGCAAATACAAGTAAACTGCAATAAATTACAGGTGGTGATAAAATATACTACTAACTCTTTTACGCTACGTCCACACCTACATGGGTATTTTTGAAAACTCAGCTGTTTCTATGCGTTTGGGCCTTTCGTTCACACGTAAACGGCGTTTCGATTCACCGAAAACGGAGATTATTTAAAACTCCTTTTTTTGCGTTTACGTGTGGACGAGGATTACAGAGTTCGTCAAGCAACGTCAAAGGTATGTGCCTTTTTTCACGTCACGCTGTGCGCCACGTTATTGTTTATATGAGATGAATGGCAGATGGAGACAAAATACTGTTAATCTGACTATCTTCAGGTTTTACACGCTTACATATACACACGCAGTTAGAAAGGCAGAGGCGTCACGGTGTGATTATTTTATGTGTAGTTGTTTTTTTCCTGTGTAATAATATTCAACATTGCTGTCAATACACTTCTCAAAAATGCCTCTCTGTGCAAAATGGATTTAAAAACAAAAACAGCTGTTGGATACTGTTTGTCCGTGATTTAAACCGGGGAACAAATTACGGAAGGATCAGCCTGATATTATTTGTATCCCACTGTAACTTTACTGTATAAAGAGCTATGTCCAAAATGTCAGGAGTAGTTAGTCATTACAACAAGTGTTTGTGAACTTAAAATCAAGAATGTGGGATACTGTTTGTCCGTGATTTGAGAGCCCAGCGCGTGCTCCCGACGCAGGGAAAACCAATTTTGCAGTGGAGCCCTACCTTGGCACTTGTTCAGGTGAAGCCAAAGGAAGACATGCTTCACCATATTTTCTAGTCTTTGTCTTAGAATGAAGTTGGTTTGAAAACATATTCAGATGCTTCATGTGCTGCTTTGCATTTGCGTGGGCGCCCCATCTAAAACCTGTCCATTATGCTTGCAGTGTCCAAGCATTCTCCCCCTCCCCAATGGCTCTGCGCGCCCCTAGGGGCGGGCCCCACACTTTGAGAATCAGAATCAGAATACTTTATTGATCCCCAGGGGAAATTAAAGCTCTGGGTTAACGAATGGAATGCAGTAATCATTATTTATTCAGGGTTCTTTTTTCCTAATTTGGAAAATGTCTATAGATCAGAATTTTGTTATTATTACAAGATTTAAGAAGGAAATAACTGATCTTCCTTTAACTACCCTAGTAAAGTCCTTAATCTGGGGAAAAAGGAGTCATAGTAGTAGTAATAGTTAAAAATTAATGTGTTTGTCCATGAATTGTAAAACATCTTTTGTTGCAGCTTGTGTGGACATAAAGTCATTCCTTTTGCTGATCTACATTTCTACACTGCCACAAAGTATGCTGTAACTGCTCTGACTGAGGGCCTGAGACAGGAGCTGCGTGCTGAAAACACCCATATCCGAGCCACAGTAAGGCTTTAAAACTTACTGTAACCACCTGAACACCAGTATAAGCTGCTGTGAGACACATGCACAGTACATCCTACAGTTCCTTCATCATTATCTCTTTTGCAGAGCATTTCTCCTGGTTTAGTGGCCACAGAATTTATATCACGGGCCAGCACCAACAATCCTGATCAAGTGGCTGGCATATATGCTGCATATAAGGTAAAATTATTAATCCTGCAGTTTGTGGAGTGTTGACATGATCATTTTGATAAAATCAAATGACGACTTTGCATTTCTCTAACAGGCTCTGCAAGCAAAAGACATTGCCAGTGCTGTCACGTGACGTCCTCAGTGCCCCTCCTCATGTTCAGGTTCTTTTCTGTTTCGACTTTGCATTTTAAATAACAAAACATTAATCATAATTCTATAACATGATCATATAACATTCACATAACTTTTCTTTCAGATTGGAGAACTTGTGGTTGAACCTATATAGCAGGTGTCATTGCAGCTTTTGTTGCCCCAGCAACCCCAGGACCAGGCTAGTCTTCACATTAAAGTGGTGTGATTGACTCACAGCAAAATCAATTCACAGAATATGGAAAGAATGGAAATTTGTCCAAGTGTTAACTGTCTTCTTAAAAATGCTGGAACATGATAGATTTCCTCTGCCGCACTGTGACCAACCTTATGACACTCTGTGAGGATGTTACCATCACTGTGTGTTTTTTAGTGTCTTTGAGAAGTTGCATGATGTGACCCTCTTGTCAGAATCATCCAAATCAGAAACTTGAAGCTGAAACTCATCAAAATGAAGAAGTGCTGAAACGAATAAATAAATGAGAATAAATAAATGAGAGAAAAAGACATGAAATAAGCTCAGTGTCAGTCTATAAATTCTAAGCAAATCCTCTGACACACACACACGCATTGATACACACCTGCCTTTGTTTCTATGCCAGTCAGTCTGCTCAACTATGCCTAACTACCTTCAAATGTGCTGAAGTAGTTGAGTTTTATAGTAGGGTGGGTTTGAAGAAGGTTTGAAGACTTCTCCATTCATTTGAAAGGAAAAAAAATAAATTCATAAAAAGTTAAATATTTAAATATGTTTAAAAGTAACAAAAAGTTTAAGCAGTGTAGTCCTGAAAAGGGTGAACGTTTTCATACCGGAACTGTTTCTGTACCACAAAGTATATGGCAGTAGTTAAGTTAAAAAAACACTTGCCAAAAGTGCGTAGGTGGATCTCAGTAATATGAATGCTTTGCTGGACTTCATTATTCCTTTTGGATTAAAGGATATTTGACTTAAGAAACAGTATGTGGTTAAAGAATCTCAACCCACAAAATAATAAGTCTAGGTGCATCAGGGCATCTTGGATAAAATGTGCCAAATGAAATCTGAAATACTATTCTTTGATATTCTGATCAATAAAGGAGTTACCTAAAGGAATAGCTTACAACCGTACCACTCCGAGCACAAACTAAACCTTTCATGATACCAAAATCCTTCAACTCACACAGGTCGTCATTCATCTTGAAATGACTGGACAGTTTTCTAAAGTAATGAGGCTGTTTTGAAAATGTAAGGAGCAGAAAGTCAAGATGTGTTCAAATATAGTATAATAACTGTATCTTCTCCAGATCACAGGACTTACATAGTTTAAATTTCCCTGCTCTGAGTCACACTGTGAGCATCATCATGACCATGATATTCCTTGGATTGTATATGTAAGTTGACCCGCCAGACTCTAATCCATGAGCCTGACCAGTTCAGATGTGTGCCTAAACAATATAAATGACATTGAAACAACTGTTGTTGTGATTTGGTGCTACATGGATAAAATTAAATTGAAATTGAACTTACTGAAAATGTAACCTGGTCGAGCTATGACTCCTTTCATACTGCGGATGCACGCTCGGAGTTTGGTCAAACCATAAACCCAAATTGCCTAGTAACAGGCAGTAACGGAAGTGTGTTCACGTGGCACTTTTTGGATCATTAAAACAAATCCCAGCAATGATTAAGTAAATTAAAGCTGCAAGCAGCGATATGAGGGCCCTCGCACCCCGGCGCGTCGAGCCAAGCCCAACACCTACAACCAGCGCTTCCGATCTGATGTCACATTGATGGAATTCATGCATTTAACCACCAGCTAAAATTTCATCTCATTCAACCATTATTATAGTCGTCCCACTAGGTGGCGCTCTAACCATTACTGACAAATGGCATAACAAACATTTCCGAGCTCGAGTCTCATCACGCCTGCGACCTTTGGGAGAGATTGGACATTGTGTTTTTGAGCGACAGCAGGTTACTGCTTTTTGGCGAGTGATTGAAACTCCACGTGCCGCCATGACCACCCCTGCTTCCCTGAACGTAAAAAGCTTGCAATTTAACATCACAAAGGTCTTTAGATTCCACACACAGGAGATCGCGTAAATCTAATGAAATCCCTTGGAGGAGTTCGTCAAAGTATGAGGCCTGAAAAGAGGGAAAATGTCGCCAAATTTACACATTAATTTTAAAATGGCTGACTTCCTGTTGGATTTGGGATATTGCTCCAAGAGACTTTTTGTACATCTTGATATCTCCAGTAAGCTTGCCAGGTTTCAAACTCATACATAAAACACAGAGCAGGGGCTGTTGTTTTGAAATTTTGTAGGGGGCGCTGTGGAGCCATTTTGCGCTGTTCAAGGAAAAGGAACATATAAAAAGAAATCCTCATCACATTAGAGGTGTGCGCCAAATTTCAAGACTTTTAAACTTTTCAAGCCCCTCAAAAGCCACTTCATCTTTCATGGTGAACTGCGTTGCCACCAGGGTGCGCCGTTCAGTTTATAGTCACAATTTTCTCACTGAAGCATCAAGAGGGACTGATGGTGATATTCACCGCTTTTGAGGTGGCCACGATGAACCTGTGAAAATCAGTACAACAAAATGAAAGACATGACATTTCCTGGTGCCACTAGGTGGCGCTCTACGTATTCCTGACAATGGGCATATCAATCTGTTCAGGGCGGGTCTGACATCATCCCTGTAAAATCTGGTACTGATCACATTGGATTTCATTGAGTTACACTAATTTGTTTCTTCATGGCGAGACCTCAATGTTCGCCATGCTGCTGGGGTCACACCCTTCAGCGAAAACTCACAGTTTTCTCTGTAACCCAAGACCAACTCCTTAAGGCTTTCCTGGAGAAATTTGAGGCTGCAGATGTCACCCATTACAATACTGTACCCCAAAGTGTAAAACATGACATTTCCTGTTCCCACTAGGTGGCGCTGTCCCTGGTGTCAAATATGGCAGTTGAAATATGTTAAGGGGTGGACCCTTATGGTACGTGTGTTCTTTGGTTCAGGTCGGACAATGTATGACAGAATGAGAAGCAATAATATTTTCATGGCGAGTCATCGAAATTCGCCATGGCGCCACGGCCTCACCGTATCCCGAAAACTCAAACGCTCCGCAATTTGACATGGCCCAGGTGTGTAGTTCACACTGACCAAATATGAAGCTTATGCAATCAAATCCCAATGAGGAGTTCGCAAAAGTTCGAGGCATGGAAATGGCAAAATTAGAGCCAAAATGTGACCTTCAATCCAAAATGGCGGACTTCCTGTTGGGTTTGCGACAATGGTCCCACTGACTTTTTTGTTCGTCTTGGCATGATACACATGTGTGCCAGATTTCATACATGTACCTCAAACGATGTGTTCGTAGAGCTGCATTTAACAAGACATAGGTGGCGCTCTAGAGCTATTTCCCAATGCTCATATGTAAAACCATTAAAATACAAAATTTTTCACCAGACCTGGCATGTGTGCAAAATTTCACGAGTTTTTGAGCATGTTAAAGCCCTCAAAAAGGCAATTCATTTCAATGAAAATAATAATAATAATAATAATAATAATAATTAAAGCTGCAAGCAGCGATATGAGGGCCCTCGCACCCCGGCACGTCGAGCCAAGCCCAACACCTAAAACCAGCGCTTCCGATCTGATGTCACATTGATGGAATTCATGCATTTAACCACCAGCTAAAATTTCATCTCATTCAACCATTATTATAGTCGTCCCACTAGGTGGCGCTCTAACCATTACTGACAAATGGCATAACAAACATTTCCGAGCTCGAGTCTCATCACGCCTGCGACCTTTGGGAGAGATTGGACATTGTGTTTTTGAGCGACAGCAGGTTACTGCTTTTTGGCGAGTGATTGAAACTCCACCTGCCGCCATGACCACCCCGTTTCCCTGAACGTAAAAAGCTTCGCAATTTAACATCACAAAGGTCTTTAGATTCCACACACAGGAGATCGCGTAAATCTAATGAAATCCCTTGGAGGAGTTCGTCAAAGTATGAGGCCTGAAAAGAGGGAAAATGTCGCCAAATTTACACATTAATTTTAAAATGGCTGACTTCCTGTTGGATTTGGGATATTGCTCCAAGAGACTTTTTGTACATCTTGATATCTCCAATAATCTTGCCAGGTTTCAAACTCATACATAAAACACAGAGCAGGGGCTGTTGTTTTGAAATTTTGTAGGGGGCGCCAGGAGCCATTTTGCGCTGTTCAAGGAAAATGAACATATAAAAGAAATCCCTCATCACATTAGAGGTGTGCGCCAAATTTCAAGACTTTTTAAACTTTTCAAGCCCCTCAAAAGCCACTTCATCTTTCATGGTGAACTGCGTTGCCACCAGGGTGCGCCTGTTCAGTTTATAGTCACAATTTTCTCACTGAAGCATCAAGAGGGACTGATGGTGATATTCACCGCTTTTGAGGTGGCCACGATGAACCTGTGAAAATCAGTACAACAAAATGAAAGACATGACATTTCCTGGTGCCACTAGGTGGCGCTCTACGTATTCCTGACAATGGGCATATCAATCTGTTCAGGGCGGGTCTGACATCATCCCTGTAAAATCTGGTACTGATCACATTGGATTTCATTGAGTTACACTAATTTGTTTCTTCATGGCGAGACCTCAATGTTCGCCATGCTGCTGGGGTCACACCCTTCAGCGAAAACTCACAGTTTTCTCTGTAACCCAAGACCAACTCCTTAAGGCTTTCCTGGAGAAATTTGAGGCTGCAGATGTCACCCATTACAATACTGTACCCCAAAGTGTAAAACATGACATTTCCTGTTCCCACTAGGTGGCGCTGTCCCTGATGTCAAATATGGCAGTTGAAATATGTTCAGGGGTGGAGCCTTATCATATGTGTCCACTTTGGTCAAGGTCGGACAATGTATGACAGAACGAGAGGCAATAAGATTTTCATGGCGAGTCATCGAAATTCGCCGTGGCGCCACGGCCTCACCGTATCCCGAAAACTCAAAAGCTCCGCAATTTAACATGGCCCAGGTGTGTAGTTGACACTGACCAAATATGAAGCTTGTACGATGAAATTCCAATGAGGAGTTCGCAAAAAGTTCGAGGCATGGAAATGGCAAAATTAGAGCCAAAATGTCACCTTCACTTCCAAATGGCGGACTTCCTGTTGGGTTTGCGTCAATGGGCCCACAGACTTTTTGTTCGTCTTGGCATGATACACATGTGTGCCAGATTTCAGACATGTAGCTCAAACGATGTGTTCGTGGGGCTGCATTTAACAAGGCATAGGTGGCGCTCTAGAGCCATTTCCCAGTGCTCATATGTAAAACCAATAAAATACAAAATTTTTCACCAGACCTGGCATGTGTGCAAAATTTCAAGAGTTTTGAGCATGTTAAAGCCCTCAAAAGGCCCTTGTTTTGCCTGAATAATAATAATAATAATAATAATAATAATAATAAGAAACAGAGCAGATACAATAGGGCCTTCGCACTCGAAGTGCTCGGGCCCTAATAATAATAATAATAATAATAATAATAATAATAATAAGAAACAGAGCAGATACAATAGGGCCTTCGCACAGCCAGTGCTCGGGCCCTAATAATAATAATAATAATAAACAGAGCAGATACAATAGGGCCTTCGCACTCTCAGTGCTCGGGCCCTAATTATCAAAGAGTAAAAGTTATCTCAAACTGATTTCATAAACCTGACAACAGGATTGGCTGGCTGCCTCCCTGTAGGGCGAAGATTTGAAGGTGGGAGCAAAGGCAGGCTGATAAGATTCAGGTGTATATATAAATGCTCACACAGGAGAGAGCTCCGTCACTCTCTCTCTTCGTATTTGTAGCGCTTTCGTGCGTGTAGCAGGTTACCGGTGTCCGGGCTGTGATGGACCGCTGGCGGGGCAGAGTGGCTCTGGTGACCGGAGCCTCGGTCGGGATTGGGGCGGCTGTAGCCGTAGAGTTGGTCCGGCACGGTATGAAAGTGGTGGGCTGCGCCAGGGACGTCGCAAAAATCCAGGTTTGTTCTGAAGTGAAAACTCAGTTTACGCATAGAGTAATTTAACCTCTATACAGGGCTGGACTGCGTCGGCAAATACCGGTATGCTCTTATCTGGCATACCGGTATTTGCCGCCGCACTCTGCCGCTGCGTGTATTTTGATTTCGGCTATGCTATTGCAATAAACTGTAATGAAAATGACATGATTTTCTTTTAGGAAATAAACATTACTAATAAATTTTAAAGCTAAGGACTAAAATAATAATAAAAAAAAACTTATGTTACTATGATAAAAACTACAAGAAGGACAACTTTTCAAACACATCTGGCAGCTCAATTTTTCATAGTGTGCAGCTGTTCGAGAGGTTTTTATTTTTGTTAAGTCAAAATTGTGGAGTCAGAAGCTCAACGTCTGTCATCTTTTCCTTTTTGGTTTCAGAAACTGGCAGCAGAGTGTCAGAGCGCCGGACACCCTGGTGTTTTGGTGCCTTTCAAGTGTGACTTGACTAAAGAGGAGGAGATTCTCTCCATGTTTGCAGCGATCAAAGAGCAGCACAAAGGTGTGGACGTGTGCATCAACAACGCTGGCTTAAATCATCTAGAGTCGCTGCTAAGTGGCAAAACCAGCAGCTGGAAGAACATCATTGATGTAAGTTAGAAAAAAAAATCTTGCATTGATCTGCAGTTCTGTTTGAAAGAAACATTCACAGGAGTAGTTTCCAAGAGGAACACTGAAGTGAAATTTAATAATCAATTTTAAATTCACTCATTCATAGTTTTTAAAATAACATGTACTTGATTTATCCCCAAAGTGGAGAAACAGCCAAAACATGAAATTTCCAGTTTAGTCCATGGCAGAAACAGAAAGTTGGAAAGAACTGAACTAACTAAGATTACTATCATGCAGAAAACTTTCAACTGCTTTAGGCAGTTATATAAGACACAGACAATAAAAAGTCTATTCTACTGTAACTAAACCGGTATAACCAGTTTTCCAAGTCATCCATTAAATCACACTGTAAATCACATTCTGTGTAAAAGTTCGCTGTAAAAAAGATGGGGTACATAATGTCCAGTATAATCCATCATAAAAACACAAAGTCTGATACAACCAAACTCATGACTCTCATCTGACTTACAAAATTGTTGTCCTAAAATCCTGCAAAACAATATAGTTTGTTAAAATAAGTGCAATATGACAAAACTCAAAAAGTTAAAGAATTACACAAATGCATCTCTTTCCTCCCAGGACAAAAGACAAGCTGTCAAACGAGCTGTTTGGAGGGTGTTGACTTTGTTGTTTATTTCTCTGCTTGGTTTCTTACAGGTCAACGTTCTTGCTCTGAGCATCTGCACACGTGAAGCTTATCAGTCAATGAAAGAGAGAAACGTGGATGATGGGCACATCATAAACATAAACAGGTGCAGTTTTACTTGCTAATAGAAAGTGACAGAACTTAGAAATCTGTTGCTTTAAATATCACATAAATGTTATAATATGATTCTAATCATCATTTAGATTGATTACGAGCATCCTGTAGCACACAGGTGTCGAACTCCAGGCCTTGAGGGCCGGTGTCCTGCAGGTTTTAGATGTGCCCTTCATCCAACACAGATTTAAATGCTAAATTACCTCCTCAACATGTCTTGAAGCTCTCCAGATGCCTGGTAATGAACTAATCATTTGATTCAGGCGTGTTATCTAAAACCTGCAGGACACCGGCCCTCGAGGCCTGGACTTTGACACCCCTGCTGTAGCAGCATGACTCAACAGACCTTTTTCAAAGCACACATTTGGCTTACAGGAAAAGCAAAGATGGTGGTATTAACAGTACTCATGTTGGCATAGAGATGACTATCTGTTGTATTCAAGCCAAGTAATGCAACACACGATGATGTTTAAATCTGTCTGGCCTGTGCATGTCTTTCTGTATTTTCTCTACTGATGTTGTTCCTCTTTGTGCTTCTTGTCTGATAAATCTCCCCTGCTCTGAACTGATGTAGATCTGCGAGAAGCCAAATTCTCCTAACATAGACTAGATTTTCTGAAACCCAAAAGCAAACTTAGAGGAGGTGCAGAATATAGTACCATTTGTTACTATAAGAATTACAATATGGCTAAAGATCATTTATGGGCTTTTGGTCCAGTGACACCAAAAACTGTTTCCTACTGCAACAGACCGTGCTTCATTTACTCAAACCCCGAGCCACTAAATGAAATGCAGTAATCATTATTTACTGATTTGAATTGATTTTTTTCTATTGTGGAAAATGTCTGTAGATCAGAATTATTTTGTAATCACATCATTATTACAAGATTGAAGACGGGAAATAATGGATCTTTGTTTAAGGACTTTACTAGGGTAGTTAATCTGGAAAAAAGGAGTCATAATAGTTAAAAATTAATGTGTTTGTTCATGGCTTGTAAAACATCTTTTGTTGCAGCATCTGTGGACATCAAGTCATTCCAGTTGCTGAAGCACATTTCTACACTGCCAGCAAGTATGCTGTAACTGCTCTGACTGAGGGCCTGAGACAGGAGCTGCGTGCTGAAAACACCCATATCCGAGCCACAGTAAGGCTTTAAAACTTACTGTAACCAACTGGATAAGCTGCTGTGAGACACATGCACAGTACATCCTACAGTTCCTTCATCATTACCTCTTTTTGCAGAGCATTTCTCCTGGTTTAGTGGCCACAGAATTTATATCACGGGCCAGCAGCAACAATCCTGATGAAGTCGCTGCCCTATATGCTACACGCAAGGTAAAATTATTAATCCTGCAGTTCGTGGAGTGTTGGTATAATTATTTAGATAAAAATAAATGAAGCACTTTGCATTTCTCTAACAGTCTCTGCAAACAAAAGACATTGCCAGTGCTGTCACGTACGTCCTCAGTGCCCCTCCTCATGTTCAGGTTTGTGCTTATTTTCAGTCTTTTCGGTTTGGACTTAATAAACATTTTAAATAACAACACATAATCATTATCATCATAATAATATAACATGATCATACAACATTCACATAACTTTTCTTTCAGATTGGAGAACTTGTGGTTGAACCTGTATAGCAGGTGTCATGTTGCCCCAGCAACCCCAGTACCAGGACCCAGGCTCGTCTTCACATTAAAGTGGCGTGATTGGCTCATCTGACTACTCAACACAGCAAGATCAACTCACAGAATACAAACAAAACAAACAAGCTTTATTCGTCACGTACAGAGTCATACAGAGTACAACATGCAGTGAAATGTTTTTGTGTCCGAACTCCGGACAGGCTGCAGACGTAGCCGCGCCATTCCAGGGCATGATTTTTAGCATGGGGGATCTAGCAAGGACCCTTACTGGATACTGGGTAAGGGTCCTGGCTAGACCCCTAGAATACGGAAACAAAGGAAATTTGCCCAAGTGTTAACTGTCTTCTTCTTAAAAATGCTGGCACATGATGCACTTCCTCTGTTGCATGTTTAACTGTGACCTACCTCTTTTGGCACTCTGTGAGGATGTTACCATCACTGTGTTTGTGTTAGTGTCTTTGAGAAGTTGCACCATGTGACCCTCTTATCAGAATCATCCGAATCAGAAACTTGAAGCGGAAACTCATCAAAATGAAGAAGTGCTCAAATAAATGCTGAATGAGAGAAAAAGACATGAAATACGCTCAGTGTCAATGTATAAATTCAAGACTCAAGAAGTTGATTGTCATTTCGTATGGTGTTACCCAGCCTGAAACGAAATACTGTTTCTCACCAGCCTCTACAGTGCAAACAGCAATACAGTTTAAAAAGAATAAATACAGTTTAAAAAGAATAAGTCTAAAAGAAAAGGCAGCAAAAAAAAGGCATAAATAACATAAACAAACTCCAATCACATTAATTCGGGTAGATAGCAGCAGTCCTTTCACAGAAGGGGATGGTTAAATTAGGTAGTATGTGTATCTGGGGAGTGTATTGTGTGTGTGTGTGTGTGTGTGTGTGTGTGTGTGTGTGTGTGTGTGAGCGTGTGTGTGTAGATAGCAAAACCCTCTGACTGACACACACACACACACACGTGGATGTCCCCACCTAATACACGCACACTGATACACACCTGCCTCTATGTTTCTATGCCAATCAGTCTACACTTAACTACTTCAGCACACTTTGAAGTAGTTGAGTTTCATAGTAGGGTGGGTTTAAAGAAGGCTTGAAGACTTCTCCATTCATTTGAAAGGAAAAAACTAAACCAATAAAATGTTAAATATTTAAATATGTTTAAAAGTTACAAAAAAAGAAAAGTTATACCAGTGTAGTCCTGAAAAGGATGAATGTTTTGATACCGGAACTGTTTCTGTAGCACAAAGTATATGGCAGTAGTTAAGTTAAAAAAAAAAAACTTCCCAAAAGCGTCTAGGTGGATCTAAATAATATGAATGCTTATTTTCTGGGGAAATTTGCTCGACTTCATTATTCTGTTTGGATTAAAGATATTTGATTTAAGAAACAGTATGTAGTTAAAGAATCTCAACCCCAAGCATAATAACACTAGGTGCATCAGGGCATCTTGGATAAAATGTGCCAAATGAAATCTGAAATACTATTCTTTGATATTCTGATCAATAAAGGAGTTACCTAAAGGAATAGCTTACAACCGTACCATCTAAACCTTTCATGATACCAAAATCCTTCAACTCACACAGGTCGTCATTGATCTTAAAATGTCTCTGGACAGTTTTCTGAAGTAATGAGGCCGTTTTGAAACTGTAAGGAGCATAAAGTCAAGATGTGTTCAAATATAGGTATAATAACTGTATCTTCTCGACATCACGGGATTTATATAGTTTAAATTTCCCTGCTCTGATTTTGACTATTAGCAAGTGCAAGACGTGGTATGAATCAAATTTACAGTGACCCCTTGTGGACATTGTGAGATATTGCTTGTGTCGATCAGACACTACTAATTATAGAATTACCTGTTTCTGTTTCCAGAAACTCATGCCCACACGCATACTATCAAGCAATGAGTTCAAGAATTAAGCCTGACAAGCACTGTGATGTAAGCAATCAAACCCCTCTGGTGTCTGCCCTATGGAGGGCTTCTTTTGCAATGTGAAGTATCTGGACTACTAATTTTAGTGAAATGTTTTGTAATTTGTCTTCCAGATAGGCTACTATTAATCTGATTATATTCTAGTCTATAATTCATTTTATTACAGTTTTTCTCAATTGCTTAAACACATTTCTTGAAACTATGTCTCGTATTCTCAAAACAGTAAACACAAATCCATAAAGTCTCACCCAATTTCCCAAACATTGTATTGTCAGGTCAATATGAAGCTCTACACTCAAAATCATTCGTTCTTGCTGAAAAACCAAACTTTCCCCACAGACATCACACACAAGGCCTCAAAAACACACACGACAACATAGTCATACACATTGGTGCAATAAATGTAAAACAATATTCCCAAAACTGGCTTGTTGCTTGTGGTTTTTCCCCTCAAAAACCTTTTCACATGATGAACACAAAAGATGCAACCAATGTACATACAGTTGCACATTTTTTATTCGTGTACCATACAGTACAACACACACTAATAACATTATTCTTCCTCAGCATCCTGTCATTGGTCTGGGTCAGGCCAGAGAATCTCATCCACATCACAGGCTTTATTGGCCTTGGCCAGGCAGCGGGGAAAAATCCTCTTGCATGCCTGGTCCATCCCTGGCATGCATCCACTGATATGTCTAGGCAGGTGTCTTCCATGACCTGGAGGAGGTGCACACGGACATAAGGTTCTCTGTCGTACACCTTCCACCGCCATGCCGAAAAATAACTCCTCTATCGGGTTTAGAAAGGAGAGTATGCAGGCAGAAAGATGTTAGAAAACCTTGGGTTACTGGTAAACCAGTCATGAACCATAGCAGCGCCGATGGAAGCTGACATTATCCCAAACAACAACCTAGTAAGGGTGTGCTGGCTGTGCTGGTTACCTGTAGTCCTGCTGGAACATATATTGTCTCAGACCATCAAGAAAAGCAAGGAGAAGCATAGTGTTATAAAGTCCTAAAATGTCGTGGCGGTAGAATATCCTCATTGGCTGATGGCTGCGCACAGTGACATTCCTCCACGCTGACCAGGGACATTTACAATAGCCCGATGGCCAATTATGTTCCTCCATCTCCTCCTCCTCTGCATGTCGTTGGATCCATTGTTTCAAACCTAAATGAGCTGACTTTGGCCCTTTAGTCTATCCATTAAAGTTTCTGATTGGTGTGTGATACATTTTGACTCGTAGCGTTTCTACTTCATTAATTGTGTGCTAATTGAGCTAAAGCTCTGTTGATGTGAGTTAACATGGACTGATAGTGCTTTCTAAGTGACCACATGGTGTCAGCACTGACAAATGTAGGAATTTGTGTGTAGAGTTTTGCAGTTACAGTTCGCCACATCTGACTCATGTGGTGTTAAGAGATTTTACATTTACTTACTTTGATAACTTTTATTTTGCTTAAGTATAATTTCTTGTGAGAACATGATGTGCCTGCAACCTACAGATTAAGGAACAGAAGCATGCGTGAGGAAGTTACAAAGTAACACACTCTCAGGCAGAGACAGTTCCAACCTGAAGCTGATATGACAAAAGATACTAGTTCCTCTTGTCTTATGGATAACGGCCACTCATGCGATAACCATATCTAGAGATGTTTTTCTATTACGTATGCTCCACCTAGAGATGCTGTGTAATCTATTCTCTGCTATAAAATAAAGAACGGACTGAGACTCTGCGCGACTTGCCTGTGTCTTGCCACGCAGTAAGCCTCGCCCATGTACATGCCATAAATTGAGTTTGTGTTTCTTGCTTCTCTAAGGTTTTTTCCTTTGACATGTGGTAAAGCAGGGGCATAGTGTTTTATAGTTCAGGGAAATGGGTGTGCTTTTTGGAAAGGGGCATTATGGTTTTGAAATTTGGGTTCACAAGATTGGTTATAGTGTTTACGCAACCGAGAAAAACTAATATTTTCAGAATTAAGGCTTCAGAATAAAATCCACAGCAGATGGCGCTAACTGCAACCCTAACCCCTAAAGCAGTGGTTCCCAAACTTTTTGCCAGGCCCCCTTTTTACAAGAAAATGTTCGCACCCCCCCCCGCACAAACACATCCTCCAAACACACACACCCATATTTTCTTTACAAACTCCATTGCGGTTTATTTCACACCTCAAACATTTAGTAAACAATTAAGCAAATACAAGTAAACGGCAATAAATTACAGGTAGTAATAAAATACACTACTAACTCTTTTACGCTTCGTCCCACACCTACATTGGTATTTTTGAAAACTCAGCTGTTTCTATGCGTTTGGGCTTTTCGTCAACACGTAAACGGCGTTGCGATTCACCGAAAACGGAGATTATTTAAAACTCCTTTTGCGTTTACGTGTGGACGAGGATTACAGAGTTCGCCACGCAACGTCAAAGGTATGTGCCTCTTTTTCACGTCACGCTGTGCGCCACGTATTGTTTACATGAGATGAATTGCAGAATGGCAGATAGAGACAAAATACTGTTAATCTGACTATCTTCGGTTTTACACTCTTACATATACACACACAGTTACTGTCCCTCCATTTAGAAAGGCAGGCGTCACGGCGTAATTATTTTACGTGTAGTTGTTTTTTTCCTATGTAATAATATTCAACATTGCTATCAATACATTTTTTCAAAAATGCCTCTCTGTGCAAAATGGGTTTAAACACATAAACAGCTGTGGGATACTGTTTGTCCGTGATTTGAACCGGGGAACAAATTACGGCAGGATCAGCCTGATATTATTTAGTATCTTGATTTTTAGTTCACAAACACTTCTTGTAATAACTAACAAATGTCAGGTGTAGTTAGTTATTACAAGAAGTGTTTGTGAACCAAAAATCAAGAATGTGGATACTGTTTGTCCGTGATTTGGAGAGCACAGCGCGTGCTTTGAATGTCAGGAGTAGTTAGTTATTACAAGAAGTGTTTGTGAACTAAAATCAACAATGTGGGATACTGTTTGTCCGTGATTTGGAGAGCACAGCGCGTGCTTTGAATGTCAGGAGTAGTTAGTTATTACAAGAAGTGTTTGTGAACTAAAAATCAAGAATGTGGGATACTGTTTGTCCGTGATTTGAGAGCACAGCGCTGCGTGCTCGACGCAGGGAAACTAATTTTGCAGGGGAGACCTACCTTGGCACTTGTGCAGGTGAAGCCAAAGGAAGATATGCTTCACCATATTTTCCTGTCTTTGGCTTGGAAGGAAGTTGGTTTGGAAACATATTTGGCGATGCTTCATCTCCTGCTTTGCGTTTGTGTGGAAGCCCGTCAAAAAACCTGTCCACAATGTCCAAGCGCTTTTTTTTTTTTTTTTTTCATACCGCGCCCCTGCAATGGCTCTGCGCCCCCTAGGGGCGGGCCCCACACTTTGGGAACCTCTGCCCTAAAGAACCCCAAGGGTTCTAATGCTCAAATGTATATTTCCGACACTTTTATACTTGGGTTGAATATTTTCCACAATACACTGTTCCCTAAGAACACTGAAGTACAGTATATTTCCCTGAATTATTTCATGCATTCATGAAACCTTTCAGTACAGAAATCATGAAAAGTTGTTTTCTGACCAGATTAAATCTGAAGACTGATAAACGTAGTGATGGTGACATCCTCAGAACATTTTGAAAATATGAGCACCACAGTAGTACTGGAGTTGCCAGGGGAACACACTCAATGACATCTGCTATATGGCTTCAACCAGAATGTCTAGAATCTGAAAGAAAAGTTCTATGAATGTTATATTATTACAAACTGGTGCTATTTAATATGTTGCAGAGTAAAGTCTAATGAGTCACAAAAAAAGATAGTAAATAAGAGAAACTCACAAACCTCAAACTGTTAAAGGAACTCTTCCAGCTGGTTACAGTGTCTTTTAAAGCCTCACTGTGACTGGGGTATGGGTGTTTTCTGCACGCAGCTCCTGTCTCAGGCCCTCAGTCAGCGTGATTACAGCAAACCTGGCGCTTGTGTAGAAACGTAGATCAGCAACAGTCGTGATGTCTACACACGCTGCAAATACAAGAGGTTTAAGAGCCGTTAACTAATCACATATATTTATTTTTTTTAAAAACACCTGTCCAGAGAGACAAACAACCATTCACACCTAATGAGCAGATGCTGGATTTGAAGCCTTCTTGCTGTGAGGCAAATGCTAACCACTGTGCTGCCTTTTCATGATTGTTAATATGCAAAGAGTCATGGCCTCCAGTCAAGAGAGGCGGGGAATGGTTGCAATCTCAGCATTGTAAGATTGTGAAAATGTACACTCAACCAACCGCTGAACAACAAACACTAGTATACTTCATTTTGTTTAAGCAAGAATTTCCATAAGATAACCTCATGTAATGTAAAACCAGACACACTACACACAGGATGGGGACTATCAAAGTAAAACAGAAAATACAGAACACAGGGAAGCCACATAACAAAACCTAAAACTGGATTCAAGAAATACTAAAGGGCTAGGGCGCAAGACACAGTGAGAAAAAAAAAAACACAGTGGAAATCTAAACACAAAAAATGTACAAAACTCAAAAACACTGGGTCACCGACCCAGGACCATGACACATTTCTTATTCCTCTCCTCTTTCTTACATTTTTCTCCATCTCTGAATGAAACTATCTCACATTCTTATCTCAACATGGAAATACAGCAGCTGGATCTTTAGACTCACTGCTTGACAACCTGCACACAAACAATTTGTGTGTTTGCTGATACTTGTTGAACTGTGAAAAACTACCTGCCACTTATAAATCATTACTCCTCTTATGTAACACTAGCTACATACTGAAGTGTCATAACTACAACTTAGGGAAATCTGCACCACACCAGATCTGCTCCACTTTAACCCTTCAGTATAGAGCTATAACTCATAAATTAGATTTTTCTTTGTCCTTTCTTCATCTTTTCATATGTGACAAATAGCAGTGATGGATACACCAATAGGTCTGTCTTTAATGACATAGTTCCCTCCATTTAGATTTATAATCAGTTTGATGTTTGCAGGGTGTAGTGACAGGTGTCACGGTCCTGGGTTGTTTGACCCAGTGTTTGGAGTTTTCTTATGATATTCATTGTTTATGTTTAAGTCTTATTTAGTTATCTAAGCTCACTTCTATTATGCCTAGGTTGCTGTTATAGTTCATTGTTTCTTAGATCTCCTTTGTGTTATCAACCCCTATGTTTAAGTCTCTCTCGTCAGTTCATCATTTTAAGTCTGCGTGTCTTAACCTGTAACGTTTCATTTCTGTGTGTCCTGTGTTGTCAAGCTCATGTCATGTATCGTCCCGCTTTGTTTTCTGTTTTATTTTGAAGCGCTCTGGGGCCCGTTCTTCGTACCTCGCTTACTACATCCAAGATCAAATGACACATCCAAGATCAAATCATCGCGCTAACTTTGAGCTCGCTAATCCGGTTCTCCGAACACACCTGTTGTTGACAGTGTTGGGACTAACGCGTTATTAAGTAACGCGTTACAGTAACTACGTTATTATTGTGGTAACGAGCACGGTAACTAGTTATTATGCCAAAACCAGGAACGCGTTACTGCGTTACTGGGATTTAGATAGGCTCGTTACTCGTTACTGTGTGGAGCTATCGCGGAGCTTCCACAGATTCAATAACATTAGCAAGTGGTGGAGGCCAGCAGGTGGATGAAGGAAAAGGGAGGCAAGAGGAGAGACCCGAGGCAGCCGCCGGTCCGCGTGTCAGGTGAACTGAACTTCAGGTAAGTTATTATGACCTGCAGTCTATCTGGGTCAGATATAAACCAAGTTTAGGTGGAGTTTATTTTCGGTATGCTGACATTTTCGTAGTGCGTGCTAGCTAGCATGACGGAGTTTCTACTGTATACAGCTGTGTGGGTGCTATGTTACTGATGTTGAACTTTATTTTGTTCATACGGTTAATTATTAGAGTTGCCAACCGTCCCGTAAAAAACAGAATCGATTCTGTTTTTTACGGGAATATTACGGAATATTTACGGAATATTTTCTCTGAATACCATACGATCGTCTGGTATTCAGAGAAAATATTACGCGTTTCGTACTGAGGTGAAAAGGAACACAGTTTGTCCCGGACTTCAGCTACAATGAAAAAGACACAAAGCTGAAGCTGCACAGCTGCCTCTTCTTCTCTCATTCTCTCCTCTCCTGTTTCTACTTCAATCACGAAACTGATCAATGATCAGCTGATCGGCTTTTCTCTCTTGTTTATTTATCGCCCACTTTGCACCAGAAAGAGGAAACCAGCGGATGTCGCATTAAACAACAGCAGCACGTTTAAGCTTGATCAGCTGTTGTTAGAATTTATTTAATATTAATTTCTAGTATCAGCTGATGTTTGCTGGAGCCACAGCTGTAAAGCTGCTGGTCATGATATCGGTTTGGTTATCTGGTGAGAGGAAACATGCAGATGAAACCAGGAGATGTCCTTACTGAATCATCAGAGCTGAACAGGTGATGGAGAAACAGGTTTACCTTTTAGGTGACATGAATGAGTTGAAGGAAGTTATGAACTGTTTCTGAGAGACAAATAACACCAGGATCCTTTTCTACGTAGCTGACAGCTGGTAACTGTGCAGGGGCGGGTCTAGCAAAGTGTTGCCAGGGGGCAGGTAGGGCATTAACAGGGAAAGGGGGAAACAAAGAAATACTTTTCTTTATTATTCTCATTTAAAATGTCTAGCTTTTAAAAAATAATTATCTGAGTCTTACAACAAACAATTGATAGATTGATACATATATACCATCAGAACAGTGTACATCACTGTCACAACAGTGTTTATTTTCATTCAAAGGCTTTATGATTTTTCCTATAATGGCGGGCGGTCTCTAGTCAAAATGCCCGGGACGATTTTTTTTTGTCCCAGTCCAGCTCTGTATGCAGCTCATCTGCAGTCTGGTGTTACCTACATCTTCCTATTCAGAAGGCAGAATTTCCAAGTTCTGAGTACAATCAAAAGCACCACGACTGCAGTTTTTGTGTTGGATGTAAAAAGCAGGCTAGAATCATGGCGGCGGTCAACGACGGTCCAGGCGTGGGATTTCTCTCGTGGAAATGTGCACATTATTTTTTCCTTTCTATTGGTAGGTGGCACCGTGCACTTGTGGCAAGTAAGCAAGCTAGAAGACTGGCAGTCTGGCTGGGTATCCAGTTATGGAAGCAACACATTAACAAGAGAATTCTGAGTAAAACCAAAGTTACTTTCCTAGTAACTAGTTACTTTGAAAGTAACGAGTAACTTGAACTAACTGAGTTACTTTTTTAGAGAAGTAACTAGTAATGTAACTAAGTTACTAATTTAAAGTAACTTACCCAACACTGGTTGTTGACGATTAGTATAGCTGGATGAAGTTATCTGAGATCACTGGGTGGCTTAAAAGGGGCTACGCATCGATAGTAGAAACATTGATCGGCAACCCTGTGATTGGTCGGCGAAGATGTCGAAGGAGCGCGTTCAGTATTTTACGGCAGCAGAGCAAGAACTCTTGATTGAGGGATATCAGGAGTTTCAGAGTTTAATTAAAACGCAAGGGAACACTGCAAAGGCTGCAAAAGCAAGGAGAGAGGGCTGGCAGAAAGTTGCTGACAAATTAAACTCGTAAGTAATTTATTATATTATATTACATTATATCCTCTTTCACATTAGAGCCACAACAGGACCCACTAGAACATGGGAACAAGTAAAAGTGAAATATAAGAATATTCTACAGAATGGTAATATTTATCACTTATATTGCTTTAGTCTCCTGAAAAGAGACCCTGAAATAATCTGTTTGTTTGTTTATAACAGCAACCAAGAAAAGGGCTGAGCAAATAAAGACAGGTGGTGGTCCTGCACCCCTCGTCACACCCGCACAGGAGCTGGCCCTAGGGTTGAATGCCACCAGACCCATTGTTGAGGGCATCCTGGGGCAGCTCTTCCTTAGACCAGCAGCCGGGGGTGCAGTAGCAGCACCTTCATAACTGGTGCTATTTGTACAATGTAAAATATTTGGTTGTTGCCTTAATTAAAATGCTTTTTGTACTGTGACATTTATTGACATTGTGGGTTTTTTGTGTGTAGTTTACATAACACTCCATCACTTCTACCTGTTCCCATGCAAGGGGTGACTGAAGCATGCACAGTAAGTTGATGTATATATATATATCCCGTCTATCCCGCAATATACGCTGAATTCTGAAAACTCTCCTTATCAATCTTGCACCTTCCTTGCTCGCGTACAAACGGACAGGACATGGCTGCGACAGACTTCCCAAATCCACCTTCGCTTTTATAGTCGTGGTCTCTCATCTTGATTGCACGTAGTAATTTACTATTACTACTCTAAAATATGAATTACATCTGACATGATCTACTACATGTAATAGAATGATTAATAGTACATTTCCCTTTTTTTCGGAAATGACTTGTATGTATCTGTATGAAATCAATAAAAGAATCAAATGCTGCATTATCTTTAGTTACATTGATAATATTTATTTATGGTAAAACAGTGGTGAAATATCGCTCTTGCTTTCATATAACTGCAGCGGACATACCTGAGTGGCGCGATCTAATCCTGTTTACATAAAGTAAACCTGCTCCCGAGCAGGTTTACGCCACGGATCTGTTGCTATGACAGCAAGTCCCAGATGAGCTTCGAGAACCGAACGATCCAAGATCACGCGAAATCGTCAACATTCAAATCCGGCTAACTTACTTAGCGAGGTACGAAGAACGGGCCCCTGGTGTCAAATGTTCATTGTGTTTAGTTTCACTTCCCCTGTGGCACCATTATGTTCATTCTAATCAGCTGTTTCCCCATGTGTTTCCACTTCCCCCGATCACCTCCTGTGTACATTTAGGCTGTGTCCCAATTCAGGGTCTGCACGCTTGAAGTACGCACACTACGCGTACTACAAGTACGGGAAGTGCGGAAGTGAGAGGCTTGTGAAATGGGACGGTCTAGCCTTCGTTGCGCTGTTCAGGTTGCCTAGCAACCATGATACTAACCGCAAGAAATGTTTCATACAGCATCGTGTGACAGAAATGAAGGAGAAAAAATATTTTGTTGTTCATTCATTTTTGTCATGACATCACTTTGATTAGTTGAGACCACAGGACTGTAGAACATGATAGTTGGGCTTCATTCCTGTACTGAACAGTCATTTCAAGATTAGTTAGTAAATAATAATTAGCTAATGTTATTCATGAGACTAAAGTCATCTCACTGTGGTAATGTTAATATATATATCTATATGTATATATATATATATACATATATATATATATATATATATATGAAAGGAAAATGTACGAGCTGTGATAACTGTCTCTGATAGAATGAAGAGTAGACTGATATATTAAATATTCCTTTATTGGGTGAGAAAATCAGACCATGTCATAACTGCTTTCAGTCATACAGAATAGATATCAGAGCCTTAAACAGGCTGACTTCTGCTAAATGGGTCAAACTGGGCAGAAAGTATACAAACGCATAACATCATTATAGAATATCATGTAACACTATAGATCAACTTAGCTCAGAATATATAAACAATTACAGCAATATGATGCAACAAACACAGCAGTGCTACTAATCCAAAATACTCAAAGCTTCATAGAACTGAAACAAACATTTATTTTTAGCTCCATTCTGCTGCTGATACATACTTTAGGTTTCTGAATATTAAACTTGTTGCTGCCTTTCATAGTGTGTAACTTGAAGGCCCTGAGTACTTTCTCCCACACTGGAATGATAACATTACTTGAACATTACCTAATAAGACTGATTCAGGACAGACAGTTAGTTATGTTAAACTTTCCTAGCAGTCCTTCACAAACAGGGAACAGTCTGTCTATTCTCTCCATCTGTCAGCTGCTGCTGGCTCTTCCTCCTCCTCCTCTTCCTCACACACTGCTGAGTTTGTCCTGGTGGATCATCAGGGGTGCAAAGCCTCACAGATGATGTGCAGCAGTGGGTCCCTCAGTCTGTCCTCACTCTGGACACTTGCAGTTGTCACACATGGAAATCAAATGTGTGATAAGCTGCAGGATTCAAACACAAGTGTAACTTATAAATACATGTTCATACTTTTATTCCACAATCAGAGAGAAAGAAACAGAGAGAGTGCAGGACAGACAGACAGGTGACAGTCTCAGGTGTATACACTACTACAAAACAGCACAAGAGAAGGAGGATTTAGTGTTTGTGTTATTACGAGTGCTAAACAAGAAGAGTTCCAGATGGTACAGTGGACACATGTGTGACTCCTGTGATTAAAGCATCTTTCTTTCAGCTTAACGAGTGAACCGTCAGCTCGTTCAAACACACGTTAAAGTCCGTTTGGCTCGACACCACCGAACAGAGGCAGCAATATAACATAGCTAACATTAACAGTGCAATGAATCCTGCTGGTGCCGTCATATTCAGGACTGCAAACCGAGCAGCATTACTGACTTTCAGCTTGTTGTGTTTGTGGATATATGACTGACTTTAATTATCCATAAAATCATCACATTCTCTGTAAGTTTAAGGTCAACTATTGAGCGGGCGATATTTTAAAGTAAAGGCTTTAAAACCAAGTAAACACTGAAAGTACAAACATCGCTAATGGCAAATAACTTTGCCGACATGTATTGGCCAACAGTAATGTTTAATGTTCCTCATTATTAAACATTTGCACAAAATATCCATGAAATCATCATATTCAGTAGTTTAATTTTAACATTGAACATCAAGGTGTCATATTGCTTACTTTCTGCCATCAACGGCAAAATTTTCAACAAACACTGAAAGTACAAATTGTGGGATATAATGGCCGACAGTCTTTCTGTAAATTGCTTTGAAATGAAGGGCGCATTTGAATACTTTGCTTTACCTGAAGTGATTCATACAGCCTTAAATGTCTTAATTTTAACAGTTTAAGGCTTAGGCCAGGATATGCTTGAGGGCCCGCTTTAAAATGCGTATCAGCCAAATTTCCAAGGACAGCAGTTTGAATTGTGCTGCAGCAACACTGGGCCACGAAGTCACACCGCCACAGCCTTAAAATCGAGGAAATGCAGGACTTATTTGAGGGCTGTATTTCAGTAGCAGCACAAAGAGGAGGAGCACTTATCAAGTCTGAAAAACAGGATGTGAAATGCAGCAACCCTGAATTTCTTTACGGTTCTTAGTTTGCTGACTTGATCAAAGTAGGAGGAATGGACACAGCAATCGTTTTAGTTGACTTTTTGTTGCTGCAGTAGGAATGACTAGTGATCAAGGTAGTATGACACTAATCTTAAATGACTGCCCAGTACTCATAAGCCCAAAATCATGTTTTACAGTCCTGAAATGCAGTCTCAGAGGTCAAAGATTTAGCAGTTTTGCTGCTTGATCTGCAGTAGAGTAAATGGACAAAGAACCAATACTTTTTACAGTTCTTAAGTTGACTTTTTTATTTAGTCTCATTTAGTCTCATGAACAACATTAACTAATTGTTATTTACTAGCTAATCTTAAATGACTGTTCAGTACAGATATGAAGCCCAACAATCATGTTTTACAGTCCTGTGGTCTCAGCCTAAGATACTTATTAAAATCACACAAAGCTTGTGTAGAAACAAACAAACAAAATATG
This sequence comes from Oreochromis aureus, assembly GCF_013358895.1. Taxonomy (NCBI): domain Eukaryota; kingdom Metazoa; phylum Chordata; class Actinopteri; order Cichliformes; family Cichlidae; genus Oreochromis; species Oreochromis aureus. The sequence goes on along the minus strand of NC_052955.1, from coordinate 12,128,517 downwards.
TTCTTCTTCATTTCTGTCAACCACACGTTTCCAGCTATCATGGTTGCTAGGCAACCTGGGCAGCGCGACGGAGGCTAGACCGTCCCATTTCACAAGCCTCGCACTTCCGGCCTTAGAGGTCTTTGAGTACGCGGCCCTTGAGGACCGCTGAGGCTGCACGTGCTTGTCATGAACCGCTGTGTGAAGGCAGATGAGGACCCAAACGCAAAACTCACAGAGACAGAAGCTGAACTCAAAATCGCTGCTTTATTGCAGGTCTTACAAAGTAACAGAACTGAACTGGGTAAACTAAACTGAGGACCGAGGAAACACAGAAAGGCACACAGGTTCGGGAGGAGACATGCACATAAATACACAGAGGGTTAACGAGGAAGTGGGAGCACACGGGGAACACAGCTGACACAGATAATCGTAACGAGACATGGCGGAGAAACACGACACTGTCGGGAGACTGTCAAAGTAAAACAGGAAGTACAGAGGTGCAGACAGGAGGAGAGAGAGAGAGAGAGAGAGACACACACACACACACACACACACACAGGAGAGCACAGGAGAGCACAGGCATAGCAGGCTGGGGAAACATGGAATAAAACACAAGGAGGGGAGACGAGGGTTCACAGATACAGAAGGGCACACAGAGGGTGATCAAATAAGGAACATCTTAACTGAACAACCTAGGAACCAATGCATAAATACAGAACAAAATACAAAAATACACAACTACTAAGAATGCTGGGCCAACATGGCCCAGGATCATGACATAACCCCCCCCTCAAGGGCTGGCTCCTGACAGCCCAAACCCAAGAACCAAAACACAAGAAAAACAGAAAACAACCCACCCAGGGCGGGAGGCGGGGGACCAGGACGGAGGGAACGAAACAAAACAAAAGACAAGGAGCATGAGACAAAAACAGTCCACAAACACACAAAACAGGGGGTGACAGCACAAAAGTACAGTTCAGCCGTTCAGGGGGGCGGCCACGTGAAAAGTGGCAGTGGCGGCAGAGCGGATCCGGAGGCCGGTCTGCCAAGATGTGTCAGCACCACGCAGTCCTCAGCTGGCTGAGTGAGCTCACAAGAGCTTCTAGCAGAGGATGGCAGTAACTGAACGGGTTGCTGAGCTACTAACTGAGCTGGTGACAGAGTTAATGACTGAGCTGGTAACTGAACAGGCAATGGAGCGAGAAGCTGAGGTGGTACCAGAGCGGATGACTGAGCAGGTAATGGAGCTGATAACTGTGCTAGAGACTGAGCTGGTGACCAAACAGCAAACTGGGCTAATAACTGAACTACCGACTCCGCTATGGACAAAAGTGGAAGTTGTAGTGGTGGTGGAACAGCAGGTAGTTGAACTTGTGACTGACTCTTGGCTGCTCTCCTCCGGGGAACAGAAACGGGTACTGGGCCTGGCCGAACACCAGCCATCCCCATCCGAGGAACAGATACGGGTGCAGGGACGAGCTGGGCTCTGGCTGCCTTTACCCTGGGGGCCGGTGTAGGTGCAGGAGCTAGCTGGATCTCTGCCGCTCCCACCCGAGGAACTGAGATGGGTGCAGGAGTCGGCAGGGTCACAGCTGACCTCACCCGGGGAGCCGGAACAGGTGCAGGCAACGGCTGGGTGTCCATCAACCCCACCCGAGGAGCAGGTACGGGTGCCGGGATGAACGGAGCCTCTGCCAGGCTGGAGACAGAAGTAGGGACCAGCTGGACCTCAGCTACCCTCACCCGAGGAACTGATACGGGTGCAAGGGAAAGCTGGGCCCGAACTGCCCCGGAAACAGGAACTGGAGGTGGAGAGCGAAGCACAGGAACAGTAACAGTCACTGGGTAGACTAGGTTATTGGTGCCGAACTCAGTTTTAGGAGATCTAGGTTTAAAGCAAGCAGGTCCTAGAAAATCCACTGCTTTTAAACTCTCCAGGTTAGAGCTAGCGGTCCTGGCGGAGATTAGCTCGGAGACAGTCACAGAAGCAGTTTCAAAACAGACAACATCACTAACTGTCTCTTGAGGAACGGTGTGCTGTCTAACACAGGTCAGGGAAGGGAGAACGCCAGAGACAGTTCTTTTCAGAATCTCGGATGGAATGAAAATCACAGGTTGGGAAACAGAATCAATTTTCAAACAGTCTATAGGTGAAGTGACACGGCTGGCCGACTGAGAACTAACTGGATGGGGAGCCACACAGTCCAGGGACGAAGTAACACCCATAAAAGTTTTCACAACCACTAGTTCAGAGGAATAGTGAACAGGATGCAAGCATGCATTGCTGTGGGTCACAGAACTTGACCTGATCAGCCAACTCTGCAACGCTTAACCCCAGTCTTTTGGCCAACTTAACAAAGGAAGCGGCCATCTTGTTATCACTCACACGAGAAACTGAATGATTAATCACTGGTTGTGGAGCTGACTGGGCCACACTGGACAGGTCAAAAGTCAAAATGGGTTGGAACATTCAAAACAGTCACTGGAAGGACCATCAGCTACAGAACACACAATCTCAGCATGCGCTGTTATATCTAGAGCTGATGATGGTGGAGGTGTGTGGCTGAGCTCAGACTGGGAGACCTCTGAATGTATAGGCTGAGTAAAACAGTTCTGCATGGGCTACAATGTTGGTAGCAGTATGTAGGTGAGTCTGGTGTAGAATAACAGTCTTTGGTTCAGCTAGCTCTACAGGTGAAACGCTCATATCGGGTAACTCAGGGAGATTGCTGCGAGCATTACAAGAATCTAAGGGCTCAAAAACACAAGGATCACTAGTGAGAGCAACCGTGAATAATTTGACACTGAGGTGCCCGCTAAACAGTGTCTTAAGAGTCTAAACACAAAGTGGCAGAATTGTCCGATTCAGGCAACACAATGGCGGGCAAAACAGAGTTACTCACAGTGGTGGAAAAGTCATGAAGTCCGGGATCAGAAAACTTGGGCTGAGTGTGTGATGCACAGTCACTCTCACCCACGGGTGAAGCCTGCTCAGCTGTACTGGCGCCGATGGCGGCGTGAACGCCGCCGCCGAGAAGGGGGAAGAGACGAGCCGGGCCGCCGAATCCTCCAGCGGACCGATATGGCAGCCTCGCCTCTGTCAGTCTGCCGAGGGCAGCTGTGGCTACAATAGCTTGCCTCCACCAGTGTGTGAATGTGAGAGTGAATGAATAGTGGCATTGTAAAGCGCTTTGGGTGCCTTTGAAAAGCGCTATATGAAATCCAATCTATTATTATTATTATTACTTGTCAAAGAGATTCAAGACACACACTCACACTGGTGACATCCTCAGAGTCCATTCTGAAAATAAAACATGACAAAGAGGAAGCACTTCATATTCTAGTGTTAAGCTTCACCAGAAGACTCAGACTAGACCAGACTCAGAAATTAACATCTCATCAGCAGTAAAAGTACACTTACAGTTAAAAACTATCCATCAACTAAAATCTGTTACAATAAGAAAACTGTCATTAACTGGCTGTGACCATTTACGCGAGAATTCCTGGGTGAATTAAAATGTACTCTGAATTGAATAAAAGAAGCAAATAAATGGATGGAAATCAGATTGAGGGTCATGTAGCAAAGTTAAATCATGTCCATGTTCCATAACCAGTGTTTCTGTGCTGGACTAAACTAACTAATAATTCTGTGCACCAATTATGATGGTGACCTTTTACACAGAGAGATTTACAGTGTGAGTAAAACGCCGGTATAAGTGTGTTATGATTTAATGTTGTCAGTGTTTTGTTTTATGTCATGTTTAAGGATTTGTTCTCGTTTCCTGTTTTATTGTGAAGGTCTGCGTCTCATGTGAGTGTGTTCAGTTTTACCTCTGTCTCGTCTTGTTGATTATTCCCAGCTGTGTTCCCCACCTGTGTGTAATCTCCCTGTGTTTCCCTGTGTGTATTTAAGTCGCGTCCTCTGTCTTTGTAGTTTGGCTGGTCCGTCTGTGTATCCACCATGTCTCATCCGTGTGTTTCCCTGCTGCCCAACCATCATCGGTTTTCTGCTGGCTGTTATTCGTGTTCAGGTTTGTTTCTGTTCAGGGTCAGTAGTTTAGTTTTCCCAGTATAGTTTAGTTCTCCGTTCACCATTTTGTCCATCTCTTTTGTTGTGTTTGCCTTAGTGGCACCAGCCATTTTTAGCCAACCTGGTTGTCCATTTTAAGATAAAGCCTCTTCTCATCCCACAATCTGGTATTCATCTTCTTTTATGTTGCGGCTATGAGCCGGGTCGTAACAAGTGGTTAAACCTATTATTTTAGTATTGTGTTGGATAAGTGTTTTGCATATTGAAGAAAAAACACTTAGACCTTTTACCCAAATAAACCTATAGTGCACTAAATGTGAATTAATAATATATTTAAATATGAAAAGTAGATATGGTCAAAAAGCAGAGTAATTTGTTGAGCACTTCAGTTGTGGAAATGGCGACAAATCATGACACTGATTTACTCTTACGTATCCTTTCGGCATCCCTTTGGTCACTGTTAAAGCGAAACTGATTATTTCCCGAGCTTACAGCACACCTACTTTTATCATGCAATAAAAAGGCAGTAAAAAAAAAAATCAGTCGTGCTGTGTTGAATTATATCAGCCTGAATAACCAGTCTTTGCAGGTATGCAATGCTAAGAGTAAGTAAACACATCTTGATGGGCTACAACAGCTGAAGACCACATCAGGCTCCTGCCAGCCACGAACAGAAATATAGGATAAAATATTAATAGCTGAAGCCTTGTCAGTTTATGAGTCCTTTGCGACTGTCGCTGCACGCCGGAGAGCCATAAACACAAATTGCTTTGACAGTAGTAACAGGCAATAATAAAGGTGTAAGGTTCACGTCGCACGGTTTACATCCTTTAGAATTAGCGTTTTATTTGCTCATCAGGTGTGTGTCATAACGCAGAGGTTCCCAAAGTGTGGGGCCCGCCTCTGGGGCGCGTATGAGAAAAAAAAAAAAGCTTGGACACTGCTAGCATAATGGACAGGTTTTTTGACGGGCTCCCACACAAACGCAAAGCAGGAGATGAAGCATCGCCAAACATGTTTCCAAACCAACTTCCTTCCAACCCAAAGACTAGAAAATATGGTAAAGCATATCTTCCCTTTGGCTTCACCTGCACAAGTGCCAAGGTAGGTCTCCCCTGCAAAATTAGTTTTCCCTGCGTGGGGAGCACGCGCTGTGTTCTCCAAATCACGGACAAACAGTATCCAACAATGTTGATTTTTAGTTCACAAACACTTCTTGTAATAACTAACTACTCCTGACACGTCCAAAGCACGCCGCTGTGCTCTCCAAATCACGGACAAACAGTATCCCATGTATCCCACATTCTTGATTTTTAGTTCACAAACACTTCTTGTAATAACTAACTACTCCATAACATGATGTTAGCTCTTTATGCAGTAAAGTTACAGTGGGATACAAATAATATCGGGCTGATCCTGCCGTAATTTGTTCCCCTGTTCAAATCACGGACAAACAGTATCCCACAGCTGTTTATGTGTTTAAATCCATTTTGCACAGAGACATTTTTTGAAAAATGTATTGATAGCAATGTTGAATATTATTACACAGGAAAAAACAACTACACGTAAAATAATTACACCGTGACGCCTCTGCCTTTCTAAATGGAGGGACAGTAACTGCGTGTGTATATGTAAGCGTGTAAAACCGAAGATAGTCAGATTAACAGTATTTTTTGTCTCTATCTGCCATTCTGCAATTCATCTCATGTAAACAATAACGTGGCGCACAGCGTGACGCCAAAAAAGGCACATGCCTTTGACGTTGCATGACGAACTCTGTAATCCTCGCCCACGTAAACGCAAAAAGGAGTTTTAAATAATCTCCGCTGTGGTGAATCGCAACGCCGTTTACGTGTTGACGAAAAAGCCCAAACGCATAGAAACAACTGCGTTTTCAAAATACCCGTGTAGGTGTGGACGAAGCGTAAAAGAGTTAGTAGTATATTTTATTACTACCTGTAACTTATTGCCGCTTTACTTGTATTTGCTTAATCATTTACTAAATGTTTGAGGTGTGAAATAAACCGCAATGGAGCAAAATATGGGTGTGTGTTTGGAGGATGTGTTGTGTGTGTGTGTGTGTGTGTATGGGGGTGGTGGTGGTGGTGGGGGGGGGCGAACATTTTCTTGTAAAACAAAGGGGGTCTGGCAAAAAGTTTGGGAACCACTGATGTAATGTGTCACAGAGTAAAGTTATCTCAAACTGTTTTCATAAACCTGACAACAGGATTGGCTGAAAGCCTCCCTGCAGGGCGGAGAAACTGTAGCTGTTTGAGAGGAAAAGGGGCTGACATGACTCAGGTGTTTCTATACATATATAAATGCTCACATCGGGACAGTGAAAGATCCGTCGCTTCTCTCTCGTGATTTGTGCTTCTTTTTCGTGCTTGTAGCAGGTTACCGCTGTGATGGACCGCTGGCGGGCAGAGTGGTTCTGGTGACCGCGCCTCGGTCGGGATTGGGGCGGCTATAGCTGTAGAGTTGGTCCGCTCGGTATGAAAGTAGTGGGCTGCGCCAGGGGCGCCGCAAAAAATCCAGGTTTGTTCTGAAGTGAAAACTCAGTTTCAGCGTAGAGTATCTTTTGACCTATATCCATGGCCGGACTGGTAATCTAGTATGCCGGTATTTTCCCAGTGGGCCGAAGCATTTGTAGGGGGTGATTTTTTTCTTCTTTTTGCATTAGTTCAGTTTTCATTTTCAATCAAATCTCTTAACGCCTCTGACCCTCCCTCTACTTTCCGTGTGCACCCACGCACCCCTAGAACAAAGTTAGTGTTAATAAAGCGGTAGATACAAACGAAGAAAGAAAAGAGAAAAAACTAAGAGAGAAAATAAACAAGAAATAGTTACAGCAAAGTGTGTCAAATTAACCCGACATGTTAGCAGTGCAGTAGTACCAGCAACAGCTGACATAAAGCCCTGGCATTGTAGCTTATTGCTTTATTTTTGTGTCTCTATAATAAACGCACATAAATTATTTTTTGCAAGAACAAATGTTGCATTTTGAGGAGAAAATTATTTTCATGTACAAAATTCATGTACAGAATTCATGTATTTCAGTGTTTGCTATTATCCATATAGACACAAAATAATAGTGTAGTTAAAAACATTTTCGGTTAGTATTTTGAATTATTTGATTGTAAAATATATAATTTTATGTTGGTTTTAATCTAGGTTAAACCAAACCACTTCACTGGATTTAGCTACATTTGTGTTTCCTGAATGCAGTAGCTAGCGCTGATTGGAGACCAAAACAGCCAAGTATTTTGTATCCAAGTCTGTGATTAGTTGGTTTTGTGGCACATTTATAACCGTGTACAGAAAGAGTTGAGTGTGCAGGGAGCAGAGATGTTGAAAGTCAAGTGACACACTGAGAGCACACAGAGCAGAGATCTGAGCAAGAGCAAATGCCAACAACTGAGCGAGAATGGCAGTTATTGTGTGTGTATATGGATAATAGCAAACACTGAGATGAATTTTGTTCGCTCAAAATAATTTTCTCCTTAAATGCAACATTTGCAAAATTATTTATGTGCGCTCAGAATAGAGGCACAAAAAATAAGGCCATAGTTGCTAGCATTAGCCATTGAGAGCGCAAGAGGACCAGCAGTCCCAACAAGAGAGTGAGGAAGACACAGAGGGAGGTGTAGTTAACAAATAAGGTTGAGAGAGCAAGAGATTCAGGTAAAATAAATGGCTCATGGTTAAAGCAATTTGATAATAAAATGATAATAGCTAAAAGGTAACTTTTAATTTCTACATTGCAACTAAGATGTTCTAGCCCAACAACAGCTGTACCAACCTGGTTAAAAAAAAAAGAAAAGAAAATTTTGATGGACCAGGCATCGATCACTTAGTGCAGTGGTTCCCAAACTTTTTTGCCAGGCCCCCTTTTTACAAGAAAAATGTTCGCGCCCCGCCATTGCACAAACACATCCTCCAAACACACACACCCATATTTTCTTTACAAACCCATTGCGGTTTATTTCACACCTCAAACATTTAGTAAACAATTAAGCAAATACAAGTAAACGGCAATAAATTACAGGTAGTAATAAAATACACTACTAACTCTTTTACGCCACGTCCACACCTACATTGGTATTTTTGAAAACTCAGCTGTTTCTATGCGTTTGGGCTTTTCGTCAACACCTAAACGGCGTTATGATTCACCGAAAACGGAGATTATTTAAAACTCCTTTTTGCGTTTACATGTGGACGAGGATTACAGAGTTCGTCACGCGAACGTCAAAGGTATATGCTCTTTTCACGTCACGCTGTGCGCCACGTTATTGTTTACATGAGATGAATTGCAGAATGGCAGATAGAGACAAAATACTGTTAATCTGACTATCTTCAGGTTTTACACTCTTACATATACACACGCAGTTACTGTCCCTCCATTTAGAAAGGCAGAGGCGCCACGGCGTAATTATTTTACGCAGTAGTTGTTTTTTTTCCTGTGTAATAATATTCAACATTGCTATCAATACATTTTTCAAAAATGCCTCTCTGTGCAAAATGGGTTTAAACACATAAACAGCTGTGGGATACTGTTTGTCCGTGATTTGAACCGGGGGAACAAATTACGGCAGGATCAGCCTGATATTATCTGTATCTTGATTTTTAGTTCACAAACACTTCTTGTAATCAACTACTCCTGACATTAAATGTCAGGAGTAGTTAGTTAAACACTCTCTGGCGCCCCCCACCACCACCACATACACACACACACACACACACACACAAAACATGTTAAGGATTGTACATTAACATAAAACTGTTGTCCACACACACATATGAAGAGAGAGAGAGTATGCATACTATGCAAACGGCTACCAAACAGCCATACAATGAGAACAGGACAAATCAACAATTTACAATGACTAATTGATATTAAAATCTGTAACATAATGTATTGTTTGGAGTTTAGTCTGTTACTGTTACTATTTTACCATTTCTTCTTGGAGCAACTGTAACCCACATTGTTTCCTTAGGGATTAATAAAGTATTCTGATTCTGATTGTTTCAGGATGACCTGCCATTATCCAATGATGCATCTGCTTACCTGTATCTTTTGTTCGTTTCTTCTCCTCTTCTTTCTCTTTTTCTAAACTGAGCACCTGATGGCTTTGAACTTTTCTTGTCCATCTTCCATTGGTTTTAATTTTGCACTCCAGTATGAACACCCATCCCTCAACCAGAGGATCACCACAACATAACCCAACAGACCTACACCTTAGTTCACAGATTAACTTTGTCTAGGGTGCATTTCTGAGATTTCACACAACCCAGGATTCAAATCATGAATACATAATGGGCTTGGATTTACAACATTATGAATGAAATGTGCTCTATTTGGAAGCAGCAGGTCTCCTCCCTTTCGACGCTGCTATATGTGTGAGACTTTAAATCCTCAAACTGTAAATTATAAATTTTAAATTGTTATTGATCCCTTTACCCCGAGTCCTAAAGTGTTACTCTACTATATTTATTGTTCGTTTATTTGCACTGCTGTAACTGGAGCTTCGTCGTGTCGTCTCTCTATATACTGGACTGTATGTAGCGGAGATGACAATAAAGTTTACTTTGACTTCAGCAGCGAGCAGGTGCACCGAGGATCTCGCGCTCACTTTTCGCGTATAGAATTTCGAAAACATCGGTGCAAATTATAAGTCTGTATCATGATGTCTGGTGTTTTCGTGTTTGTTGTTTTGTTTTTATTTTGTTTTATTTTGCGAGTTGGTTATTAGATGCTGCTCCAGCCAGCCAGAGAATCCCCCCGCCCGCCCTCTCCTCCCTGTGCCGCAAGCAGCAGGCGCACCTGCAAACGGAGGGCGCCTTACTCTCCGCAAATGGGCGACAGAAAACCGATCGGTGCCTATGACCAGTGTTGCCAACTTAGCGACTTTTTGTCGCTATATTTAGGAGTTTTCAGACCGCCTTAGCGACTTTTTTTCTAAAAGCGACTAGCGACAAATCTGGCGACTTTTTCTGGTGTTATTGTAGACTTATTTATGACGACTTTTTGACGTGAAAGCGCGTATCGCTCTTACTCTCTGAAGAAGCAGCCCGCTCCCAAGCGCCACGGGCGGAGGATAGTCCTCTCCCCTATTTCGGGTCACTTTTGCCGGTGTTGTGCCAAAAGCGATTGTCTGCCAAAACTGATTTCCAATGTTTCTGTGTATTTTTTATGTGTGATATCTTTACGTATGTTCGTAAATAGACTTCGTGAACAGGGTTTACAAAGGGGTTACATAAAGAATTAAAAATTATCTGTTCTTTAAGTATCTTTACAACTCTGTGTTATTGTACTTACGTTATAACCAATCCGGTCCTTTGTGGGGTTAATTATCCCCACTTAAAATATTTTACAGAACTATTGTAATATTTGTTGCCATCTCTGCTGTCCTGTTGGTCAGCTTACTCTTACAAAAGACATTTTTAATGTTAATGAGATTTTTTAACTGCATAAATAAAGGTTATATAAAAGTAACTGCCAAAAACTGATTGCGGCTTCTACCTTGTTACACGAATGTTGTTTGTGGCTCAAGATGACTTTATGTCATCTATAAGGGATGCATTTGACATTTGACATGTTTCATATATTATTGTCCAACAAGTTACTTATAGCAGTTTAAATATGAGCAATCAGTTTTGGCAAATACCGAAATCAGTTTTGGCAGACAATCACTTTTTGGCACAACGTTGGAATTGTGATATTAAAAAAAAAAATAATTGCCAAAAGAAATTTAATTTGTAGTTCTAAATAAACTCTAAATGCATTTAGTTTTTATTCACTTTATGTCTCTTCCACAATGTTATTTCTCTCTCCAACGTAGGTCACAATTAAATTAGCATGATCAATTATGCAAATTAGGTGATGACGTCATTTAGCGACTTCTAAGACAGCTAATAGCGATTTTCAATACTGAAGAGTTGGCAACACTGCCTATGACATTCCCAGTATGCGCTGGCTGCCGTCGGGCAGCATGAGTACGAGCTTTATTTATTTTATTTTTTTTTTTGCCGATGCCCGTGATGCCGCCCGGGCAACCGCCCCGTATCTAAAACCACTACTGATGTGGGATACTGTTTGTCCGTGATTTGAGAGCACAGCGCGTGCTCCCGACGCATCCATCCATCCATTCGCCCGCTTATCCTTTTCAGGGCGCTGGAGCCTATCCCAGCTGTCATAGGGCGAGAGGCGGGCACACCCTGGACAGGTCGCCAGTCTGTCGCAGGGCTAACACACAGGACAGACAACCATTCACACCTAGTGACAATTTCGATTATCCAATTAACCTATCCCCACAAGCTGCATGTCTTTGGACAGTGGGAGGAAGCCGGAGTACCCCACGCAAACACGGGGAGAACATGCAAACTCCACACAGAAAGACCCTGGCCTGATGGTGGAATTGAACTCAGGACCTTCTTGCTGTGCGGCAACAGTGCTAACCACCGTGCCACCGTGCTCCCGACACAGGGAAACTAATTTTGCAGGGGAGACCTACCTTGGCACTTGTGCAGGTGAAGCCAAAGGAAGATATGCTTCACCATATTTTCCTGTCTTTGGCTTGGAAGGAAGATGGTTTGAAACATATTTGGCTGGATGCTTCATCTCCTGCTTTTATGCTTGTGTGGGAGCCCCTGTCAAAACCTGTCCACAATGTCCAAGCGCTTTTCTTTTTTTTTTTTTTTTCATACCGCCCCCCCTGCAATGGGGGCGGGCCCCACACTTTGGGAACCTCTGACTTAGTGTATTTCGATCTCGGCTGTTGCATTTTATATTTTTAGTCTATATTTATATTTATATATATGTTCACTGTTACCTAGCAAAAAGAACAGAGGGAGCGGTTGGGCAAAAGTTGAACCGCTTATTTGACTAAAAGTAAATAAACCTGAAAAACCAGCTTTACAGTAATCTGTTGTAATACTATGAATCAGATTCTGTGTAAAAGTTGACTGTTAATAGATTTTTAATTTAGTCCAACACAGAAACAGAAGGCTGGACACATATGAGCCAGTGACTCTAGACCACAGGTGTCGAATTCAAGGCCTTGAGGGCTGGTGTCCTGCAGGTTTTCGATGCGCCCTTGATCCAACACAGCTGATTTAAAGGCTAAATTACCTCCTCAATGTGTCTTGAAGTCCTCCAGAGGCCTGGTAATGAACTAATCATTTGATTCAGGTGTGTTGACCCAATTATCTAAAACCTGCAGGACACCGGCCCTCGAGGTTTGGACTTCGACACCCTGTTCTAGACAGAACTATTCAAACATGTCTGGGGGCTGAATTTTTACAGTCCGCAGTGGTTCAGTAGAGTCTTTTGTTAAGTAAAAATGCTCCAGTCAGATAAAAACTCCTTCTGCTACTAAAATAATCTTGTTGCTTTTGAGATAGAAAGATACGTTACTGTGCAGCAGATCTGATGAAGCAGCTGATGGCAGGACGTGTTCAGACATGAGTTGAGACCCAGTGAGAAGAATGTTTTGCAGTTGGAGACAAAAATCTGACTTCCAGTGTTGTACAAAGTTACTGATCAGCTGTGTTATGAAAACTGAAATCCACAAATTTACAGTAATTTTATATAAAGATTTGAAGGGCAGAGTTATTTTGAAGCTAAACCTCTGTCATCGTTAACTTCTTGGTTTCAGAAACTGGCAGCAGAGTGTCAGAGCCGCCGACCATCCTGGTGTTTTGGTTCCTTTCAAGTGTGACTTGACCAAAGAGGAGGAGATTCTGGCCATGTTTGCAGCGATCAAAGAGCAGCACAAAGGTGTGGACGTGTGTATCAACAATGCTGGCTTATCTCATCCAGAGCCACTGCTAAGTGGCAAAACCAGCGGCTGGAAGAACATCATGGATGTAAGATCTCAGAGTTATTTTAGAAAAAATGATCTGCAGTTCTGTTTGAAAGAAGTATACACAGGAGTGGTTTCCCAGAAGAGCAATTAAATGATCAGTTTTCAGTTGATTTGTTCATAGTTTTTAGAATATGAAACATGAAACTTTCAATTTAGTCCATCACAAAAACAGAAAGTTGGACAGAACTAAACTTACTATCATGCAGAAAATTTTCAGCTGCATTAGGCTTATATTAGACAGAGACAAGAAAGTTTATTTGAATGTAAATAAACCAGTATAACCATTTTCCATCAAGTCATCCATTAAATCACATTCTGCTCAGTATAATCCATCACAAAAAAGAAAGTCTGATACAACCAAAGTCATGACTCTCATCTGAATTACAAAGTTGTTGTCCTACAATCCTGCAAAACAACATAGTTTGTTAAAATTAGTGCAATAGGACAAAACTCAGAAAGTTGAAAAGTTCCACGAAAGTAGGGAAACAACTCCCCCCCCTCCCCCCATGCACAAGAAACCAGCTTTCAAACGAGCTGTTTGGAGGGTGTTGACTTTGTTGTTTATTTCTCTGCTTGGTTTCTTACAGGTGAACGTTCTTGCCCTGAGCATCTGTGCACGTGAAGCTTATCAGTCAATGAAAGAGAGAAACGTGGATGATGGGCACATCATAAACATAAACAGGTGCAGTTTTACTTGCTAATAGAAAGTGACAGAACTTGGAAATCTGTCGATTTAAATATCACATAAATGTCATATGATTCTAATCATCATTTAGACTGATTACGAGCATCCTGTGGCAACATGACTCAACAGACCTTTTTCAAAGCACACATTTGGCTTACAGGAAAAGCAAAGATGGTGGTATTAACAGTACTCATGTTTCTTTGGCATAGAGATGACTATCTGTTGAATTCAAGCCAAGTAATGCAACACACGATGATGTTTAAATCTGTCTGGCCTGTGCATGTCTTTCTGTATTTTCTCTACTGATGTTGTTCCTCTTTGTGCTTCTTGTCTGATAAATCTCCCTGCTCTGAACTGATGTAGATCTGCGAGAAGCCAAATTCTCCTAACATAGACTAGATTTTATGAAACCCAAAAGCAAACTTAGAGGAGGTGTGCGGAATATAGTACCATTTGTTACTATAAGAATTACAATATGGATAAAGATCATTTATGGGCTTTTGGTCCAGTGACACCAAAAACATGTTTCCTACTGCAACAGACCGTGCTTCATTTACTCAAACCCCGAGCCACTAAATGAAATGCAGTAATCATTATTTACTGATTTGAACTGATTTTTTCTATTGTGGAAAATGTCTGTAGATCAGAATTATTTTGTAATCACATCATTATTACAAGATCTAACAAGGAAATAACGGATCTTTGTTTAAGGACTTTACTAGGGTAGTTAATCTGGAAAAAGGAGTCATAGTAGTAGTAATAGTTAAAATTAATGTGTTTGTTCATGGCTTGTAAAACATCTTTGTTGCAGCATCTCTGGACATCAAGTCATTCCAGCTGCTGAAATACATTTCTACACTGCCAGCAAGTATGCTGTAACTGCTCTGACTGAGGGCCTGAGACAGGAGCTGCGTGCAAAAACACCCATATCCGAGCCACAGTAAGGCTTTAAAACTTACTGTAACCAACTGGATAAGCTGCTGTGAGACACATGCACAGTACATCCCACAGTTCCTTCATCATTACCTCTTTTGCAGAGCATTTCTCCTGGTTTAGTGGCGACAGGATTTATATCATGGGCCAGGAGCAACAATCGTGATCAAGTGGCTGGCATGTATGCTACACGCAAGGTAAAATTATTAATCCTGCAGTTCGTGGAGTGTTGGTATGATTATTCAGATAAAATAAATGACGACTTTGCATTTCTCTAACAGTCTCTGGAAACAAAAGACATTGCCAGTGCTGTCACGCACGTCCTCAGTGCCCCTCCTCATGTTCAGGTTTGTGCTTATTTTCAGTCTTTTCGGTTTGGACTTAATAAACATTTTAAATAACAACACATCATAATCATCATCATCATAATAATATAACATGATCATACAACATTCACATAACTTTTCTTTCAGATTGGAGAACTTGTGGTTGAACCTATATATCAGGTGTCATGTTGCCCCAGCAACCCCAGTACCAGGACCCAGGCTCGTCTTCACATTAAAGTGGTGTGATTGGCTCATCTGACTACTCAACACAGCAAGATCAACTCACAGAATACAAACAAAACAAACAAGCTTTATTCACACGTACAGAGTCATACAGAGTACAACATGCAGTGAAATGTTTTGTGTCCGAACTCCGGACAGGCTGCAGACGAGCCGCGCCATTCCAGGGCATGGTTTTTAGCATGGGGGATCTAGCAAGGACCCTTACTGGATACTGGGTAAGGGTCCTGGCTAGACCCCTAGAATACAGAAATAAAGGAAATTTGCCCAAGTGTTAACTGTCTTCTTCTTTTCTTTTTTTTTTGTCTGTCCCATTTGGTTTTTAGTCAGAATTGTTGTCTGAAGACCAACAAGGATACCAAATGGATTTATTTTGCCAAATGGATCATCATGGCATTGCCGTATTGGTCCATTTGATCAAACTTTGTTATTATTATTTATTTTATTTTCAGTTGTTACAGATGGGACAGACATAACTGGGGATAGGAAAGGAGAAAGAAAGAGAGGAAGGAAAAGAAAAACAGAAGGAAAAGGGACAGTGAGAAAGGGCACTTACAAAGACAAAGAAAGAAAAAAAATCTCCTGGATCACCTGTTGAGAGAAAAGGAGAAGACAAGCAAAAAAACCCCCAAAAAACCCAAAGCAACATACTAAACACAACACCATCACGTTAATCTAGCTAAGTGTGAACAGCAGTAAATACTAAATATTGAAAGTTGTTGTGCAGCACGCAGGGACAGACAGCGCACAATGTGCTTTGAAGTAGCAGCTAAGAAAGGTGTAGTTTGTCTCACGAACAGTGAACACCCGTGTGCACACCTGTGTGGATCAACGCTTGTATACAAAAGGTTTCCCCATGTAACGGTCTGCTAGAGGGGTGGAGGCCCATAGCCCCGTCCCCAGGGCATGAAGCAGGCATGGAGGAGATCCAGGCTCCGGACATCCAGAGGCCCCAGAGTGCGAGAGCCCAAGGAGCACCACCGGAGGGGCATCCGTGGCCACCCTCCTGGGAAGGGCTGAGGAGATCCCCAGACGAGGGGTCACCCAGTAGCCACGGGCAGAAGCCAGAGGGGTTGCACCGTGCGCCGCCGGCTCTGCCGGCAGCCAGCTGTGCCAGAGTGAACCGAGTTGCAGGCCCCGAGGCCGGAGGCCCGAGGGCCCCTTTGCTCCGGAAGAGGCCTGACCGAGCGACAGGCACCAGGCCCCGCCAAGTAGCCACCGGGAGTGAGCTGGTGCATACCTGAGCGCCCAGCCCCGGACACCAAGAACCACCAATGCACCAACCCCTGAGGGCATCAGTTACCAGCAGGGAGTGTGGTGAGGGAGATAGGCCTCCACACTTGAGGGCCTGGGATTACCCAGGAGGTGGAGTCTAAGACCCGACCTGACATATAGACACAGACAAACAGGCACACACAGACATAAACATGCTTTCCCACCCTCATGCACACATATACAAATACTCAGCACTCACCCAACGTAGGGACAGACATACATAGACATGTACACACAATCATACTCCCCAAACATACTCTATGCCCCGGGTCCAGGTACTCGCCCAGAGGGGAAACGCACCAAGACCCAAGATATGTGACCCTTTCCCCGGGTGGAGGCAAGCAGACCGCCCCAGGCTCCGCAGCAGCAGGGAGGCCAATCGGACGGCCAACACCTCCTCCCAGCCCCCGCCCGATGGCTAGTAGAGAACGGGGTGTGTGAAGACCCCATACCTCCCTCCTCCCGCCATGTGTAGTGTTGCTGCGTGTTGTTCTAAAGTGCATTTAAAACAAGGGTGAGGTGTGGTGGATGGTGCTGCTGCCAGAGAGCAGCAGGTGTTAGCACGCCCCTCCCAAGAACCCTGACCTCAGTGTTTCCCCAGGATTCTAAATTGAGGCAGGTGCCAGGCACCGCGCCAGAGGTAGGGCAGCACACATAAGCCCTACAGGCCCTCTGAATAAAACCCCACCGCACAGGTGGACAGAGGGGGGGGATTCAATCATCTCCTGCACAAGACAACAGTGACCCAGGTTGGTTTATTCTCCACCTCCAAGTGCTTTCCCCCACCTGTGGGTGGACTGGCTGGATGGAACAACCTCCCCTGCCAGCCGGAGTCCCCAGTTAGAAATTGAGGGCAGATGCGCTCAGGGCTGAGGCCTGCACCCACCGCCCACAACCTCGGCGACACAGTAGGACCGAAGCCCAAGGCCCAGCCAGTACCCACCAAGGCAAGGGAGCCCAGGCCCCCAGAATAAATCCTATGGCAGCAGCACAGGCTAAGCCAGAGGTCCGCCAGGGGGCCCATCCCCAGCCCCACTGCAGAGGAAACTACACCCTCTAACATTCACCATCCACTCCCAGACTACACCAGACAACCCGTTGACCCAGGGATAGGTTTAGGTCCACCTCCTGTGCCTAAGCCCGTCCCAACCTCCCTGCAGAGTGGACTTCGCTAGGATGGAACAAACCATGACCCCCACAGTTGAGGTGATGAAGCCGATCACCAGAGCCCAAAGGATCAAAGGAGAGGCTGTATCAAGACTAATGCCCACTATTAAATGGTTTTTATATTGATTAGAATTAAGATTAAGGCCAAGCCATCACAGCCCCAGCAACCTCGGACCCCAAGCATAGCCTGCCCCTAGGAAACAATACAGCCTGTGTTTATTCAGTAGGCCGCCAGTACAAACCATTGTACCCGCTGCAGAGCGAGGCTGGAATACCCTAAGAGACACTTTGAGCCACCCCCACATATATGACCAAAACTTCTGCACTCGTGGAGCCTCCAGAGGCGTGGATCTAGGGGCTGTCCTGGCCTAAGCCTTGACAGTGTGAGCAGTTGAACAGGAAGATGTAAAGCCACATCTTGAACAGTACCTGTAAGTGCCCAAGCGAAGGCAGGACCAAACCATTGATCAAATTGTCAAATGGTGGCAGAGGCTGTATCAAGACTAATGCTGATCTATTAAATGGTTTTTATATTGATTAGAATGAAGTTAATGAGGACCGCTTTTCTGGCAATGTGGCTGCTGTGGGCTGTGTTATTTCTGCAGTGACCTCATCCAAGTTGCAGCAGGGAATGTTACATAGACACTTTGATAAGTTTCGATATCTCAGCCAAAACTTCTGCACTGGTGGACAGAACCAAAGTCTAATTGTCTATTGCCTGACAGTGTGAGCAGTTGTTGAAAGATGTAAAGCCATCTTGAACATCCGATGACCCATGTAAGTTATGTAGTATTTTGTATTGTATTAATTGCTGGGATTTTTAATCCAATTTAAAGGTTTCTAAGCATACCTGAGACCAGAAGTTTGGCTCCAACCTTACTGATAAATCTGCTTCCCACTTTGCAATAGGAAGTGATATTGATTCATCTATTTTAGAAAGTGTTCTGTATATTTTAGATAATAATTTGGGGGATTTAAGAGTAAGAAAGTGTACCGCACTTGGTGGTGTTTGTAATTCAGCTTGACTGAGGTTAAATCTCTTTACTATGGATTTAATTTGTTGATATTCTAAAATCTTTTCTTGTTGATCCCATATTGTGTAGCTAGCCTGTCAAATGGAATAAATTCTGTTCCTCTAATATATGTTCTAAGTATTTAATTCCTTTACAACTCCATTCTGGAAAATTAATCATATTATTGTTTTGTAATATGTCAGGTTGTTCCAGATAGGTGTACGCTTGCATGGGATTAATTCAATTCAATTCAATTCAATTTTATTTATATAGCGCCAAATCACAACAAAAGTCGCCTCAAGGCGCTTTATATTGTACAGTAGATAGCACAATTAATCCACAGAGAAAACCCAACAATCATATGACCCCTATGAGCAAGCACTTTGGCGACAGTGGGAAGAAAAACTCCTTTTAACAGGAAGAAACCTCCGGCAGAACCAGGCTCAGGACTTCTGCTGCGAATCGGTTGGGGTGAAAGAAGGAAAACAGGATGAAAGACATGCTGTGGAAGAGAGACAGAGATTAATAACAGATATGATTCGATGCAGGAGGTCTATTAGCACATAGTGAGTGAGAAAGGTGACTGGAAGGGAAAACTCAATGCATCATGGGAATCCCGCAGCTTCACGCCTATTGCAGCATAACTATGGGAGGATTCAGGGTCACCTGGTCCAGCCTAACTATATGCTTTAGCAAAAGGAAAGTTTTAAGCCTAATCTTGAAAGTAGAGATAGTGTCTGTCTCCCGAATCCAAACAAGTTGGTTCCACAGAAGAGGGGTGAAAACAAGGTCTCTGCCTCCCATTCTACTTTTAAATACTCTAGGAACAACAAGTAGGTAATGCAGTGCAAGAGCCAGGTAAGTGCTCTAATAGGGTGATATGGTACTACAAGGTTTCATAAGATGGGGCCTGATTATTTAAGACCTTGTATGTGAGGAGCAGGATTTTGAAATCAATTCTGGATTTAACAGGAAGCCAATGAAGGAAGCCAAAACAGGAGAAATATGCACTTTTCTAGTCCCTGTCAGTACCTGGCTAGTATGGATAGATGAACTGGTTTTCATGCTGCAGCATTTTGGATTAGCTGAAAATTCTCAGAGTTTTAGGACTTCCTGATAATAGTGAATTACTCCAGCCTGAAGTAATAAATGCATGAACTAGTTTTTCACAGGATACCTAATTTTAGAGATGTTATGCCAAATGGAAGAAAGCAGTCTTACATATTTGTTTAATATGTGCATTGAAGGACATGTCCTGGTCAAAAATGACTCAAGGTTTCTCACAGTGTTACTGAGGCCAAGGTAATGCCATCCAGAGTAAGAATCTGCTTAGATACCATATTTCTAAGATTTTCAGGGCCGAGTACAATAACCTCAGTTTTATCTGAATTAAGAAGCAGAAAGTTAGCGGCCATCCAGGTCTTTATGTCTTTAAGACATTCCTGCAGTTTAACTAATTGGTGTGTGTTACCTGGCTTCATGGATAGATAGAGCTGGCGTGTCATCTGCATAGCAGTGAAAAATTTATGCTATGTCTTCTAATGATGTTGCAGGGGAAGCATGTATAATGTAAATAGAATTGGTCCTAGCACTGAACCCTGTGGAACACCATAATTGACCTTAGTGTCTGAAGAGGACCTCCATTTACATGTACAAACTGAGTCTATTAGATAGATATGATACAAACCACTGCAGTGCAGTACCTGTAATACCTACAGCATGTAATACCTACAGCATGTTCTAATCGCTCTAATAGGATATTATGGTCAACAGTATCTAAGCAAGCACTGAGGTCTAGCAGGACAAGCACAGAGATGAGTCCACTGTCAGAGGCCATAAGAAGATCATTTGTAACCTTCACTAAAGCTGTTTCTGTGCTGATGAGCTCTGAAACCCGACTGAAACTCTTCAAATAAGCCATTCCTCTGCAGATGATCTGTTAGCTGTTTGACAACTACTCTTTCAAGGATTTTGATATGAAAGGAAGGTTGGAGATTGGCCTATAATTAGCTAAGACAGCTGGGTCTAGAGATGGCTTTTAAGTAAAGGTTTAACTACAGCCAGCTTGAAGGCCTGTGGTACATAGCCGATTATTAGAGATAGGTTGATCATATTTAAGATCAAGAATTAATTAATGGCAGGACTTCTTGAGCAGTTTTGTAGGAATGGGTCTAAAAGACACGTTGATGGTTTGGAGGAATTAATTATTGAGTTAACTCAGAAAGATCAATTGGAGAAAAGAGTCTAACTTAACATCGATGGTACTATGAGTAGCTGTAGATAATATTACATCTGTAATGGGATGATTATTGGTAATTTTTTATCTAATGATAAAATTTTATTTGATGAAGTTCATATTACTAGTTAACGTTAAAGGGATGGTTGGCTCAGTTCATCTGACTTTTGTCAGCCTGGCTACAGTGCTGAAAAAACCTGGGGGTTGATTCTTATTTGTGGAATAGTAAGATGTTCTGATTGTTTTCTATTTTATCTCTAGATTGCTAAATGATACTGAAGGTCAGGCCATAGCCAGCTTGAAGGCCTGTGGTACACAGTCGATTATTAGAGATGGCGATCATATTTAAGATTCTAAGACATTGTGAACGTTAAAGGGATGGTTGGCTTAGAGCTCTGACTTTTTGTCAGCCTGGCTACAGTGCTGAAGAGAAAGATTGTTCTTATTTTCTTCAATGAGTGACTACTTCTGGCTTTTGCGGAGGGCTTTTTCTTATAAGCAGCAAACTATTTCTCCAGGCTAAATGATGATCCTCTAAATTTGTGACACGCCATTTCCTCTCCAGCTTACACGAGTTATCTGCTTTAGGCTACGTGTTTGAGAATTATACCACGGAGTCAGGGACTTTGGATTTGAGGCCTTAGTTTTCACAGGAGCTACAGTATCCAGAGTCGTGCGTAGTGAGGAGGTAAAATTATTGACAAGATAATCGACCTCTGTTGGAGAAGCGTTCAGATAGCTGCTCTGCTCTATGTTGGTACAGGGCATTGAAGATGATAACAGTGGGTGGATTATATTCTTAAACTTAGTTACAGCACTTTCCGAAAGACATCTACTTTGATAAAGTCTACTCTCCACTGCTGTGTAATCAATTATTGTAAATGTAAATGTTATCAGGAAATGATCAGACAGCAGAGGGTTTTCAGGAAACACTGTTAAATATTCAGTTTCTATGCCATACGTTAAAACAAGATCTAGAGTGTGATTAAAGTGGTGGGTGGGTTCTTTTACATTTGAGAGAAGCCAATTGAGTCTAGTAACAGATTAAATGCGATGTTGAGGCTGTCATTTTTAGCATCTACATGGATGTTAAAATCACCCACAATAATTATTTTATCTGAGCTGAGCACTAAATCAGATAAAAGTCTGAGAAATCAGAGAGAAACTCTGTGTAAGGCCCAGGTGGACGATAGATGATAACAAGTAAGACTGGTTTCTGAGTTTTACAGCTAATTGGACGAGGCTAAGCATCAGGCTTTCAAATGAATTAAAAAGTCTGTCTTGGTCTTTCGTTAATTAATAGGCTGGTGAAAATTGCTGCCACATCGCCCCTCGGCCTGTGCTTCGGGATTTCTGGTAGTTAGAATGACTTCCGGGGTGTTGATTCATTTAAACTAACATAATCATCCTGCTGCAACCAGGTTTCTGTAAGGCAGAGTAAATCGATTTGTTGATCAATTATTAAGTCATGTACTAGACAGAGACCTGGAGGAGAGAGACTGTAATTTAATAATCTTTGTGATTTCACTGTTTTTTTAGTAGCTGACTTCAGTCTTCAGATGTGGATACTGTATCTGTTCCTTTCATATGGATTTAATTGTCCATGTTTCTTCCACCATGCTGTCAGAGAAGAGCTGATGTTGATGCTTTTAAAGCATTCATGTCTTTTGATGTTTGAGCTGATAAATAGTAGGTCTGAAATTTCTAGATTATTACATAGTGCCTGTTCTACATCTAGCCAGGGCTCATCTAAGAAGCTGTGTTTAAACCATCTAGAGATGAACTGAAGCCTGTTGGCTAAAAAATAGTGATTAAAGTTAGGCAGATCTAATCCTCCTTTATCCCTGGTCCTTTGTAATGTTTTTTAAGCTGATACGTGGGGGGTTTGTCTTTCCAAAGGAATTTAGAAATACATGAGTCTAGAGATCTGAACCAATCTTGTGATGGCTTATTTGGGATCATTGAAAACAAATAGTTTATTTTTGGCAAGACCATCATTTTATAGTGGCAACCCTTCCCATGAGTGATATGGGTAAAGATTTCCATCTAGCCAGATCGCTTTCTACTGTCTTTAAAAGCGGGATGTGGTTTAATTTAGTTAATTCTGAAAGCTTAGGAGAGACATTAATACCTAAATATTTTATATTTCCAGATTGCAGTGGTGTAGGAGAAGAATTATGGAAGGAGCAATTAATCGGAAGAACTGTAGATTTTGACCAGTTAATTGAATAATCTGAGACTTTTGAGAAAGAATTTATCAATGCAATCACCCCAGAGATATTGGTTTGTAAGTTTTGGAGAAAAAGTAACACATGATCCGCATAAAGGCTGATTTTATGTTCTACATTCTTGCATTTTATGCCCTTAATTACTGAATTCTGTCTAATTGCTGCTGCTAGTGGCTCAATAAAAATTGCAAACAGTGAAGGGAGAGTGGACATCCCTGCCTGGTGCCCTCAGGAGACAGAAGCTGGAGGATGTTCGATCATTTGTTCTGACACAAGCTGTTGGGGAATTATATAATATTTTTAACCAGTTGATGAAAGAGGTTCCAAAACCAAATTTGTGTAAAGTTGCAAACAGAAATTTCCAGTTAACTCTGTCAAATGCTTTTTCTGCATCAAGAGACAATATTATGGTTTCAATGTTTTTACTGCATGAGTAGTCTATTAAATTAAGTAATCTACGTGTATTTGTTGATGAGTGCCTACCTTTTATGAAACCAGTTTGGTCAGGATGAATTAAGAGGGGGTCATTTTCTCTAATCTCTTTGAGAGAGCTTTGCAAATTATTTTAAGGTCTACATTAATAAGGGATATTGGACGATAGCTTGAGGGATATACAGGGTCTTTGCCTGGTTTCAGTAAGAGACTGATATTTGCAGAGTTCATATTTGGTGGTAGTCTACCATTTTCTTTGATTTCCTGCAACATTCTGTAAAAACTGGTGTTAGAATCGTCCAGAATTCTTTGTAGAATTCTGCAGGAAAGCCGTCTGGACCTGGAGCCTTATTATTGGGCATACTTATCAGGGCTTCCTGGAGTTCACCTGATGTCAGTGGCGAATCCAGTGCCATTGCTTGGGTGTCTAATAATTTTGGAAGAATTATGTTGTCCAAAAACTGATCAATTTTGTTTTTAGATGGGTTTATTTGTGGTGTATATAAAGTTTCATAGAAATCCTAAAAATTTTGTTTATTTTTTTAAGATCATATATTGTATTCCCAGATAAATCTTTAACAGCACATATAGTTGTTTTTTCTTTATTGATTTTTAACTGGTTAGCAAGAAATTGTCCGGATTTGTTACCGTGTTCATAATTTTGCAGGCGAAGTCTTTGTACTAAGAATTTAGTCTTTTTATTAATAATTTCATTTAATTCTAGTTTTGTTTTGCGTAAATTGTTTAATATTTCTTGATCTTGGTGTGATACATAGGCTTTTTCTAAGGATTTGATGTTTTTTTCCAGTTCTTGAATATTTTTGTTTTCTTCTTTCTTCTTATGTGATGAGAAAGAGATTATTTTACCTCTCATCACGGCTTTCCCTGCTTCCCAGAGGACAGATGCTGATGTTCCAGGAATGTCATTAAAGTCTAAATTTGACGTCCATTCTTTTTAAAGTATTTGATAAACTCTTCATCTTTGAGCAGCGATGTATTAAATCTCCAGTTTTTACTTCGTGGTATTATTCTTCTGCATTAGTGTTAAAGATACAGGAGCATGATCGCTGACAGCTATAGGGTGAATCTCAGTGTCTGAAATGTCACTCAGCAGTGAGCTGCTGACCAAAAATAATCCAGACGAGAGTAGGAGTGATGAACATGTGAGAAAAAAGTATATTCCTTACTGTTGGGGTGAAGGGAGCGCCATGCATCGCAAAGACCAAAGTCGCTCATATACTGTTTGATTATATTTGTGGACTGCCAATTACGCTGAGTTCCTGCTGTATTGAGCCTATCCATTTCTGCATTTAGTCCCAGGTTGAGGTCTCCTCCAAGAACAACTGTGCAATCTAGGTGTTCGGAGAGTGCACTAAAAAAACCGTGGAAGAATGAGGGGTCATCAACATTCGGACCATATATACTTACAATACCTAGCTTTTGGTTAAGTATAGCTAGTTTGACTATTAGGAATCTGCCCTCTGGATCTATAACTGTATCGAGTACTGTGAAATTAATATTTTTATGTATTAGAATTGCTACTCCCCTTTGTCTAGAATTATAACAGCCTGAGAACACATTAGGAAACTCAGGTGTTTTAAGTTTATTCAAACCTGTGACAGGCATGTGGGTTTCTTGTAATAAAACAACGTCTGCCTGTAGTTTTTAAGTTGGTTAAGTATTTTAACCTTTTTTTCCCTAGAGCCAACTCCATGCACATTCCATGAGACAAACCTTAGCGTGCCCATAGTTGTGTGTTTGTGGCTAATGACATACGCTGTGTGTCTTGCTTAGACGGGTGAGGAAAATGGAAACACATCATTTTTTTTTTTTTTTTTTTTTTTTTTTTGTAAATAAAGAGAAGAAAATGCGCAGCGTGAAGCTCCATAGGTCTGACTATGTGTGTGCATAATAACTAAAATGAGCAAATGTGTGCGTGTGTGTCCTATATCTGTGTGCACTGTGTGGCTGTTGTAAATGTGTTGCCTTTAAATGCATGTGTGTGCGTGATCGTGCAGAGTGAGCATGTAGAAATAGACAGTGTCGTTTGTGGATGGATAGGGAAACAGGTGATCGACATAGTGAAAGAAAAGAGAAGCAAGGAAACCAAAGAGCAAGGTGAGCGACAAGAGAGAGAGAGGAAAAGAAATAAAACGGAAACATTCCAATTAAAGCATTGGCGGAGAGTGACGGTGACGTTATACTAAATTAGCAAACTGATATTACATAGTTAAGCAAAAGTTAATACAAGAGAGTGTGAGTGAAGAGAATAGCGCAGCGGATTCTTATCTGGTGTGCGGTCAATACAGTCTTCTTCTGTCTTCTTCTTAAAAATGCTGGCACATGATGCACTTCCTCTGTTGCATGTTTAACTGTGACCTACCTCTTTGACACTCTGTGAGGATGTTACCATCACTGTGTTTGTGTTAGTGTCTTTGAGAAGTTGCACCATGTGACCCTCTTATCAGAAACTTGAAGCTGAAACTCATCAAAATGAAGAAGTGCTCAAATAAATGCTGAATGAGAGAAAGAGACATGAAATAAGCTCAGTGTCAATGTATAAATTCAAGACTCAAGAAGTTGATTGTCATTTCGTATGGTGTTACCCAGCCTGAAACGAAATACTGTTTCTCACCAGCCTCTACAGTGCAAACAGCAATACAGTTTAAAAAGAATAAATACAGTTTAAAAAGAGTAAGTCTAAAAAAAAGCAGCAAAAAAAAAGGCATAAATAACATAAACAAACTCCAGTCACATTAATTCGGTGAGATAGCAGCAGTCCTTTCACAGAAGGGATGGTTAAATTAGGTAGTATGTGTATCTGGGGAGTGTATTGTGTGTGTGTGTGTGTGTGTGAGCGTGTGTGTGATAGCAAAACCCTCTGACTGACACACACACATGGATGTCCCCACCTAATACACACACACTGATACACACCTGCCTCTATGTTTCTATGCCAATCAGTTCTACACTTAACTACTTCAAAGTGTGCTGAAGTAGTTGAGTTTCATAGTAGGGTGGGTTTAAAGAAGGCTTGAAGACTTCTCCATTCATTTGAAAGGAAAAAACTAAACTAATAAAATGTTAAATATTTAAATATGTTTAAAAGTTACAAAAAAAAGAAAAGTTATACCAGTGTAGTCCTGAAAAGGATGAATGTTTTGATACCGGAACTGTTTCTGTAGCACAAAGTATATGGCAGTAGTTAAGTTAAAAAAAAAACTTCCCAAAAGCGTGTAGGTGGATCTAAATAATATGAATGCTTATTTTCTGGGGAAATTTGCTCGACTTCATTATTCTGTTTGGATTAAAGATATTTGATTTAAGAAACAGTATGTAGTTAAAGAATCTCAACCCCAAGCATAATTCACTAGGTGCATCAGGGCATCTTGGATAAAATGTGCCAAATGAAATCTGAAATACTATTCTTTGATATTCTGATCAATAAAGGAGTTACCTAAAGGAATAGCTTACAACCGTACCATCTAAACCTTTCATGATACCAAAATCCTTCAACTCACACAGGTCGTCATTGATCTTAAAATGTCTCTGGACAGTTTTCTAAAGTAATGAGGCCGTTTTGAAACTGTAAGGAGCATAAAGTCAAGATGTGTTCAAATATAGGTATAATAACTGTATCTTCTCGACATCACGGGATTTATATAGTTTAAATTTCCCTGCTCTGATTTTGACTATTAGCAAGTGCAAGACATGTGGTATGAATCAAATTTACAGTGACCCCTTGTGGACATTGTGAGATATTGCTTGTGTTGATCAGACACTACTAATTATAGAATTACCTGTTTCTGTTTCCAGAAACTCATGCCCACACGCATACTATCAAGCAATGAGTTCAAGAATTAAGCCTGACAAGCACTGTGATGTAAGCAATCAAACCCTCCGTGTCTGCCCTATGGAGGGCTTCTTTTGCAATGTGAAGTATCTGGACTACTAATTTTAGTGAAATGTTTTGTAATTTGTCTTCCAGATAGGCTACTATTAATCTGATTATATTCTAGTCTATAATTCATTTTATTACAGTTTTTCTCAATTGCTTAAACACATTTCTTGAAACTATGTCTCGTATTCTCAAAACAGTAAACACAAATCCATAAAGTCTCACCCAATTTCCCAAACATTGTATTGTCAGGTCAATATGAAGCTCTACACTCAAAATCATTCGTTCTTGCTGAAAACCAAACTTTCCCCACAGACATCACACACAAGGCCTCAAAAACACACACGACAACATAGTCATACACATTGGTGCAATAAATGTAAAACAATATTCCCAAAACTGGCTTGTTGCTTGTGGTTTTTCCCCTCAAAAACCTTTTCACATGATGAACACAAAAGATGCAACCAATGTACATACAGTTGCACATTTTTATTCGTGTACCATACAGTACAACACACACTAAGAACATTATTCTTCCTCAGCATCCTGTCATTGGTCTGGGTCAGGCCAGAGAATCTCATCCACATCACAGGCTTTATTGGCCTTGGCCAGGCAGCGGGGGAAAAAAATCCTCTTGCATGCCTGGTCCACCCCTGGCATGCATCCACTGATATGTCTAGGCAGGTGTCTTCCATGACCTGGAGGAGGTGCACACGGACATAAGGTTCTCTGTCGTACACCTTCCACCGCCATTCCGAAAAATAACTCCTCTATCGGGTTTAGAAAGGGAGAGTATGCAGGCAGAAAGATGTTAGAAAACCTTGGGTTACTGGTAAACCAGTCATGAACCATAGCAGCGCGATGGAAGCTGACATTATCCCAAACAACAACCTAGTAAGGGTGTGCTTGCTGGCTGTGCTGGTTACCTGTAGTCCTGCTGGAACATATATTGTCTCAGACCATCAAGAAAAGCAAGGAGAAGCATAGTGTTATAAAGTCCTAAAATGTCATGGCGGTAGAGTATCCCTCATTGGCTGATGGCTGCGCACAGTGACATTCCCTCCACGCTGACCAGGGACATTTACAATAGCCCGATGGCCAATTATGTTCCTCCACCTCCATCTCCATCTCCTCCTCCTCCTCCGCATGTCGTTGGATCCATTGTTTCAAACCTAAATGAGCTGACTTTGGCCCTTTAGTCTATCCATTAAAGTTTCTGATTGGTGTGTGATACATTTTGACTCGTAGCGTTTCTACTTCATTAATTGTGTGCTAATTGAGCTAAAGCTCTGTTGATGTGAGTTAACATTGACTGATAGTGCTTTCTAAGTGACCACATGGTGTCAGCACTGACAAATGTAGGAATGTGTGTGTAGAGTTTTGCAGTTACAGTTCGCCACATCTGACTCATGTGGTAAAGCAGGGGCATAGTGTTTTATAGTTCAGGGAAATGGGTGTGCTTTTTGGAAAGGGGCATTATGGTTTTGAAATTTGGGTTCACAAGATTGGTTATAGGCTGTATCCTAATTCAGGGTCTGCAGCCTTAAAGTACGCAGCCTCAACGATCCTCAAGGGCCGCGTACTCAAAGACCGCTAAGGCCGGAAATGCGAGGCTTGTGAAATGGGACGGTCTAGCCTCCGTCGCGCTGCCCAGGTTGCCTAGCAACCATGATACTAACAGCTGGAAACATTTCAAACAGCTTTGTTTGACAGAAATGAAGGAGAACATATTTTGTTCGTGTGTTTGTTTCTACATGAGCTCTGTGTGATTTAATAAGTATCTGAGGCTGAGACCACAGGACTGTAAAACATGATTGTTGGGCTTCATTTCTGTACTGAACAGTCATTTAAGATTAGCTAGTAAATAACAATTAGCTAATGTTGTTCATGAGACTAAAGTCAGTGTAAATATGATATGGCCAATATTATAGTTATTATATTAATTACAGCAGTGAGTTTGAACTCTCAAATCAAATCACTTCTATTGTCACATCACATGTGCAGGTACACTGGTACAGCACATGTGAGTGAAATTCGTGTGAGTGAACTGTGTCAAATATTGAGCTTCAGGAAAGATTCAAGTTGCAGTTATTTATATTTCCTATCACCTTAAATCTTCACTCAAAGACACTCAAGTATCTTTGACAGTGTATATATATAGATGTATTATATATAATAGAAATATTGTTCGTTTAATATGTTGGCATTACTAAATTTGTTTCAATGCTTACATATATTTATAAAAAGAAAATGTACAAGCTGTGAAAACTGTTTCTGATAGAATGAAGAGTAGACTGATATATTAAATATTCCTTTATTGGGTGAGAAAATCAGACCATGTCATAACTGCTTTAAGTCATACAGAATAGATATCAGAGCCTTAAACAGGCTGACTTCTGCTAAATGGGTCAAACTGGGCAGAAAGTCTACAAACACATAACATCCTTATAGAATATGATGTAACACTATAGATCAAGACTACACTACAACCTAATGTTGCTAACAATGAAAGGGCAAAGGGAAAATTGTAATGCACTCTCCAAGTGAGTTCGCCATGCCAAACAGCATGACACAGGAATTTATTTGTAGTTACAGATCTCTCTGCCTAAGCCTTCTAGGACAACAAGGTCCTTCAAAAAAAAAACTCACAACTTGGCATCCATTTGGAAATAACTTTAATTTATTTGGTCACAGAGATGTAAAAGCTCCATTTATTACTTCAATCTGAAAGAAAGAAACACTTCAAGAGTTTGTAGATTTTTGTTTCAAATGTAGGTATTAAAAACTTTTTTTGTTTCTACCCTGAAAGTTTAACTTCTATGGCCATCTCTGCTTTAGTGCAGAGTTCATGTCTTCCTCTTATAATTCCTCTGATGTTAGTGAGGCAACACACTTATATAAATGAAACAGAGGCAACAAAACTTGAACACAGACACAAACACATGTAATACAATTTAAAGTGAAGGGACAGGATATTAGGTTTTAGTGTATGGTAGAAACAGCATGTGTGCAGGCAGTGTTGAAACAAATGTACTCATCTTACTTTAAGATTGGAAATACAAACTTATGATTGTGGGCATTATATCCAGCAAGTTGAAATTAAATGTTTTATCCCAGCGATAGAACTTCACTGCTTTCATACAGTACTCTCTTATTATGGGCACAGCACGGAGATATATGATGTTGTAAGACCTGCTTTGTTTCAGAACATGAGATGTTCATGGACATTAAGCTAAAATATGATTTATTTAAGTGTTATTTGTGATTAAATATCACGATTTTCTGTCAGTGTTGTTGTAATGCAGTTTTGTTTTGGGGTTTTTTTTTTAGCTTTGTCATGGTTATATAAAACAGAGAGGTTTGGACAGGCAATTTATCTAAATGTTAATCAACCTTTATAACCACTAAAGCACACCCTCTATTCATACTGGAAATCTGACTTTTGGCAAAAGTTCATTGTTAATCAATGGTGCACAAAACTTTCTGTTTGTTCAGCACACGTAGTTCACGTTTGCCAAATTACTCCCATGTACTGAAACAGCAATTTCTTCACATAAAACAGTCAAATCTAGGAAAAGTTCCCACCCCAGACCTTCTCAATCAGCTAAGTGAATTTGCAGATTCATACACATACAGTGCTAAAAACACAAAGTGGATCTTGAAGTCTATAATCTTTTTTCTTTCTGGTTTCAGAAACTCACAGCAGAATATCAAAGTGCTGCCCACAATGTCATTGTCATGCATTACAAGTGTGACCTGGGCTGTATCCCAATTCAGGGTCTGCAGCCTTAAAGTGTCATGATCCTGGGCCATGTTGGCCCAGCATTCTTAGTAGTTGTGTATTTTTGTATTTTGTTCTTTATTTATGCATTGGTTCCTAGGTTGTTCAGTTAAGATGTTCCTTATTTGGTCACCCTCTGTGTGCCCTTCTGTATCTGTGAACCCTCGTCTCCCCTCCTTGTGTTTTATTCCATGTTTCCCCAGCCTGCTATGCCTGTGCTCTCCTCTCTCTCTCTCTCTCTCTCTTTCTCCTCCTGTCTGCACCTCTGTACTTCCTGTTTTACTTTGACAGTCTCCCGTCAGTGTCGTGTTTCTCCCGCCATGTCTCGTTACGATTATCTGTGTCAGCTGTGTTCCCCGTGTGCTTCCCTCGTTAACCCTCTGTGTATTTATGTGCATGTCTCTCTCAGTTCAGTGTCGCGTCGTCAATGTCTCCTCCCCGAACCTGTGTGCCTTTCTGTGTTTCCTCGGTCCTCAGTTTAGTTTACCCAGTTCAGTTCTCTTACTTTGTAAGACCTGCAATAAAGCAGCGATTTTGAGTTCAGCTTCTGTCTCTGAGTTTTGCATTTGGGTCCTCATCTGCCTTCACACAGCCGGTTCATGACATAAAATCGCAGCCTCAACGGTCCTCAAGGGCCGCGTGCTCAAAGACCGCTAAGGCCGAAGTGCGAGGCTTGTGAAATGGGACGGTCTAGCCTCCGTCGTGCTGCCCAGGTTGCCTAGCAACCATGATAGCTGGAAACATGTGGTTGACAGAAATGAAGAAGAACACATTTTGTTCGTTTGTTTGTTTCTACACAAGCTTTGTGTGATTTAATAAGTATCTGAGGCTGAGACCACAGGACTGTAAAACATGATTGTTGGGCTTCATATCTGTACTGAACAGTCATTTAAGATTAGCTAGTAAATAACAATTAGTTAATGTTGTTCATGAGACTAAAGTCACTATGATATGGCCAATATTATAGTTATTATATTAATCATTATTAGTTATTACAGCAGTGAGTTTGAAGTATCAAATCACTTCTATTGTCACATCACATGTGCAGGTACAGCACATGTGAGTGAACTCTGTGTCAAATACTGAGCTTCAGTAAAGATTCAAGTTGCAGTTATTTATGTCCTATCACCTTAAATCTTCACTCAAAGACAAGTATCTTTGACAGTGTGTGTATATATAGATGTATTATACACAAGAGACAAATCTTGTTCCTTCAGTATGTTGGCATTATTACATTTGGCTCAATGCTTACATGTGTAACAAGAAAATGTACGAGCTGTGAAAACTGTTTCTGATAGAATAAAGAGTAGACTGATATATTAAATATTCCTTTATTGGGTGAGAAAATCAGACCATGTCATAACTGCTTTAAGTCATACAGAATAGATATCAGAGCCTTAAACAGGCTGACTTCTGCTAAATGGGTCAAACTGGGAAGAAAGTATACAAACACATAACATCCTTATAGAATATCATGTAACACTATAGATCAACTTAGCTCAGAATATATAAAGCATATAAACAATTACAGCAATATGATGTAAACTAAAAAGCAGCACAAAGGTGTGCTAGCTTAGCCACAATCATGATAAGTGGAAAAACCAGGAATGAAATGCAGTAAGAGGTCAACGTTTTAGCAGTTTTGCTGCTTGATCTGCAGTAGAGTAAATGGACAAAGAACCAATACTTCTTTACAGTTCTTAAGTTGACTTTTTTATTTGTACTGGCAACTTTTTACTTTTACTCCTGTCATCCTAACACAACTCTTTCTGACATTTTCAATAAAGGCTCATGACTTTAGGCTTAACAAATCTGAGGGGATCTAATATTTCTTGTTGTCACAGTCAGTGGGTGCAGACTGTGTGGAGTGGAGAATAGAGGACCCAAATGCAGACAAAACAATGCTTGGAAACGAACTTAATATTAACTGAACGTGAGCCATTTATGAAAGGCTGGTTTTAACTGGACAAAACAAGAAGCAAAAGTAAACATTAACCTTCACTGGGTGAACTAGCGAAACATAAAAAACCCTGAACATGGACATAGACACGGACATGTAAATCTGACATGAAAGACGAGGAATGAATGAAAACAAACAGACTAAATGTACACAGGAGGTGATCGGGGGAAGTGGAAACACATGGGGAAACAGCTGATTAGAATGAACATAATGGTGCCACAGGGGAAGTGAAACTAAACACAATGAACATTTGACACCAGAGCTCTTCAAAATAAAACAGAAAACAAAACGGGACGCATACATGACATGAGCTTGACAACATAGGACACGCAGAAATGAAACGTTACAGGTTAAGACACGCAGACTTAAAATGATGAACTGACGAGAGAGACTTAAACATAGGGGTTGATAACACAAAGGGAGAACTAAGAAACAATGAACTATAACAGCAACCTAGGCATAATAGAAGTGAGCTTAGATAACTAAATAAGACTTAAACATAAACAATGAATATCATAAGAAAACTCCAAACACTGGGTCAAACAACCCAGGACCGTGACACCTGTCACTACACCCCTGCAAACATCAAACTGATTTTAAATCTAAATGGAGGGAACTATGTCATTAAAGACAGACCTATTGGTGTATCCATCACTGCTATTTGTCACATATGAAAAGATGAAGAAGGCACAAAGAAAAATCTAATTTATGAGTTATAGCTCTATACTGAAGGGTTAAAGTGGAGCAGATCTGGTGTGGTGCAGATTTCCCTAAGTTGTAGTTATGACACTTCAGTATGTAGCTAGTGTTGCATAAGAGGAGTAATGATTTATAAGTGGCAGGTAGTTTTTCACAGTTCAACAAGTATCAGCAAACACACAAATTGTTTGTGTGCAGGTTGTCAAGCAGTGAGTCTAAAGATCCAGCTGCTGTATTTCCATGTTGAGATAAGAATGTGAGATAGTTTCATTCAGAGATGGAGAAAAATGTAAGAAAGAGGAGAGGAATAAGAAATGTGTCATGGTCCTGGGTCGGTGACCCAGTGTTTCTGAGTTTTGTACATTTTTTTGTTTAGATTTCCACTGTGTTTTTTTCTCACTGTGTCTTGCTCCCTAGCCCTTTAGTATTTCTTGAGTCCAGTTTTAGGTTTTGTTATGTGGCTTCCCTGTGTTCTGTATTTTCTGTTTTACTTTGATAGTCCCCGTCCTGTGTGTAGTGTCTCTCTCTGTTTCTTTCTCTCTGATTGTGGAATAAAAGTATGTACATGTATTTCTAAGTTACACTTGTGTTTGAATCCTGCAGCTTATCACACATTTGATTTCCATGTGTGACAACTGCAAGTGTCCAGAGTGAGGACAGACTGAGGGACCCACTGCTGCACATCATCTGTGAGGCTTTGCACCCCTGATGATCCACCAGGACAAACAGCAGTGTGTGAGGAAGAGGAGGAGGAAGAGCCAGCAGCAGCTGACAGATGGAGAGAATAAACAGACTGTTCCCCGTTTGTGAAGGACTGCTAGGAAAGTTTAACATAACTAACTGTCTGTCCTGAATCAGTCTTATTAGGTAATGTTCAAGTAATGTTATCATTCCAGTGTGGGAGAAAGTACTCAGGGCCTTCAAGTTACACACTATGAAAGGCGGCAACAAGTTTAATATTCAGAAACTTAAAGTATGTATCAGCAGCAGAATGGAGCTAAAAATAAATGTTTGTTTCAGTTCTATGAGGCTTTGAGTATTTTGGATTAGTAGTACTGCTGTGTTTGTTGCATCATATTGCTGCAATTGTTTATATGCTTTATATATTCTGAGCTAAGTTGATCTATAGTGTTACATGATATTCTATAAGGATGTTATGTGTTTGTAGACTTT
Organism: Oreochromis aureus; assembly: GCF_013358895.1. NCBI lineage: Eukaryota > Metazoa > Chordata > Actinopteri > Cichliformes > Cichlidae > Oreochromis > Oreochromis aureus. The sequence goes on along the minus strand of NC_052955.1, from coordinate 12,093,592 downwards.
CTGCCCAGTTTGACCCATTTAGCAGAAGTCAGCCTGTTTAAGGCTCTGATATCTATTCTGTATGACTTAAAGCAGTTATGACATGGTCTGATTTTCTCACCCAATAAAGGAATATTTAATATATCAGTCTACTCTTTATTCTATCAGAAACAGTTTTCACAGCTCGTACATTTTCTTGTTACACATGTAAGCATTGAGCCAAATGTAATAATTCCAACATACTGAAGGAACAAGATTTGTCTCTTGTGTATAATACATCTATATATACACACACTGTCAAAGATACTTGTCTTTGAGTGAAGATTTAAGGTGATAGGACATAAATAACTGCAACTTGAATCTTTACTGAAGCTCAGTATTTGACACAGAGTTCACTCACATGTGCTGTACCTGCACATGTGATGTGACAATAGAAGTGATTTGATTTGAGAGTTCAAACTCACTGCTGTAATAACTAATAACGATTAATATAATAACTATAATATTGGCCATATCATAGTGACTTTAGTCTCATGAACAACATTAACTAATTGTTATTTACTAGCTAATCTTAAATGACTGTTCAGTACAGATATGAAGCCCAACAATCATGTTTTACAGTCCTGTGGTCTCAGCCTAAGATACTTATTAAATCACACAAAGCTTGTGTAGAAACAAACAAACGAACAAAATGTGTTCTTCTTCATTTCTGTCAACCACATGTTTCCAGCTATCATGGTTGCTAGGCAACCTGGGCAGCACGACGGAGGCTAGACCGTCCCATTTCACAAGCCTCGCACTTCCGGCCTTAGCGGTCTTTGAGTACGCGGCCCTTGAGGACCGTTGAGGCTGCGTACTTTATGTCATGAACCGGCTGTGTGAAGGCAGATGAGGACCCAAATGCAAAACTCAGAGACAGAAGCTGAACTCAAAATCGCTGCTTTATTGCAGGTCTTACAAAGTAAGAGAACTGAACTGGGTAAACTAAACTGAGGACCGAGGAAACACAGAAAGGCACACAGGTTCGGGGAGGAGACATTGACGACGCGACACTGAACTGAGAGAGACATGCACATAAATACACAGAGGGTTAACGAGGGAAGCACACGGGGAACACAGCTGACACAGATAATCGTAACGAGACATGGCGGGAGAAACACGACACTGTCGGGAGACTGTCAAAGTAAAACAGGAAGTACAGAGGTGCAGACAGGAGGAGAGAGAGAGAGAGAGAGAGAGAGTGAGAGAGAGAGAGAGAGAGAGAGGAGAGCACAGGCATAGCAGGCTGGGGAAACATGGAATAAAACACAAGGAGGGGAGACGAGGGTTCACAGATACAGAAGGGCACACAGAGGGTGACCAAATAAGGAACATCTTAACTGAACAACCTAGGAACCAATGCATAAATACAGAACAAAATACAAAAATACACAACTACTAAGAATGCTGGGCCAACATGGCCCAGGATCATGACACTTTAAGGCTGCAGACCCTGAATTGGGATACAGCCCAGGTCACACTTGTAATGCATGACAATGACATTGTGGGCAGCACTTTGATATTCTGCTGTGAGTTTCTGAAACCAGAAAGAAAAAGATTATAGACTTCAAGATCCACTTTGTGTTTTTAGCACTGTATGTGTATGAATCTGCAAATTCACTTAGCTGATTGAGAAGGTCTGGGGTGGCAACTTTTCCTAGATTTGACTGTTTTATGTGAAGAAATTGCTGTTTCAGTACATGGGAGTAATTTGGCAAACGTGAACTACGTGTGCTGAACAAACAGAAAGTTTTGTGCACCATTGATTAACAATGAACTTTTGCCAAAAGTCAGATTTCCAGTATGAATAGAGGGTGTGCTTTAGTGGTTATAAAGGTTGATTAACATTTAGATAAATTGCCTGTCCAAACCTCTCTGTTTTATATAACCATGACAAAGCTAAAAAACCCCAAAACAAAACTGCATTACAACAACACTGACAGAAAATCGTGATATTTAATCACAAATAACACTTAAATAAATCATATTTTAGCTTAATGTCCATGAACATCTCATGTTCTGAAACAAAGCAGGTCTTACAACATCATATATCTCCGTGCTGTGCCCATAATAAGAGAGTACTGTATGAAAGCAGTGAAGTTCTATCGCTGGGATAAAACATTTAATTTCAACTTGCTGGATATAATGCCCACAATCATAAGTTTGTATTTCCAATCTTAAAGTAAGATGAGTACATTTGTTTCAACACTGCCTGCACACATCCTGTTTCTACCATACACTAAAACCTAATATCCTGTCCCTTCACTTTAAATTGTATTACATGTGTTTGTGTCTGTGTTCAAGTTTTGTTGCCTCTGTTTCATTTATATAAGTGTGTTGCCTCACTAACATCAGAGGAATTATAAGAGGAAGACATGAACTCTGCACTAAAGCAGAGATGGCCATAGAAGTTAAACTTTCAGGGTAGAAACAAAAAAAGTTTTTAATACCTACATTTGAAACAAAAATCTACAAACTCTTGAAGTGTTTCTTTCTTTCAGATTGAAGTAATAAATGGAGCTTTTACATCTCTGTGACCAAATAAATTAAAGTTATTTCCAAATGGATGCCAAGTTGTGAGTTTTTTTTTTGAAGGACCTTGTTGTCCTAGAAGGCTTAGGCAGAGAGATCTGTAACTACAAATAAATTCCTGTGTCATGCTGTTTGGCATGGCGAACTCACTTGGAGAGTGCATTACAATTTTCCCTTTGCCCTTTCATTGTTAGCAACATTAGGTTGTAGTGTAGTCTGCGGTAGCATTTTGGCACATTAGCTCTGCAGGATAAAGTGCATGATTGAAAGTAAGCTGATTCACACTGCACTGATCCCTGCAGTTGAGCCTGAAACTCCACCTTACTGTGACAAAGGGGAAAGTACTGATACGACTGAGGAACGGATCTGACAAACAGTGGGGATAGTGGAATAAAAAAGAAAAACAAAATAAAGGCAAACAGGCTTTCATTAAAATCAAGACCACTAGAATAACAATCAAATTTAAAACAAGAACTAAAACTTGAGCCCAAAAACTTTACAAATAACCCTGGACCACGACATTTTGTCAGCATGGTTGGGTTTTGTGTTGATGCTTTAGTCAAATTCCTCACACTTGTGAACATAGTTGGCAGTAAAGATATAATCCATCTCAGCCTCCCTTTGCTCTCAAACAGCATCAGTTCTCCTCCTGCTCGGAGACATGCGATCAGTCTTGTTGTCATGTTTACAAAAACAGTTAGAGAGAACTATTACTTTATGACACAGTATCACACTATATGGTATCATCACACTGTTGCCATTACACAGTAAATCTGCATTTTTACATATTAATAAATGTAGTAAGGACATAACATGGCCCTCTGTATTACTAGAGAGGGTGTCACTTGTCAAAGAGATTCAAGACACACACTCACGCTCAGGGCCGTGCAGAGACGTTTAAAGGGGCGGGTGCTCCAAGCTAAAAAGGGGCACATTGAACCAGGTTGAATAACAACAACAACACACATTCATCAAGAATCTAATATGGGATCGCATCATACTACATCACTGTTGTGAGGTGGCGACAAGGCAAAGCAAATGTAGCCGATGAATTACCTGATGGGTACAATGTTGCTGTTGAGGGGTTTCTGCTGCTCCTGCTGCTGATAGTGCTGGAGGGCAGGGCTGATCTGAGACTGTAGACATTCAAAAGTTCACAGGAGAGACGGGAGCTGATTAAACAAGTGTCATGAGATAATAACAAAATGCAAAGATTGTGCTTGGAACCATAAGGCAACAAAAAACTGTGAGAAATAATTTAGGCTCTGCCTGTGAATCACTCTTTGCTTCTCTTCTTCCTTCCATCCCATCATTTCATCTATCACTCTCCACTTACTGTCTATCTGAAAACAAAGCACAACTTGCTATTGCAATAAACTATGATTTAATTATCCACACCTAACAACTCTTGCACTTAACCTATAATAAAATGATGACAAAAATAATGTTATAGCACCGTCTTTAGTAGCCTCACACAGCTCCTACTGTTTCCTCCTCATGTCCTTACCAGCCATGTCTGGACAATGTTATATCATGAGTAATATGTTTTTTAATCCATCTAAATAAAACACACACATGCACACACAGTGACATTTTAGACCTTCTTCAGAATACTGTATATACTATGGGCATCATGGTGCTGATCCAGAATCCTTACATTATTATTTATTACTAGAGCTACAATAATAAAGCAATGAGGAGGAGGAAGTAATAAATATGAAATAAGCAGTGTTGCCAACTTAGCGACTTTGTCGCTATATTTAGCGAGTTTTTCTTTCTTAAAAAGTCGCTAAAAAGACGTGAAAACGCGTATCGCTTTTACTCTCAACAAGCAGCGGGTGCTGTAACACAGTCAGTTCTTCTTTACTCTTACTCTTATGCTGTTTTGTGGATCACAAGGTTTAAAACTACTTATAAACACACACAAACACAAAGTAACTCCACCAGAGTGCCTATTTCGGGTCACTTTTGCCGGTCCAAGCCCGGATAAAGGAGCAGGGTTGGAATTGTGACATTAAAAAAAAACAATAATTGCTAAAAGAAATTTAATTTGTAGTTCTAAATAAACTCTAAATGCATTTAGAACGTTTTTTACTCACTTTATGTCTCTTCCACGATGTTATTTTTCTCTCCAACAACATAGGTTACAATTAGATTAGCATGACCAATTATGCAAATTAGGTGATGACGTCATTTAGCGACTTCTAGCGACTTTTAGGACAACCAATAGCGATTTTCCTTACTGAGGAGTTGGCAACACTGGAAATAATGTGTTTATGATGATTCCATTTGTTTCACTATCCACTCTGTGCAGGCAGAAAGTTTATTACATTTTAAACTGTAGAGATTCAATAATTTTACTGCTGTAAAATCCAAATTTTGTCTTATTTAAAATAAAAATCTAATATAATCTGCTTCTTAATGTATGTTCTTTAAAATACAGCGTGTTTTTTAATATATTATAATTATAAGAATCCATAATTATGTGGACATGCATATTAGATCGTTTTTTAGTGAAATATAATCCCTCCAGAAAGGCAGGAAAAGCCCTGTAACTTACTTTAAAACTAAATACGGTGGACAGAGCTACAGACCCATGACAGCCTTACCCAGTCAGCCAGCAGCTATGACCAGCACTACATGTGCAGTTAATAAAAGGACAGGTAATGTTTGTCGCGCTGTTGCACACACAGCACGCTCGTTTGTTTCAGTTCGTCAGTTGCAACAAGACAGCTTACCAACGTGTACGTAATAAGCTAATACTCCTGTGTGCTTTAGACTACAGTGTGCGCTGTACACCTACTTACTGTTTTTGTCGCATCAGTCTGTGTCTCTGAGTTAATTTGTGTTTCTCCTACAGCTCCGGACCGCAAAAATGCGCGTGCTCTTTGTGAGCTCCTTCCCGGCTCGTAACCAGCGCGTTCTGCCATTAAGGATCATTGGTTAAATGTGATCATGTGACTGATGCAAGTCAGATCCTTTTATTTAGCAAAACTGTGATTAATAGTTAAATATTATTGTTGAGGGGCACAGACAGGACTCCACACGCACACACACATAAAAAAATAAATAAATACATTTTTTTTTAAAGTTGCCTCAACAAAAGGGCACTTTGGGCACCCATCAGGAAAGGGGCAGGTGCTCAAGCCCCTCTTGCTCCCCCCTCTGCACGTGCCTGCTCACGCTGGTGACATCCTCAGAGTCCATTCTGAAAATAAAACATGACAAAGAGGAAGCACCTCATATTCTAGTGTTAAGCTTCACCAGAAGACTCAGACTAGACCAGACTCAGAAATTAACATCTCATCAGCAGTAAAAGTACACTTACAGTTAAAAAACTATCCATCAACTAAAATCTGTTACGATAAGAAAACTGTCATTAACTGGCTGTGACCATTTACACGGGAATTCCTGGGTGAATTAAAATGTACTCTGAATTGAATAAAAGGAAGCAAATAAATGGATGGAAATCAGATTGAGGGTCATGTACACTCTAAAAAGTAATTCATCAGGCCTTTTACCACCACTTTATTAAATCCATGGCTGCAAGATAAAAATTCTAATTTACTGATTAAGATAGACCTTCTAAGTTGCTGACTTTATTTTTTGGGGTTGCGTTGAATTAATAATGTTGGTAATTACATTAAATTAATTTTATATGTAATTTGAAATTAAATCCCAATGTTAGTGGGTTCAAAATAAAATTCAAGTTGTAATTACTTAAAGAAATTGAATATGTAACTTATTTTTTCTCCACTGTAACTTTTGATTTCAAGTTCCCTCCCCTACCCACTTAACTAGCCCGGGCAAATTCATATATGGTGCATTGCTTGGTGGACTTGCAAGCTTATGTAAAAGACATTTCAAGGTAAGTAACATTTCATTTACAAATAACTGTTCTAACAAAGCAAAGCATTTGTGCTAGTCACTTGTAGTGGATTTGTGTACCATGTTATGCTCATACAGTTAAGGAAATATTTTGCACTACCACATGTAGCTAATGCTAACCATTCTAAACTTTAGCACAGGAGAGGATAAGACTTATAAAGTTTCATTTGACAAATGTCTTCAGCTAGAGAGAGCTGCTGTGGCTAGGAAAAGCATGGTTAAAGTTTTGCTACACAATGCAATCTAATTTCGCTGGTTTTGTTTTGTTCTTTTTTAACATATCAGGTTGTGTGAAATATCGTTAATGTCATTCCAGTAGCATTATTCTAGCATAGGCTATGTGAATCTACTTAACATTAAGACTTTATGTAAGCAGTTAGTATAGTATGATAATCTAGGGTCATTAATGAGTTGTTAAGTTGGTACACATTTTTACAAAATGGGCTGGGAGTGCACAATGTGTAAATTTGAAACCTCTACAAAAACAGGGTTGCTAAAGCATTACAGATTACGCCTTGGTTATGGTGGGAATGTCTCTCTTCTCTTCACTAAGATTGTTTTTGTTCCCTTGGGGTAGCCTTAGATCACATCTATCATCTTTAACTAATGTATTAGAGCATTAATTAATGCAAAATAGCTAATAGTCTGCAAGATTTAATTCTTCTGTTTGTGTGGTCTACAGATAAAGGAGGAATTCAAGAGTTCAACCACTGTAAGCCTTGAATGGCTACACTTGACCCCAAAACTGATGGACGTCATTTTTTCAAGGGGAGGAGCTAAAGGAGTGAGAATCAGGCAGATCAAGTACATGCTTCTTGAGGTAGGACAACTATTTAGACTTTAGGTAGCTTTGAAATGCACTTTGTTGGCAGTCACCCATGTAGTTTATACTCATACTTTATTTTTTCTTAAATAGCACAATTCAACTGAAATACACAGAGAAGTAGCCATCTGCTGCCTTATCACATACCTTGGAGAAAAGGAAGAGGACCTTTTCATGGAGTTTGGTGTAAGTAATTCAGCATCGTGTGTGTGTGTGTGTGTGTGTGTGTGTGTGTGTGTGTGTGTGTTCCACTGATCATCTGAATTCACTAAGATTCAGTAAGTATTAAAGTCTAATGTATAATCCAATAACCTATTTTTAAATTTGCTTTACAAGGACAATTTAAGGCCAACCTTGAAAGGCAGGTGATGAAAACTGCCATCATCGGTGACCGGTACACCCCTGGATCTGACCATAAGACTGCAACCATTGTGGTGCGGGAACAAAAATCCTGGAGGCCAGAATTTCCCATGGTGCTGTGTGTTACTCATGGGCATAATATATGCTCTCAATCTGAGCTAATGCAAGGATCTGAAATATACTTTTGAAGTTTTTCAGAAGCTGTTCCTTGACCTTGATGGAACCAGCATTATGTTAAAGATGCTGACTCTGTTTCAAAAATTGTTAACTGTTTTGAACCCTGTATGTGTAACATTGATCTTAAAGGTGTTTGCTGCATTGTGTAAAAGAAAGATGCAAGATCTTGTAAAGTTTGGTAGGCACTGAAAGTTGACATTTATTGAACACTTGTTTGGAAGTAGTACTGTAACAAAATGTTTTCTAAGTGGATTTTTACCAATTGAACACATTTATTTCTGTGGTCTTAAATACATAAAAGCATATTGTTTAACTTGGCTACGATGGTACAAATCTAAATTTCTGGTTTATTTTCACTTTTTAAATATGAAGTGTTGAAATGCCTACAGTTAAAAAATAAAAAAGTTATTTGCTAAAATAAATGTTGAATGAATTCATTTTTAAAAGCTATTACAATAAAAAAAATAAGAAAAAGCTAAAACGATGATAATAATGAAGAAAATCAGCAACTTAATATTTTAAATGATTAACTTTAAAAATTGTTTTGTAATTGCTGTAATTAATTACATAACACTTAAAAATCATTTTAAGTAATGTGGAAAAAGTAATTGGAGGAACATAATTTTTATGAGTAAACAACTTAAAAACATGTTTTTAAGCTACCAATTATTAAGTAAGTGGTAATTAAAATCACCTTTGATTATGGAGGAAAAGTTAATTCCCCTAACTCAATATAGTTTGTTGGTTCAATATAATTTCAACATAAGTTATCGTAACTCAAAAAGATTAATGGAAACTGTTGCGTTAATTTTTTTTGTTGAGCTTAAACAATAGTTTTTAGAGTGTAGCAAAGTTAAATCATGTCCATGTTCCATAGTGTTTCTGTGCTGGACTAAACTAATAATTCTGTGCACCAATTATGATGGTGACCTTTTACACAGAGAGATTTACAGTGTGAGTAAAACGCCGGTGGTTAAACTGGTTTATTTACACTATGATAAACTGACCGCCCCACACACCCAGCCTTCCTGTCTTATATAACAGTGACACTGCTGGAAAAAAATCCCAGCAACATCTGCTTGCACTCTGCTGAAACTGAGTTTTCACTTCAAAGCTAAGCTGGATTTTCCTAGGGTCCCAGGCACAGCCCGCCAGTCTGTATACCTATTAAACACCTATTATTTTAGTATTGTGCTGGATAAGTGTTTTGCATATTGAAGAAAAAAACACTTAGACTTTTCACCCAAATAAACCTATAGTGCACTAAATGTGAATTAATAATATATTTAAAATATGAAAAGTAGATATGGTCAAAAAAGCAGAGTACTTTGTTGAATACTTCAGTTGTGGAAATAGTAAATAGTAAATCATGACACTGATTTACTCTTACGTATCCTTTCGGCATCCCTTTGGTCACTGTTTAAGTGTAACTGATTATTTCCGAGCTTACAGCACACCTGCACACCTACTTTTATCATGCAATAAAAAAGGCAGTAAAAAATCAGTCATGCTGTGCTGTGTTGAATTATATCAACCTGAATAACCAGTCTTTGCAGGTATGCAATGCTAAGAGTAAGTAAACACATCTTGATGGGCTACAACAGCTGAAGACCACATCAGGCTCCTGCCGGCCAAGAACAGAAATATAGGATAAAAATATTAATAGCTGAAGCCTTGTCAGTTTATGAGTCCTTTGCGACTGTCGCTGCACGCTCGGAGCCATAAACACAAATTGCTTTGACACTAGTAACAGGCAGTAATAAAGGTGTAAAGTTCACGTCGCACGGTTTACATCCTTTAGAATTAGCGTTTTACTTGCTCATCAGGTGCGTGTCATTCTAACAATGATGATGTAACGTGTCACAGAGTAAAAGTTATCTCAAACTGTTTTCATAAACCTGACAACAGGATTGGCTGAAAGCCTCCCTGCAGGGCGGAGAACTGTAGCTGTTTGAGAGGAAAAGGGGCTGACATGACTCAGGTGTTTCTATACATATATAAATGCTCACACGGGACAGTGAAAGATCCGTCGCTCTCTCTCTTCGTATTTGTGCTTCTTTCGTGCTTGTAGCAGGTTACCGCTGTGATGGACCGCTGGCGGGGCAGAGTGGCTCTGGTGACCGGAGCCTCGGTCGGGATTGGGGCGGCTATAGCCGTAGAGCTGGTCCGGCTCGGTATGAAAGTAGTGGGCTGCGCCAGGGACGTCGCAAAAATCCAGGTTTGTTCTGAAGTGAAAACTCAGTTTCAGCGTTGAGTATCTGGACCTATATCCATGGCCGGACTGGTAATCTAGTATGCCGGGTATTTTCCCAGTGGGCCGAAGCATTTTTTTTCTTCTTCTTTGCATTAGTTCAATTTTCATTTTCAATCAAATCTCTTAACGCCTCTGACCCCTCCCTCTACTTTCCGTGTGCACCTACGTACCCTAGAACAAAGTTAGTGTTAATACAGCGGTAGATACAAACGAAGAAAGAAAAGAGAAAAAAAACTAAGAGAGAAAATAAACAAGAAATAGATACAGCAAAGTGTGTCAAATTAACCGACATGTTAGCAGTGCAGTAGTACCAGCAACAGCTGACATAAAGCCCTGGCATTGTAGCTTATTGCTTTATTTTTGTGTCTCTATAATAAACGCACGTAAATAATTTTTGCAAGAACAAATGTTGCATTTTGAGGAGAAAATTATTTTCATGTACAAAATTCTGAAATACATGTACAGAATTCATGTATTTCAGTGTTTGCTATTATCCATATAGACACAAAATAATAGTGTAGTTAAAAACATTTTCGGTTAGTATTTTCAATTATTTGATTGTAAAATATATAATTTTTATGTTGGTTTTAATCTAGGTTAAACCAAACCACTTCACTGGATTTAGCTACATTTGTGTTTCCTGAATGCAGTAGCTAGCGCGTTGATTGGAGACCAAAACAGCCAAGTATTTTGCATCCAAGTCTGTGATTAGTTGGTTTTGTGGCACATTTATAACCGTGTACAGAAAGAGTTGAGTGTGCAGGGAGCAGAGATGTTGAAAGCCGAAGTGACACACTGAGAGCACACAGAGCAGAGATCTGAGCAAGAGCAAATGCCAACAACTGAGCGAGAATGGCAGTTATTGTGTGTGTATATGGATAATAGCAAACACTGAGATGAATTTTGTTCGCTCAAAATAATTTTCTCCTTAAAATGCAACATTTGCAAAAATTATTTATGTGCGCTCAGAATAGAGGCACAAAAATAAGGCCATAGTTGCTAGCATTAGCCATTGAGAGCGCAAGAGGACCAGCAGTCCCAACAAGAGAGTGAGGAAGACACAGAGGGAGGTGTAGTTAACAAATAAGGTTGAGAGAGCAAGAGATTCAGGTAAAATAAATGGCTCATGGTTAAAGCAATTTGATAATAAAATGATAATAGCTAAAAGGTAACTTTTAATTTCTACATTGCAACTAAGATGTTCTAGCCCAACAACAGCTGTACCAACCTGGATAAAAAAAGAAAAGAAAATTTTGATGGACCAGGCCTGCATCGATCACTTAGTGTATTTCGATCTCGGCTGTTGCATTTTATATTTTTTAGTCTATATTTATATTTATATATATGTTCACTGTTACCTAGCAAAAAAGAACAGAGGGAGCGGCTGGGCAAAAGTTGAACCGTTTATTTGACTAAAAGTAAATAAACCTGAAAAACCAGCTTTACAGTAATCTGTTGTAATACTATGAATCAGATTCTGTGTAAAAGTTGACTGTTAATAGATTTTTAATTTAGTCCAACACAGAAACAGAAGGCTGGACACATATGAGCCAATGACTCTAGACCACAGGTGTTGAATTCAAGGCCTTGAGGGCTGGTGTCCTGCAGGTTTTCTATGCGCCCTTGATCCAACACAGCTGATTTAAAGGCTAAATTACCTCCTCAATGTGTCTTGAAGTCCTCCAGAGGCCTGGTAATGAACTAATCATTTGATTCAGGTGTGTTGACCCAATTATCTAAAACCTGCAGGACACCGGCCCTCGAGGTTTGGACTTGACACCCCTGCTCTAGACAGAACTATTCAAACATGTCTGGGGCTGAATTTTTTACAGTCCGCAGTGGTTCAGTAGAGTCTTTTGTTAAGTAAAAATGCTCCAGTCAGATAAAACTCCTTCTGCTACTAAAATAATCTTGTTGCTTTTGAGATAGAAAGATACGTTACTATGCAGCAGATCTGATGAAGCAGCTGATGGCAGGACGTGTTCAGACATGAGTTGAGACCCAGTGAGAAGAATGTTTTTGCAGTTGGAGACAAAAATCTGACTTCCAGTGTTGTACAAAGTTACTGATCAGCTGTGTTATGAAAACTGAAATCCACAAATTTACAGTAATTTTATATAAAGATTTGAAGGGCAGAGTTATTTTGAAGCTAAACCTCTGTCATCGTTCGCTTCTTGGTTTCAGAAACTGGCAGCAGAGTGTCAGAGCGCCGGCCATCCTGGTGTTTTGGTTCCTTTCAAGTGTGACTTGACCAAAGAGGAGGAGATTCTGGCCATGTTTGCAGCGATCAAAGAGCAGCACAAAGGTGTGGACGTGTGTATCAACAATGCTGGCTTATCTCATCCAGAGCCACTGCTAAGTGGCAAAACCAGCGGCTGGAAGAACATCATGGATGTAAGATCTCAGAGTTATTTTAGTAAAAAATGATCTGCAGTTCTGTTTGAAAGAAGCATTCACAGGAGTGGTTTCCCAGAAGAGCAATTAAATGATCAGTTTTCAGTTGATTTGTTCATAGTTTTTAGAATATGAAACATGAAACTTTCAATTTAGTCCATCACAAAACAGAAAGTTGGACAGAACTAAACTTACTATCATGCAGAAAATTTTCAGCTGCATTAGGCTTATATTAGACAGAGACAAGAAAGTTTATTTGAATGTAAATAAACCAGTATAACCATTTTCCATCAAGTCATCCATTAAATCACATTCTGCTCAGTATAATCCATCACAAAAAAAGAAAGTCTGATACAACCAAAGTCATGACTCTCATCTGAATTACAAAGTTGTTGTCCTACAATCCTGCAAAACAACATAGTTTGTTAAAATTAGTGCAATAGGACAAAACTCAGAAAGTTGAAAAGTTCCATGAAAGTAGGGAAACAACTCCCCCCCCCCATGCACAAGAAACCAGCTTTCAAACGAGCTGTTTGGAGGGTGTTGACTTTGTTGTTTATTTCTCTGCTTGGTTTCTTACAGGTGAACGTTCTTGCCCTGAGCATCTGTGCACGTGAAGCTTATCAGTCAATGAAAGAGAGAAACGTGGATGATGGGCACATCATAAACATAAACAGGTGCAGTTTTACTTGCTAATAGAAAGTGACAGAACTTCGAAATCTGTCGATTTAAATATCACATAAATGTCATAATATGATTCTAATCATCATTTAGACTGATTACGAGCATCCTGTGGCAACATGACTCAACAGACCTTTGTCAAAGCACACATTTGGCTTACAGGAAAAGCAAAGATGGTGGTATTAACAGTACTCATGTTTCTTTGGCATAGAGATGACTATCTGTTGAATTCAAGCCAAGTAATGCAACACACGATGATGTTTAAATCTGTCTGGCCTGTGCATGTCTTTCTGTATTTTCTCTACTGATGTTGTTCCTCTTTGTGCTTCTTGTCTGATAAATCTCCCCTGCTCTGTAGATCTGCGAGAAGCCAAATTCTCCTAACATAGACTAGATTTTCTGAAACCCAAAAGCAAACTTAGAGGAGGTGCGGAATATAGTACCATTTGTTACTATAAGAATTACAATATGGCTAAAGATCATTTATGGGCTTTTGGTCCAGTGACACCAAAAACTGTTTCCTACTGCAACAGACCGTGCTTCATTTACTCAAACCCCGAGCCACTAAATGAAATGCAGTAATCATTATTTATTTATTTGATTTGATTTTTTTCTATTGTGGAAAATGTCTGCAGATCAGAATTATTTTGTAATCACATCATTATTATAAGATTGAAGACGGGAAATAAGGGATCTTTGTTTAAGGACTTTACTAGGGTAATTGTGATGGACCGAGTTGAAAAACAGGAGGAGTTCCAGGAATTATTAGAAAAATATAGCTTTTCATTTATTTAACCCCCAAAAATTATATTTAAAAAGTAATAAATGTTGAGCTCATAAAAGAGGTCAAAGAAACAAAACTGAACTCAGGCAGACTGCAAACTTAACAAACCAAATGACTGCCCAAACAAACATAATTGACCTAAACATGAAATGACACACAGGGGTATATATACTGGCTGATCAGACCATTCTGACACATGAGGGGTTTATACAATCATAAATCACAACACAATGCAGTACAATCTAGTTTGTTAATAAACTAAACACTAAAGAAGAAAATCAAAACCATTAAACCCTAAACTCAAATATTTAATTAAATACAAATACTTTGTTTTTAAATGAAAGAAAACACACATTCTCCCCTTCAGCAGGAAGTGGTGGTGTGGTCCAATTATCCCCCTTTGCATTTAATGATTTCAAACCCTGGCTAGCATCTTTTGTCCAGCAACTCCCAGGGATGATAGCAGGTAAGAAATAAAAAGACAAGGTTAGTCAAAAAATCAAAGTAATGAAGTGGTATGAATACATAACTAAACTAAATGTGCGCGCTTACAAATAGAACAAATGTATCCAAACCAATTAATAAAGTTACTGGAAACTAAAGTGTGTTACTACGTTCAAATGAAGAAATGAAAATACAAGAGTTACTGACTTTAGAGTGTGGCCACGGGTTTGGCCATCACAGTAATGATTACTTTAATTGCTAGTTAATCTGAAAAAAAAAGTACTAGTAATAGTTGAAAATGAATTTGTTTGTTCACGGGTTGTAAAACTCCTGTTGCAGCTTGTGTGGACATCATGTCTATGATTTTGCTGATCTACATTTCTACACCGCCACCAAGTATGCTGTAACTGCTCTGACTGAGGGCCTGAGACAGGAGCTGCGTGCTGAAAAGAGTCATATCCGAGCCACAGTAAGGCTTTAAAACTTACTGTAACCAACTGGAAAAGTGCCTTTAACACAAGTATAAGCTGCTGTGAGACACATGCACAGTACATCCTACAGTTCCTTTATCATTATCTCCTTTTGCAGAGCATTTCTCCTGGTTTAGTGGTGACAGAATTTGTATCACGGGCCAACAATCCTGATCAAGTGGCTGGCATATATGCTGCATATAAGGTAAAATTATTAATCCTACAGTTTGTGAGGGGGTTGACATGATCATTCAGATAAAATCAAATGACGCACTTTGCACTTCTCTAACAGGCTCTGCAAGCAAAAGATCTTGCCAGTGCTGTCACGTACGTCCTCAGTGCCCCTCCTCATGTTCAGGTTTGTGATTTTTCTCTTATTTTCAGTCTTTTCTGTTTTGAACTTTCCTCTTTAGCATTTTAAATAACAACACTTTCCTTATAATAATATAATGATGATCATATAACATTCACATAACCTTTCTTTCAGATTGGAGAACTTCTGCTTGAAGCTATACAGGAAGCAGCTTTTGTTGCCCCAGCAACCCCAGGACCAGGCTTGTCTTCACATTAAGGTGGTGTGATTGACTCATCTACTCAACACAGCAAGATCAATTTACAGAATACGGAAAGAAACAATAAGGACATTTGTCCAAGAGTTAACTGTCTTCTTAAAAATGCTGAAACATGATGTGCTTCCTCTGTCGCATGTTTAACTGTGACCTACCTCTTATGACACTCTGTGAGGATGTTACCATCACTGTGTGTTTTTAGTGTCTTTGAGAAGTTTCACCATGTGACCCTGTCATATATTCTACTGGCAATTTTTTATTTCTTTATTACATTTAACAAAGTGCTATCAAACTGGTCATGAAAGAACTTTTTGATGTTGTCCTGAAAATTTGACGCTAATATAATAAAATGATTTTCAAAGGAATTTGTTGTTATTTCCTGTACCCGGGCTATTTTGTAACAGGTTGGAAACGAGAGTTGAACCTTGGATACAGGAGGTGCAATGTGGTTTAATCACATAAACAGTACATGAACTGTGGGAGCTTTTTTCACAGGATTGCCACTGTGGAGCCGTGATGCAAATTCTGTGTCCACTAAAGCAGGAGAGATGCACAACAAAGTTGGATAGTGAGGAAGCTGAAGGAAGCAATGTATGTGTCTCTCATAGCAGCTTGGGGTTGGTGTTGAAGACACATTATGAGTTGATTAATGTACTTTAACTGTGACTGTGGCTCAAATGTGGGTCTTTTCTGCACAAATTCATACAGTAAGAAGTGGTACGAGACTCCTGCACCTTCTCTGGGTGCTGCTTTTAGGTTTTAAAAAATCCAACCTGTGGAGTTATAATTTGGCAACTCACACGTCTAGATCGGGTCAAACAAGATCAAGTGAGAGATACAGTAAGCAGTGTGCAAAGAGGAACAATATCAGTGGAGGAGACACCTAAAGGAATCCCTGGGGCCAACATAATCACTGTCTGTTGTTTGGCTTGAATGCAACAGATAATTATTTCAGTGTCAGAGAGCAGTCATTATTATTAATAGCTCGGTCGGCACTTTTCCTGTTACTCAGAGTGCTTACTATGAGTAGTGTTGCCAACTTTACTTGGATAGTGTCACGGGTTCAAAATATTGGGGATGGATACAGGAGGAAAACCAAAATAACAACACTGGTCCGGCGGGTCAAGTCAAACGATGATTTTAATGAACACACATGTGGGAGATGGGACACTGTACGAGACAGCACCAGATCTCTCACCGAAAACCACACAACAATAGTTTTATGAAAATCAGGGTATTGGAACGCCCCTCATGCGTAAAGTAGGTACAATACAATCAATGTTGACAACTTTTAACACATTAAAAGAACATCTTCTTCTTCCGAGGCCAGATCCTTCCCAGTAATCTTCTAACTCTGCTTATCCCCTGGAACAAACAGTCTCTCCTGCAAGCATAATCAAACAGCTACAAGGCCTTGCAAACTATTATTTAAATGTTTGAACTCTCCCTCACATGAGTTTAACTACTGCTTGTGTGTGTGCGTGTGTGCCTCGACCTCAGCATTCACTCTGTCTATAAGGACAGAGGCCAACTCTTCATGTGTGCACTAACCTAACTGAAACCATACATGTAATATGTTGAATAAATGTTCTAATCAAATGCCACTATTCAAAGCTTAATAAAAGAATGAATGAATAAAGGATCATGATGAATAACATGGTATATGTGTTTTGTAAGCATGTGCGGCCTTCTACGCCTACGTCACTTCACTCAATAGATCAGCCAGACATCCCGCTGACTGTAGCTTTTAACCCTTACTGACTTGAGCACAACTCCATAATAAGCACCAAGCGGCAATATGTATAAAGATGATCATGGTTACACCTGTAATGAAAGATTATATGATTATACTAACACCTGTAAATAGAAGATTAACATGAGGTTATAACAATCACTGTAATACAAACGTTAATGTAATGTCAATAGCTTCAATAAATGCTTTAATGCAACGCTTATTATATGATTCTAATGCAGTGACAAAATAACAGTAAAATATCCCTTCTCAATAGTTTCTTAGATGTTTTTTAATGAATTGTTTATGTAACTTCCCTCTTCAGCATGGGCAAACCAATCATTACTAACTCATTAAAGTTTGTACCGCTACTTTGGTCAGACTTCCTGGTGGGATAGACATAATTACAGGTTGATATAAAAAACAATTCATTGTCAAGCATGAATGCCACTTCATATACTGACATACTGCATCACTGCTGACATACTGCATCACAGTATGGTATGGTAGCTGCACTAAGGCAGATAGAGTGAGGCTACAGAGAGTAGTCAAGGCAGCACAGAAGATCATCGGCTGCCCTCTCCACTCCCTGATGGACATTTATTCCTCCCACTGCTTCAGCAGAGCAACAAACATCATCAAGGACAGTTCCGACCCTGGTTTTGACCTGTTCAACCTGCCTTCCTCAGGGAAGCGCTACAGGTGCATCAGTACAAAGACCGACAGACTCAAGAACAGTTTCTTCCAAAAGCCATAACCACACTGAACTCACACATGCACTGAAAACACAGTTCCACCCACCATTCCAAGGACTTCCCTCTATAAACCATCACTGTGCGTTAAATAATTTTATATGCAATAACCCAAACTGTAAATACATAACACAGAAACTGTGCACCCCCCATTCTCCCACATGTTTGCACTGAGTAGGAGATGCTCTGTATTTCATTGTACATCTGTATAGTGACAATAAAGGCATTCTATTCTATTCTTTTCTATTCTGTGCAAACGTCAGTGTTGAGATATATTTTTTTTAATCCTTAAAGATGATGGATTTTCATTAATATGTAAACATTCTGCACTTCATGTTTAACACAGCAGAGCCACTGTTCATGTTTGTAGCACCCTTATCCTCTTAGCTTAAAACCTGCTGTGTAAAAGGTCTATTGTGCAGTGTAGCCAAAAGCCTAAAAATTGATATAATTATAAGAAATTATATGGATATAATTCTAGATTATATATGCATATAATTTATGGATAAATTATATGTTTCTTTGTGCATCTTTCATCTCTTCATATGTGACCAGTGATGGATACACCAATAGGTCTGTCTTTAATGTGTTATAGTTCCCTCCATTTAGATTCAAATCAGTTTGATGTTTGCAGGGGTGTAGCGGCAGGAAATATTAGATCTCCTCAGATTTGTTGCCTGTTTTGAAAATGTCAGGACTAGAAAGTAGAGACATTTGTGTTGAGATGTTGGGAGAAAAAGGAAAAAGTTTTTAAAAATAAAGTACAGATATCTGAACATTTGAGTACAGTAAAGTACAGTAAAGAAGTATTTGTACTTTGTTCATTTACTCTACTGCAGATCAAGTAATAAAACGGCTAAAACGTACCTCTTACCTCCATTCCAGTCCTGGTTTTTCCACTTATCATGATTGTGGCTAAGCTAGCACACCTTTGTGCTGCTTTTCAGTTGCTGTGAACTTGGACAGAATCTCCTCCTCATGGATCAGATCACACAGGTCTGAAAGCAGAAAGAAAAAGATTACAGATTTCAAGATCCACTTTTGTTTTTAGCAATGTATGTGTATGAATCTGCCAGTCCACTTAGCTGATTGTGAAGGTGTCGGGAGGGAACTTTTCCTAGATTTGACTGATTTATGTAAAGAAATTGCTGTTTTAGTACATGGGAGGCATGTGACAAAGGCTGAACTGTGTTTGTGTGCTGAACAAACAGAAAAGTCTATGCACCGTTTTTTAACAATGAACTTTTGCCAAGAGGCTGATTTGCAGTATTAATAGACGGAGTGCTGTAGTGGTTATACTGGTTGATTAACATTAAGATAAATTGTCTGCCAAAACCTCTCTATTTTATATAACCATGACAAAGCTGTAAAAAAAAACAGCATTACAACAACACTGACAGAAAATCATGATATTTATTCACAAATAACACTTAAATACAATACGACAAAATTTGGGTCTTGTCTGCTTTGGTGTCACCCCAGAGAGCTGTGCTGTATAGGACAAGCCTTTTTCAGATCATAAATTCGTTTTATTCAGTGTTAGTATCCCCCTGTACAAAAGTAATCAAAAATGCTCAGTTACTTTTAGAAATATTAGAGGTGACAGACCAATGTCTGTCACCTCTTTCCTTTGCCATTAATAATTTACCAACCATAGAAGCCTCAGCTTCCTTCTTTAGCTCACTGTAACAGCAGATTTATAACCTCTTAGCTACCTTGGCTTCCGTGAAAACTCGAATCGTTTCCTTCTCTCTCTCTCTCATCCCCTGGTATTCATCTGAATACCAGCTCAAAGTCAGTTGGACGCCGCCTGGAATGTCATTTCAGGAAAACAGGAGTTTATATTTATAAGGACATTTATCTCAGTCATATACAACATTAACAAGAAGCTATTTATCATTCTAAATCTGCTTACTACACTTCTGTTATTAAGTTGCTGAAGGAAATACTCGTACTTTGTTTTCTACCTTACACAATATTGTTAAACCTCCAGATACCTATGCCATACACACCCTGCTGCATTCTGTAACAAATGTATGGACTTTTTTGATACCAAAATTGTGAATCACCAACAGAGAAACTTCACCAGAAGAGTCAGACTAGACTAGACTCAGAAATTAAATCTCATCATCAGTAAAAGTACACTTAGTTAATAAACAATCCAGCAACTAAGATCTGTTACTGCCTGCACGTCTGGTCTTCCTGTCTTATACAACCGTGACACTGCTGAAAAGGAAAAAAAAAAATCTGCGTAAACAGGGGATATAAATTGTGCTCTGAGCTTTTATGTCATGGTACCCGGAGCAGCCCACCAGTCTGGAGAGCTGGTACAGACCTGTATGTTGGATATGTTGATGTCGGCTATGCTATTGCAATAAAGTTTAGTGAAATAAATTTATCAGGAAATAAAAGTTAGTCAGGAACTGTAAAGTGAAGGACTCATGGTACTATGACCAAAACTACAAGGGGAAGGACAAAACTGGGAGTTTAATTGCAATTACAACAATACAACATTAAGTTGTGCAAACCCTTAAAAAGCAACTAATTTAGTTGGATGAACTACTGTAGTGTCTAAGAATAATTCAGAATGCATAATCACAGATTTGAATATAATACACCGGTTTTAGCGTGGACCCTTTAGTTATCAAATGAGGCGAAAGCTCAGTCGTGTTGACAAGAATTTTTCAAAGTAAGTTAAAAAATAATTTTTAAAGCAAATGAGAGGAGAATCATGGATAACATTGTTTTAGTCTATACACAGAGACAGTCTCATCAAGTAATTAGAGTAGCATTCTTCAATCTCTCTGCCACTCCACACATGTGGACAAGAAGCAAACTAGAAATAGAGCCGCTTTTACATTAATGTTTTTGAATTCATACAAACCCTTCATGTATTGTGCAGAACACCCTCGCATTTCAGTTTTGTTAATTCTGCTTCCTTGCTTCTTAGTTTTCCTTAGATAGATATAGATACATTCTATAATAATATAAAATATATCTATTCTATATTATTATTTTGAATATTTTCAGAATAAAGGCAATAGAATAAAATTTGGCATATTTAATTTAGTAGATTTTTATGCTGCCTGTCCTGAAATAGATTTATGTCTAATAGTTAAATGTATATTTCAGAAATTTTTATTGTTTTATACTTTGTACTGGTTGATTTCTTTCCATCATAAACTGTTTCTTAAATGAAATATCCTCTATATATTAATAATAAACACTGGAGCGCAGTAAAGGTCCCCTGAAAATCATTTTATTTCATACATTCAAACTTTTCAGTACAAAGTTTCAGCACCCTGATAAATGTAGTTAAGAAGTAAGATTATATGAGAGAGCACATGATGCAACTTGTCAAAGAGACTGAAGAAACACACAGTGATGGTAACATCCTCAGAGGCCATTTTGAAAACAGGAAGGCCACAAAAGTATTGGGGTTGCCAAGGGAACAACTTCAGTGACTCGTGCTACACAGCTTCAATGTGAATGTCTCCAATCTGAAAGAAAAGTTAAATAATGCTTTATTATTATAAGTAAACTGGTGATATTAAGAATGTTGCAGAGCAAAATTCAATGAGTCAGAAAAAGGGTTGTAAAAGTGAAAATCACAAACCTGAACATGAGGAGGGGCACTGAGCACATATGCGATAGCACTGACGATATCTTTTGCTTCCAAAGACTGTCAAAGAAGTGAAAAAATGCTTAATTTATTTTTATCTGAGTAATCATATCAACAGTATGCAAACTGTAGGATTAATGGTTTTACCTTATACGCAGCATATATCCCATCTTTTTTCTCGGGATTGTCACTGTGGAGCCGTGATGCAAATTCTGTGTCCACTAAACCAGGAGAAATGCACTGAAAAAAAACAAAATGGAAATTTCAGTAAACAATGTGTATGTCTCTCACAGCAGCCGATCTTGGTGTTAAAGACACATTTGGAGTCAGTTGGTGTCTTTTAAATCCTCACCGTGGCTCGGATATGGGTCTTTTCAGCACGCAGCTCCTGTCTCAGGCCCTCAGTCAGAGCAGTCACAGCATACTTGGTGGCAGTGTAGAAATGCAGATCAGCAACAGGTAAGACGTGATGTCCACACACGCTGCAACAGAAGGTTTACAAGCTGTTAACCAAATCAGCATTTACCGAGACTGATCATATCAATCATATTTAGGTTCTGAATTGCTGGTTGGTTGGTTTTACGATATTGTGACAGACATTTTTCACTACTGGCACTTTTTTAACTGTTAATGTTAATAAGTAATCATTATACTAGTGAACTCCTGACATGGGGTTTACCTCATTTTGCTTCCTAAATTTTTTAATAACAGAGAGCTACAGACCTAAGCAAATACACGATGGTGGCTTTATTCCATTTCCATAGCAGCAAGCAAAAAAAAAAAAAAAAAAAAAAAAATCTAGCCTATGTTAGGAAACTCTCACAAGTCAGACCAGGGGATATGAATGAGATAAAAAAAAGAACAATAACAATGGGAAATATGTGTCTTGCCTTGTTTTGTTTGAGTTGAGAAGATAATAATCTCCATGTCAAAGAGCTAGCAGTATTGTTAATACCACCATCTGTGCTTTTCCTGTTAACCAAATATTTGATGTGAAAAGGGTTTAAAGACTCCTGGACAATCATGGTAATGGTCATGTAAGATACTTTTCTGATGACTAAGTCTACAGACTTCACAAATCCCCATCGTCATTCATCAGCAAATAAAACTGCACCTGTTGAGATTTATAATGTGCCCATCGTCCACGTTTCTCTCTTTCATTGACTGATAAGCTTCCCGTGTGCAGATGCTCAGTGCAAGAACGTTCACCTGTAAGAAACCAAGCAGAGAAATAAACAACCAGGAAAATCGAAACTTTCCAAATGACTCATTTACTCTTTGTTTCTTTTGCATAAGGAGCATTAAGTAGTTTTTGCCCACTTGTGTATGTTTTTAACTCTCTGAGTTTTGTCAAATTGTATAAGAATTTTGTAATTCAGATGATTCATGAGTTTGGTTGAATCATACTTCCTGTTTTTGGGATGGATTAAACTGAACATGCACCCCACCTATTTACAGTGAACTTTTACACAGAATGTGATTTACAGTGTGATTAATGGATGACTCGTTGGAAAACTGGTTATACTGGTTTATTTACATTGAAATAATTTTTTTTCTCTTTCTGTCATATATAAGTCTGCTGCAGCTGAAAATTTTCTCCATGACAGTGACATTAAACATCAAAATTTAAGTATTCAAAATATAAAACAGCAAAATTTTGGATAGTTAGTTTAGATTAAACAACTGCAGAAACTGCAGAAAACAGTCACAATTATATCTGGAATCAACAAATTTCTGACAACCTTTTAGCTCGATGCTTTTATTTCAGTATTTTTTTTTACCCACTTTTGTGTATTTTTTTCTTTTGCCTTTCTCATCTATTTAGTTTTGTGATATCATGAGCTGGATTGCTATGAATGAGTCAACGTTAGAGTGATCACTGAAATTCACTTCAGTGTTCTGCTGGGGAATCCATTACTTTCAACTCAACTTTCACACCGCTGCAGATTTTCTAAAACATTTCTGAGCTCTTACATTCATCATGTTCTTCCAGCTGTTGGTTTTGCCGTTTAGGAGCTGCTCTGGGTGAGCCAAGCCAGCGTTGTTGATGCACACGTCCACACCTTTGTGCTGCTCCTTGATCGCTGCGAACATGGACAGAATCTCTTCCTCTTTGCTCAAGTCACACTTGAATGGGACCAAAACACCAGGGTGGCCGGCGCTCTGACACTCTGCTGCCAGTTTCTGAAAAAGAAAAGAAGACAAACAGACATTCAGATTCAGAATAACATTAGTAGTGTATGAATCTGCCCTTCAAATGTTTATGTTAGGTTACTGTAAATATCTGGCTTTGTTTTGAGCTTGTATTTTGCAACTCATTACAATAACTTTGTCCAAAACTCGAAATCCCATGTCTGAACACATCCAGCCCTCAACTGGTTCACCAAGCCTGCTGTACAGTACCTTAAAAAACTAAAACTATTTTAACATGAAAACATTCTGACAGTATGTTATGACCCAGCTGTTCCAGGGGACAGGGGAGGTTACATAACCAAGACCCTCACGAGGGAATCAGTCATTTCATATGTTTTTATCTGACCACTGCATTTCTTTTTCTTTTTAATCTATTGGAAAACTGTAGACTGTAAACAGTTAAGCTGCCAGATGTGTATAAATAGTCCAGTCCTTCTTATAGTCTTTGTCATATTGTTTGTATTTTCTATCATTCAACCTGGGCTGAGTCCTGCTTTTAAGTCCTTCACTTTACAATTCATTTCAAATTGTTATTTTTTTTTAATATATGTAATTTTCACCACAGTTTATTCTGCAGTTTAGTCACCAGTGTTTCTCACCTTGTTGATCCTCAAAGAAGGGTTTTGAAAAGTGCTATATTTACAAATAAATGCATTATATTCATTATCATAAGGATTTTTTTTTGTTTGGCTATATCGAGAGAACAAACAAAGACAGTTGAAACCAGGACTTGTATAATATACAAGTATTGTTCCTTCATATTTTCTACTGAAAACTGTGTGGAGACAAGCAACAAGCAGTTAAACTGTAAATCACTCATATGTCATCAGTTAATTTGTGTCCAGCTTTCTGTTTCTGTGCTGGACTCAACTGAAAATCTATTAGCAGTGAACTTTTACATTGAATCTGATTTACCAAACAGCCAATATACAATATTATAATACTGTATAACGGCGGTAAAAGAAAAAAAAAAACTTAACAAAGACTTATAGTTTATTTCAGTCTTACAGTGGATTATGTGTTGCAAAGCTCGTTCAGCAGGTTTATTTAACTGCCATAAAATCGGCTACTGCCCAGCCTCTCATCATTTTTTGCTGTATCAACATAATTAACAAACTATGAGTATGCATATGCCCCAACAACAAACACAACAAATAAACAAACACACACAAAAATCACTTTTAAAAAATGCAGTTGTTGCTCTTTGCTGAAAACGAGTTTTCACTTCAAAACAAACCTGGATTTTCCCGACGTCCCTGGCGCAGCCCACCACTTTCATACCGAGCCGGACCAGCTCTACCGCTATAGCCGCCCCAATCCCAACCGAGGCGCCGGTCACCAGAGCCACTCTTCCCTGCCAGCGCTCCATCACAGTCCGGCAACCTGCAACACACACGAAAGAACCACAAATACGAAGAGAGAGAGTGACGGAACTCAAACTGTCCTGTGCCGGGAAGCATTTATATATCCATCTGAACCATGTCAGCCTGCCTTTGCTCTCAAAACAGCTTCAGTTCTCCGCCCTGCAGGGAGGCAGTCAGCCAATCACATTTGTGAAAACACTGAGGAAACTTTCTAAGAAACCTTTTTATGTAGGTAGAGGTGGCCTTCTTAGTAAGATGTTCAGTGAATGGAAAAGCTGTTCATTTATTTTTAGGTCTACGTAGATAATTAAATACTTCCAACATACAGTATTATTATGTGGCATGATGCTTTTATGAATTTTATGGTTACCAACATATTTGGCAGAATCTGGACTTGTTTGTGTACCAGGGTGTATTTTTGTGAAATTTTCTTTCTTACACACAAAATTGTTCGCCTGTCTATTTTATAGAAAAATTGTATAAAATATAAAAAATATAATTTTAGTAATGACACATGAAGTACCGCAGTGCTGCAAGCTTTGATAAAATCAGCACTTCAGTGACAAAAGACTCGTGGAAAGGATCCATTGGTCTAATCCAGTCCACTGGATCTGATGATATTTGTATACAGAGGGCAGAGAGAGAGAGAGAGGAGAGCAATCAGTAAATGAGCATGTAAAATGAACATTTGTATGTTCATTTTACATGCTTTAAATACTAATACCTGTAAAAAGCCTGTAACAGGTCTACAGACTGGTAGGCTGCCTCAGGAAAATACAGGTTTGCTTTAAAATGAAAACTGAGTTTCAGAAGAGGGCAACTTATAGCTGCTGTTAATGTAGATTTTGGTTTTTTAGCACTGTTAACTACATGTCCATATGTCTGTTACTTAC
The DNA here is from genome assembly GCF_013358895.1 of Oreochromis aureus. Taxonomy (NCBI): domain Eukaryota; kingdom Metazoa; phylum Chordata; class Actinopteri; order Cichliformes; family Cichlidae; genus Oreochromis; species Oreochromis aureus. Next base: position 12,067,642 of record NC_052955.1, on the reverse strand, counting down.
AACATATCTCTCTGTGTCATGGTTAATAAATGATGCAGTGTTTTCTGTTTAGTCCAACAACAATAACTGTATAATGACTCTACATCTGAATTCCATCTATCCATTCATCCACCCCAGGAATATCCATGCAAACACTTCAGTTAATGATGGCTCTGTTCTTATTATAAGAGATGGATTGCAGTAACTGCTAAGAAAACATCCATTTGTATTTACATCAGTTTTTTATACAGTTTGCTGACAGGCGATTTTGTGGCCTGCTGAGGTCTGTTCCCGCTTTATTTCATGACAGACTAAACAGATAAAAAAAAATCTATACTTGATTCCAAATAGTTGGCTTAGGAATCAAAAGATGGTGACATGTTAACCTGCAGGAGACCCATCAGTCATCACGATGGCCTTTCTTCACAGCAACTCAGTAAAATCCAGGCTTGAGAAAATACCTGTATATTGACTTCTGGAAATAAAGGAAGTAATGTTGGAAGGGAACAAAAAGGCAGTATTTTTGCAGTGTCACGATAAGTCATGTTTGTGTTTTACGCAAAGAAAGGGAGTGACATATTTGCCAATTCATTATGAATATATGTTACATAATCTCTCCTGATGTTTACACCAGTTAATTCATTGTTAGCATCAATACCATCCATCAAATAATGATCCTTATGTGACTGAATCTGGAAAGCACAGACTACAGTGGACAACATGGTTTCTCTATACTGCAAAATGATAAGAAATAATTTAAGAAACCTTGTAGAAAGCAGACTATTGAGCATCTCCACCCACTAATGTATGAATTACATTTCTCTCTTTAATCTCTTTATCAAGTTACACCATGTGGCCCCCTACAGGGCCAATGTTAAATCAATATTACACATTTACTATGTTTATTAAAATGTAATAAAGACACATTTACCATCTAATGGCAGTATTCCATATCTTAACTTAAAAGTTGCTTTAAACTGTTTTCATAAAAACAAAAACAAGATTAATTGCATGCCTCCATGCAGGGGGAGAGCTGCCTCTATAACACCAACACAAAACCCAACCATGCTGACAAAATGTTATGGTCCAGGGTCGTTGTGATGGTTTTTTTTAGCTTTGATTTCTTATGTCTTAGATGACTGGCTCCTATTTGTATTGTTACTCCAATATTCCCCACTGATTCCATGTCTCTGTTTCCCTGCTTCCAATTTTCCTCCAGTCTTGTATACGTGTCAGTACTTTTCTCCTTGTCATAGTGGCGTGTGCTTTTGGGTTCAGCTGCAGCAGTGTCAGGTGAGGTGACTGGCACACCTGTTGTGCATTAGCCAGTAAACCTCTCACTCTTTATGCGGTAGGTGAGGGGGCATCTATGCTGACACACCCAGCAATGATGTGGAGAGCTGTTTGTGGGGTTATGAACTGCTCAGGGAGGAATTTGAATGTGCTTTATGCACCCGGCAAGTTTTGTGAATTACACATTACTGAGTGTATATAATGCCAACAATAGGTGCGAATACTTTGATCTTTGTAACATTAAATGCCTCTGTCCATCTCTCACACCTAATAGTACTGCCATTCTTGTTTTCACCTTGGTTATGTCCCTTTTCCTGGTTTTCAATGAAGCCGCACATGGGAAGAAGATTTCATACTGTGCAGTTTGTATAACTGTCTATGGAGGAATTATATTTCAAAACGGAAACAACATTACTTCATCATGCTGAAAAAACACCAGTCCCAAAAGGACCCAGTAGAAATATACTGCTAACACAGTTAACAGACAGTAAACACCAACATGAGATTGAAAATGCGACTAATATGAAAGGGTTCATGTGTAAAACAAACCAGTAAAAGTCAGATTCAATTCTCATGGTCAATAAGTTGCAAATGTAGAAGGAAATCATCAATTACTGAGTGATGTTTTACAAAAGCAAAACTAAATATAAGAAGTTTGTTGCGTTTGTATATAATACTGGAGACGATGGCTCGTTTTTAGGCACACTTTAATTTTAGTCAAAACTGTTTTAAAACGCACTCTTCCACTTCTTCTCTCCCTCCTCTTTTACCTGTTACACAGCGGCACCTCTGGCCTGAAGGAGTAATAGCACCATAGAAGCACATAACATTCTGATTCAGTCTACATAAGCTTGTAAACAATAAAGTTCTTGTACAGACTTTCAGTTTCTTCCACACAGAGAATTTCCTGTCTTTGACTGTAACTGTCTGCAGATCATCTCTTTTGCTAGCTGTGGCGAAGGTGTGTTCCCTAGCTCAGCTGCAGGGGAGGAGTGGTGCAGTGAGCTCAAAGGGGCGGTACCGGGAGGCAGGTGAGCCACAGGTGGTGGCGATTGACTGATCACGGTGTCTCTTTCCGTTTCTCTATATAGTGAAGGCAGTCGAGCGGGGACGGAGAGAGCTGGACTGGAATGGACTGTGTTTCTTGAGTTGACAACTGTCAATAAAACGCAATAATAGTGAGCACAATCATTGTGTGTGTTGTGTACTTTTACACTAGCATTTTGATCCATGTGTGAAAGCTAAAACAAAGAGGACTGTTTGCTGCCCCAGTCATACAGCAGATGCCGGCAGTAATATCCTCCGTTTAGTCCAGGGCTGTCGAAGTCCAGGCCTCGAGGGCCAGTGTCCTGCAGGTAAAAAAATAAAAAATAAAAAATCGAGAGGGGATTAAAACTAACAAATTCTAAGTCTTAATTAAAGCAATTCTGTGGTCAGGTGAGGCCTGTTTCCAATTTAATTCATGACAAACTAAGCAGGTTAAAAAATAATCTGAAGTTGATTCCAAAGAGTTGGCTTAGGAATCAAATTTCTGCAAATAAAGGGAGCAATGTCAGAAGGAAACAAAAGGGGCAGCATTGTTGCAATGTCATGGTTAGTCATGTTGATGTTCAAGTTCAAGTTCAAGCGGCTTTCATTGTCATTTCAACCACGTACAGTGGTACAGTACAGAGTGGAATGAGACAGCATTCCTCCAAGACCCTGGTGCTACATATAACATATAACGGACAAACACAGGACTACGTAAAGTGGAATGTGCAAAATTGCAAAAATAAACAAGACAAGACAGTGCAACACTAGACAGAACAGCACGATAGAGACACAAGACTGAGGAAATGAACCACAAAAACAGCACCATTTGGTCCAGATTGGCCGCTGTGTGCCGCGCCACCAGTCACCTTTGTTAAATGGTAAGTGGACTGATTCTTATATAGTGCTTTTCTACTCTCCCAGAGTACTCAAAGTGCTCTATGCAACATGCCACATTCACCCAATCACACCCATTCAACCAAGCACTTTCTTCTATTCTTAGTGCTTCCTAAATACATTCAGACACATTCATACTCTGATGGAAGCATCGGAGAGCAACTTGGGGGCTTAGTATCTTGCCCAAGGATACTTGACATCCAGATTGGAGGAGCCAGGGATCGAACCACTAACCTTCTGATCAGCAGGTGACCTGCGCTACCTCCTGAGCTCCAGGCTATGTAAAGAAAGGGAGTGACATATTTGCAAAGTCATTATGAGCATGCATTACATAATCTGTCCTGATGGTTTTAAATGTAAATGTAGAACAGCTGAGTCACTGTTAACAAGAGTATTGTCTGTTACAATAATGATCTTTATATGACTGAATCACAAGAGCACAGCCTCTCACAGTGGACAATGTGGTTTCTCTTTACTGCAAATTCATAAGAAATAAGGTAATACATACTTTGTAGAAAGCAGGGTCATGTATGCAAAACATTTATTACAAAAATGTAATAAAATGTCACGCGATTTAAAGTTGTGTTTTGTAATAGATTTGTCAAGGAATTATTTCTAAGATTGTTATTTTAGCCTACACAAACACACTTCAGCCCCAAGTTCAGGGAATTCATCCAACATGTGATTCCCACACGTGCATCACAAATACGTTTTGTATCCATCTCTCACAAAAAGAATGTACACTGTTGTACACTGCCTCCATAGGAATCAAGATATAAGTAGCAGCTAGGTGTTGCTATTAAATATATTGATCATCAGCAAGTATGAGCACCTCTATAAAATCGGAGGTTTTAGCAGTTTTCTGGTCTGGAGCATCATTTCTAAGTTCACACTGGGAACATTTTTGCATTAATGTTCCAGAAAATACACATCAAGGTCAGTTTTCAGACTGACACACCTCAGACATGATAATAATCTACACAACCAGAAACAGAGAAAACACGTATGGCTTGTTTAGCTTTCTGGGAAAAAGAGTCCTCCTATGGGCAGAAATCTGTGCCATCAGAAACTGAATTTGAATAAGTTAAATTTGAATTTGAATTACTCGGATTGAATCTGAATTGTAACTTGAATGAAAGCTTTTGAAAACTGAATTTGAATTAGTCTAATTTGAAATTGAATTTATGGTTTGAAAATGAATTGATTTGCTTTGAAACTGCATTTTATCCTTTAAAAATTCAGCTCTCGAATAATTTCAGATTCACTTCTCACCATTCAGTTTCAGTTCTACAATTCAATTTCAGTTCCAAAATTCAGTTTTTTGGGACTTACATCCGGTTCCGGTTCAAGCGCAGATTAATAGAACTACAGACTGATAGCGTTACTGACGGAATCTACAGCGTCTTGAGCTGAATTAAGACTTCAGAAGTCATTCGTCACGTCGAATGACCAGCGGATAAACTCTCAGGTTGGTAATAAATGTATTACATGTATAAGAACAAGCGTCATGTTAACAATTGATAGCCGTACAGTAACCTTTATGCTGCTAGCTAAAAACGCTAATTTAGCGTAGTTTGCCCTGAATTCAGCTTTGACAAACAAATATGATCGACTGTTTCTAGTAGAATTCCAAAGTTGTCATCTTGTACCCTGTCAGAGCCCTGTATGCTTGCAGAGACCCCTACAGTAAGGAAACATGCAAAACGGTGTCCAAACCTTTGTATTTGAGCTTTATTTATGTCTTACACAGCATCCCAACTCTTTAGCTAACTTAATAACTTTAGCTAAAGTGAATAGTTCGTCTAATTCATTAGTGCAGCTTTACTGGATCACCTCTGTTTGAAGTAATATAATATGATATACAACTATCACTGAAACAGCGAACTTTGTAAATAAACAACACTTCTCATTCTCTAAACGTTTGGCCACAGCTGTAAATTACACTATCAGTGCTTTTTCACTCTTGACAATAATTACATTTCTAAATTCTCTTTGTGCATTTACAGGTAAACAATAGCTAATATTTTATCTAAATGACTGCTTTGTCTTTGAAAAGGTGAAGAGCCTGAGGCCAGTGACACTCCAGTTCTACTCTAAGTACATCCTTACGGTGGCTCACAGGACAAGGCGACATTCCTGTCCTGCCAGAAGAGAAGAGAAACTTCAGAGTCTTCATGAAGTTCAACCACACCTGTCATATGGAATATGACAGGGGTCTCAAACTCCATTCCTCAAAGGCCGGTGTCATGCAACTTTTCCATGCCCTCGAGGACTGGAGTTTGAGACCCCTGCTGTATGGTGTTCATGCAGTTTTCTACCCCACAGTTACAGCATGTCTGACTGCCTGTTCAGCATATGCAAAATATGAGTTTAAGCATGTGATGACAAAGGCCTTCCATTATGGTGTTTGTCATCACATGTCACAGACATCTGGATGATCATTTGGAATAAACAAAAACTTGTTACTTCATCTTTTATCTTTATTATTATTATTATTGTTCTTATTTTACATTTTTCAAGTTAGGCATTGGGTTTATTTGTAGTAGTCCTTTCCAGCTTCTCTCCCTCTTCCATATTACTGTGTCAGCTTGTCAGCATCTATTTGGGGTTGGGAGTGGAACAGGAAGTAAGGAACAGAAAGTGCCATTTAAACCAGGAGAGGTTCTTATATTTCAGAAGAAGGATTAATTCAAAAGAAATGACCTCAATGCCATATTTTATTTAGGAACCCTAGAGAGCACTTTGCAAAATAACACATTCTTATAATTTCACCCTCAGATGAGCCAGGCTACGACTGTCAGGGAAGGTGATGTAGGTACAGAGCATGTGAGAGTGGTTAAGTTAATGTCTCTTGTCTAGATGAAGGCACAGGAGGGATCAATGGCACGGCGTGAGATTCAGTATCTTCAGTCTTCAGTGGACACTCCATTTCTGGCACAAAACACCTGTAAAAGATGGTCAATTTAGGAGGTGACCCGACAACTTCAGCCTGTCAAACATAGCAATGGAGCAGTATGTTTAAAAAAAAAAAAAAATCTAATTAAGCATGCACTCAGTACCCTAAGAATTATTATGGTAGTTAAACACAGTGATAGTTGTATATCATATTATATTACTTCAAACAGAGGTGATCCAGTAAAGCTGCACTAATGAATTAGACGAACTATTCACTTTAGCTAAAGTTATTAAGTTAGCTAAAGAGTTGGGATGCTGTGTAAGACATAAATAAAGCTCAAATACAAAGGTTTGGACACCGTTTTGCATGTTTCCTTACTGTAGGGGTCTCTGCAAGCATACAGGGCTCTGACAGGGTACAAGATGACAACTTTGGAATTCTACTAGAAACAGTCGATCATATTTGTTTGTCAAAGCTGAATTCAGGGCAAACTACGCTAAATTAGCGCTTTTAGCTAGCAGCTACAATAAGCATAAAGGTTACTGTACGGCTATCAATTGTTAACATGACGCTTGTTCTTATACATGTAATACATTTATTACCAACCTGAGAGTTTATCCGCTGGTCATTCGACGTGACGAATGACTTCTGAAGTCTTAATTCAGCTCAAGACGCTGTAGATTCCGTCAGTAACGCTATCAGTCTGTAGTTCTATTAATCTGCGCTTGAACCGGAACCGGATGTAAGTCCCAAAAAACTGAATTTTGGAACTGAAATTGAATTGTAGAACTGAAACTGAATGGTGAGAAGTGAATCTGAAATTATTCGAGAGCTGAATTTTTAAAGGATAAAATGCAGTTTCAAAGCAAATCAATTCATTTTCAAACCATAAATTCAATTTCAAATTAGACTAATTCAAATTCAGTTTTCAAAAGCTTTCATTCAAGTTACAATTCAGATTCAATCCGAGTAATTCAAATTCAAATTTAACTTATTCAAATTCAGTTTCTGATGGCACAGATTTCTGCCCATAGGGTCCTCTTTCTAAGAACAACACAGACTTCTCATACACGCCCGTCGCGGTGTATAAATTCAGAACTTCAGCCGCACTATTCACTCCTGAAAATCTGAGCTCAGTCTTCACAGCCCGTCTTCTTTTTGTCTCATTCATTACTTCAGGTGCCAACATGTCTGCTGAAAAGTGTCTCGCTAAAGGTAAGACTTTAAGATATTACTGCGTTAAGTGAAGCCTCTGAAGTGCAGTCAGCTCTGTTCCGTTCCCTGTCCTGTTCAATGACCCGTTCTGCTGCCTGAGCTCTGTCATGTTCCCTTACCTGGCTTGTGGTGAGGGTATAGTTGCAGTTTTACAAAGCCATGCATTTTAATTAGGTCAATATTGACATTATTTGTGACGACTAAAAGCAGACGACTGAAAACAACTTTAAAAAAAAGTCTAAACTAACAGTGACACACTGTGGCTTCTCTAAAAACGAACAAGGTGCTCTTTTTCACATTTTTATACACAGCTCGTTTCCAAAAATCTTGGGATGTTGTATAAAATTAAAATAGGAATGTAATGTAAGGATTTAAAATCCTTATATTTAACTATAAACATGGCGCCCACCTGCTAATAACAAATATGAAATTCAATTTGCCCTCGTGGAAGCTGACAACTATAAAATTCCTTTAATTTATTGTGTGAATTTTGTGCTTTCTTAATGATTCCTATATTCTATGGGAAGCACAATTAATACATTAAAACAATTCAGCATTTTAAAATGTTGCATTAATGGCCTGAAAACACGAGTTAACTTTTTCTCCAAGCTGCTTTTTCTGATGGATGAAGGTTTTTTGTTTCCCTCAGGTAGCGCTGCACCTGGCCCAGTCCCTAAAGGGTACATCAGAGTTTACAGCATGAGGTTCTGCCCTTTTGCCCAGAGGGCCAGATTAGTGCTGAAAGCCAAAGGAATCAAGTAAGGCTACTTTTATTCTGCTTTGCTTTACACATGGAAAGTCATGACAATCTTAACCTTTACTTAAACACGCATGTGCAACCTGTTTTTGTGTTTCAGGCATGAAATCATAAATGTCCATCTGGCAGACAAGCCAGAGTGGTACCTTAAAAAGAATCCATTTGGGATTGTCCCGACACTGGAGACACCTGCTGGTGAGGTGATATATGAGTCACCGATCACCTGTGAATACTTGGATGAAGTTTACCCTGAAAAGCAGCTGCTTCCTTCTTCTCCTTTTGCTAAAGCTCAGCAAAGAATGATGTTGGAGTATTTTTCCAAAGTAGGTCACATGAAAACTTGCACATAAATCTTTACATTTTGTTTTTTTAATTACCAATTAATCAGTTTAATGTCACTGTTTTAGATGATAGGATACTTTTACAGGATCCTATCAGGGAGAAAGAATGGTCAGGATGTCTCAGGACTGGAAGCTGAACTGAAAGAAAAGCTTTCCAAATTGAATGAGGTAGGTGGCACAATTGAGGCTTCTAGTTTCTTTACACACAAACATATAATTTGAAAGACTGTGTGTAAATGAATGTGCTTGCAACTTTGTTTGCCAATCATAATCACTAATCAAAGGATTATTAAGATTATCTTTAATGACTTTACCTGGTTATTTTAGAGTATTAAATGCAACTCTAATGAATGTAATATTCAATTTCTAGGACCTTGTTAACAAGAAGACCAAGTTTTTTGGTGGTGATTCCATAACAATGATTGACTACATGATGTGGCCGTGGTTTGAGAGACTGGAGGTCTTTGAGCTGCAACAGTAGGTTTTCCAGATCTTGTTGTTCCATAAAGGTTTACCTCTTCCATGTGGACTTATTTTTCTTCCTTTCAAATGAAGAAATAACAGTGTCCAATGTGCAAAACTGTAACACAACTAAAGTAACAGTTTAATATCTAAATTGAGCTTTTCTTCCTTTGTAGCATCTAAACTAGCACTGAATATCTTTTATTTCCTGTCTGCTGGATGTTTTGCAAACAAATGTGTGTTCACATGCTATAATTTACTGTTATTTTATTGACTTCATACCCTTTGTCTCCTAGCTGTCTGGATGGCACACCTGAGCTGAAGATGTGGACAGAGCGCATGCTGGAAGATCCAGCTGTCAAAGCCACCATACACAGCATAGACGCCCACAAGGCCTTCTTCAAGTCCTACGTTGAAGGAAAACCAGACTATGACTATGGCCTGTAGAAGTTTGTGCTGATATCACTGAACAAAAATATAGCTGTCTTTATATATTACTGTGTCAAACAAATCAGGTCTGTTTTCAAAATTCTGATGTGACATGTGTAAAGAGTTGAAGAGTCTAAAAAGTGAATGTGAGTGATTTTCAAATAAAAATTGTCCATGAAATGACTGGCCTCATTCTGAGTTTCCTATTTGTGCTCAAAGATGTATAAAAACAGTTAAATAAGGAGTGATCATTAAAAGGAATTGAATATGATTTATTGATTTACATAATTCAATTAATCTATTTGGCAATTAGACACTGATGGCCCATCACAGAAGAAGAGCAGAACAGCATCCCGGTGCTGCTAGGGATTAGGCCAGGATCTCCCAGAGTTTAGATGCTGGTGGGGGAGATAAAGGTGGAGACCTGAATGGAGCTTGAGAAACATGGGAGAGGTGAAGATAAGGAGGAAGTGGGTTGCACAAAGGAGTCTGTAAAGGAGAATGACAGATGAGCAGTGAGATTTAAAGTACGTGAAGGGGAGGCTGATATTATGTTTCCCTTCAAGCCACATAATGTTGTTTGATTTAATAAACTGAAACTCCACCAAAGATTTGACATCACCATAGCAAAAATATCACAAGCAAAATGCAGAAAAGAGGCTCTAGTTAGCCAAAAAGGATATGTGCACCATTACAATCCTTAACAGCTGCCATCAGATCTGCAACAGTAACAATGTAACATAAAACATTGTTATACAAAGCAGACAGTGCACTGTTTTGTTAAAGATTGCTCAATAACATTTAATATTTCTTATATACTGCTGCTTTTGCATATGTTTGTTTTTGCTGTGGCTGAAGCAGATTTTCAGTCTTTTCTGTCTCTCTGTCTCTCTTCTTCTCTATTTTTTCTCTCCCTCTCCTTTTGTTAACTCTCTTCCCGACCTCTCTTTCCTTCTTCTTTCTCTTCCCTGTCCCCCGACTGTAATAACTCCACCTGGGAAAATAAATCTGTTGGGCATTTTTCTTGGCCTTCAGACAATAACTCTGACTGCTACACTGCCGAATAGAACAGGCAAAAAAGAAAATAAAGATTTTTTTTTTTTTAAGTGTGAAGGAGCAAAAGTGATTAAGTCCCCATAAGAAAGCATGAAAATAAGAGAAAATCACAGACCTGGACATAAGGAGGGGCACTGAGCACACACGTGGCAGCAAATATCACTTGCTTTCAGAGGCTGTTAGAGAAGTGAAAAGTGCCCAATTCATTTTTATCTGGAAAATCACATTAACAGTATCTAAAATTCATAAATAATAATTTTACCATATATGCAGCATGTACAGCAGCTGCTTTTTCAGGTTCATCACTGTGGAGCCAAGATACAAATTCAGTGTCCACTACGCTTTACTACACTTTGGTATTTTAACACACTCATTTCCCAACTGGTAAATAAAGTATATCTCATTTAATCTTATCTTGTCCTAAAACCTGCATAGAAGTGATCATTGCATAATATCCTGCTGGGAAACCATCCCTGTGAATGCTTCTATAACACATATCATATACAAAAGCCAAACCAAAATAACTCTGAGCTCTTACATCCATCATGTTCTTCCAGCCGCTGGTTTTGCCATTTAGAGCAATTGGGTGAGCCAAGCCAGCATTGTTGATGCAGACATCCACAACTTTGTGCTGCTCCTTGATTGCTGCGAACATGGCCAGAATCTCCTCCTCTTTGCTTAAGTCACACTTGAATGGGACCAAAACACCAGGATGGCCGGCGCTCTGACACTCTGCTGCCAGTTTCTGAAAAAGAAAACAATGCGCTGTAAAAAAAAAAAAAAAAAAAAAAAATCATGCAAAAATGCACACACACTCGCGATATAGTGAGGGACCACTGTATACAGAATGTATATATATATATATATATATATATATATATATATATATATATATATATATATATATATAACACCCAGCACGCCCCTGCGGGCGGTTTATCCTTCAAGCTCGGGTCCTCTACCAGAGGCCTGGGAGCTTGAGGGTCCCTCTTGCAGTATCTTAGCTGTTCCCAGGACTGCGCTCTTCTGGACAGAGATCTCCGATGTTGTTCCCGGGATCTGCTGGAGCCACTCGCCTAGCTTGGGAGTCACCGCACCCAGTGCTCCGATTACCACGGGGACCACCGTTACCTTCACCCTCCACATCCTCTCGAGCTCTTCTCTGAGCCTTTGGTATTTCTCCAGCTTCTCGTGTTCCTTCTTCCTGATATTACTGTCATTCGAACCGCTACATCGATCACTACAGCCGTCTTCTTCTGTTTGTCTACCACCACTATGTCCGGTTGGTTAGCCACCACCATTTTGTCCGTCTGCATCTGGAAGTCCCACAGGATCTTAGCTCGGTCATTCTCCATCACCCTTGGGGCATCTCCCATTTTGACCTCGGGACTTCCAGGTTATACTGCACAGATGTTCCTGTACACTATGCCGGCCACTTGGTTATGGCGCCCATGTATGCCTTGCCTGCTAGCATCTTGCACCCTGCTGTTATGTGCTGGATTGTCTCTGGGGCATCTTTACACAGCCTGCACCTGGGGTCTTGCCTGGTGTGATAGACCCCAGCCTCTATGGATCTTGTACTCAGAGCTTGTTCTTGTGCTGCCATGATTAGTGCCTCTGTGCTGTCTTTCAGTCCAGCTTTGTCCAGCCACTGGTAGGATTTCTGGATATCAGCCACCTCCTCTATCTGCCGGTGGTACATACCGTGCAGGGGCCTGTCCTTCCATGATGGTTCCTCGCCTTCCTCCTCTTTCTTGGGTTTCTGCTGCCTGAGGTATTCACTGAGCACGCTGTCAGTTGGGGCCATCTTCGTGATGTATTCGTGGATGTTTCTTGTCTCATCCTGGACTGTGGTGCTGACACTCACCAGTCCCCGGCCCCTTCCTTCCGCTTAGCGTACAACCTCAGGGTGCTGGACTTGGGGTGAAACCCTCCATGCATGGTCAGGAGCTTTCTTGTCTTTATGTCAGTGGCTTCTATCTCCTCCTTTGGCCAGCCTATTACCCCAGCAGGGTACCTGATCACGGGCAGGGCGTGGGTGTTGATGGCCCGGATCTTGTTCTTACCGTTCAGCTGACTCCTTAGGACTTGCCTGACCCTCTGCAGGTACTTGGTGGTTGCAGCTTTCCTAGCGGCCTCTTCATGGTTCCCATTCGCCTGTGGGATCCCCAGGTACTTGTAACTGTCCTCTATGTCTGCAATGTTGCCTTCTGGTAGTTCAATCCCTCAGTTCTGACTACCTTCCCTCTCTTTGTTACCATCCGACTACACTTCTCCAGCCCGAATGACATTCCAATGTCATTGCTGTATATCCTGGTAGTGTGTATCAGTGAATCGATGTCTCGTTCACTCTTGGCATACAGCTTGATGTCATCCATGTACAGGAGGTGGCTGACAACCGCTCCGTTTAAGTAGTCGGTATCCGTAGCCAGTCTTGTTAATGATCTCACTGAGGGGTTCAGGCCTATGCAGAACAGCAGTGGGGACAGAGCATCTCCTTGGTAGATCCCGCACTTGATGGTGACTTGTGCTATGGGCTTGGGTTGGCCTCTAGTGTTGTACGCCACATCCCCATTGAGTTCCTGATGAAGGCTCTTAGGGTCCTGTTGATCTTGTACAATTCTAGGCATTCCAGTATCCAGCTGTGGGGCATTGAGTCATAGGCCTTCTTGTAATCAATCCAGGCTGTGCACAGGTTGGTCAGTCTGGTCTTGCAGTCTCGGCTGACTGTTCTGTCTACCAGTAGCTGGTGTTTTGCGCCTCTGGTATTCTTGCCAATCCCCTTCTGTGCCCCGCTCATGTATTGACCCATGTGCCTGTTCATCTTAGCCGATATGATGCCTGACAGGAGCTTCCATGTAGTACTGAGGCAGGTTATTGGTCGGTAGTTGGATGGGACCGGTCCCTTCTTGGGGTCCTTGGGGATCAGGACCGTCCGACCTTCGGTTAGCCATTCCGGTGTCTCTCGTTAACTAGCAGCTGGTTCATTTGTGCTGCCAGACGCTCGTGGAGTGCAGTCAGCTTCTTCAGCCAGTAGGCGTGAACCATGTCGGGCCCTGGTGCTGTCCAACTCTTCATACTGGAGACCCTTTCTTGGATATCTGCCACTGTGATGGTTACTGGACCCTGTTCAGGAGGTCGCTATGGTTTGCCCTCAGATCCACTAGCCACTGAGCATTGCCGTTATGGGTTGCGTCCTTCTCCCATATGCTCTTCCAGTATTGTCTCCAGCCTTGGTGGTGCTGTTCTGTTATTGTTCCCTTGCCACTGAGAGTACACCTTTGCTGGTTCTGTGGAGAACAGCTGGTTTATTCTCCTGCCTTCTATCTCTCTGGTGTACCTCCTCAAGCGGCTGGCCAAGGCTGTGAGTCTTTGGCAGTTTCAAGGCCTCAGGTATGGACAGCTTGCTGTATTTCTTATGCACCTTCTTTGTCACGCCTTTCTGCAACTCCGTTAGTTGGCTAACCTCCCTCCGTGCTACTTTGATCTTGCCCTCTAGCCTCCTTCTCCATGGAGGGTACTGCCCCTTGTGGCTGTTCAACTTGTAGCCAAGCATCTCACTGATCACTGCTGCCGTAGTGTAGATCAGCTTGTTAGTGTCGGTAATCGTGGTTGTAGGTATCATCCGTAGTGCTGCATTAACATCATCTAGCAGACCTTCTGAGGGTACTTCACGTAATCTTGGTAACCGGCTAGGGGGGTCCAGGTTTCAAGCTTGGCCATGATCCTATCTTTCAGGTCAGTTCCTCTCGCACTCAACGATCCTTCTCCTATCGCACTTGGGGCTATGTACCCAATCTCAGGTGGGGTGATGATATCTCCCCCTGACCTGGCGTCCCTGACTCCTCCTTGCCGTAGCATTTATGTTGTACCTCGTCAATCTCTAGCTGTGAGAGCAGTCCCTTCTTTCGAATGTTGGAACACTGAGCTACTAGTTGTTTCGCCCGTCATTGTGGATGTTGGGTATCGAAGAATCCATAGGTCCCTCATCCTATTCATGTAACCCCTTCCGCCAGGGTTACTTGCGTAGTAGCATTCCAACAATGCCCTGTTTTTCGCCTCTTGCCCACCGATGCCTTCTTGTTCCAGTAGCCCACTTGTCGTCCAGGGTGCCCTGGTTCCTCAACACCTGACGCGGACCTTGTTGATCCGGGCGACGTCCGAGCCGGCATGCCTTCATATTTATCTGTCTCGCTCATGTCTGCGGTAGGCTCACTTAGCATAGGGGGTCTAGCCTTAGGACCCTTACTGGATACAGACGCCCCAGGCAGGAATCGAACTTGCGATCTTCTGCTCCAAAGGCGTGTAGTCTAACCACTACGCTATCCAGCTATTGTCAGTAGCATAAACTCAGCCATTTACAACATCTCGAAACACCTTGCTACCATCCTTGCACCTCTCGTGGGGAACACCTCACACCACATCAAGAACTCCACCGACTTCACCGACAAGGTCCAGAAACTTACCCTGGATCCAGATGAAACCATGGTGTCCTTTGATATAGTCTCCCTCTTCACTTGCATACCCACCACGGAGGCAGTGGAGACTGTCAGAAAACGACTACAAGAAGACAGCTCCTTGGAAGACAGGACCAACTTCACACCCGATCAGATTTGCACACTGTTAGACCTCTGCCTCACCACTACATATTTCAAATACAACGAGGGTTTCTACAGACAAAAACATGGCTGCGCCATGGGCTCCCCCGTGTCACCTATTGTAGCCAACCTTTACATGGAGGAAGTGGAAAGGAAGGCTCTTGGCTCATTCAAAGGAAGAGTACCCAGCCACTGGTACAGATATGTAGACGACACCTGGATCAAAATCAAGACACAAGAAGTGGAATCTTTCACTGCGCACATTAACGCTGTGGATAAAAACATCAAGTTCACCAGGGAAGACACAAAGGATAACTGCTTGCCTTTCCTGGACTGCGCCGTGCACATTGAAGAGAATGGCAACCTCAACATTGAAGTTTACCGGAAGCCCACACACACGGACCAGTACCTCCTCTTTGACTCCCATCACCCTCTGGAACACAAACTTGGAGTAATTAGGACCCTACACCACCAGGCAGAACATGTTCCCTCTAAGCCTTAAGGGAAAAAGAAGGAACACACAAATGTAAAGGAAGCACTCAAAACATGCGGTTATCCTAACTGGGCGTTTATAAAGTCAGCAAAGATGCACAGAAAAGAAGATCAGACACCAGCGAGGGAGGATAAGAAAGACAGATGCAACAACATTGTCATCCCCTATGTAGCCGGTGTATCAGAGAAACTCAGGAGAGTTTTCTCCAAACACGACATCCCAGTGTACTTCAGACCCAGCAACACACTCAGACAGAAACTGGTTCACCCGAAAGACAAAACTCCAAAACACAAACTTAACAATGTGGTGTATGCTGTACAGTGCAGGGAGGAATGCCCAGACCTCTACATCGGAGAGACCAAACAGCCACTTCACAAGCGCATGGCACAACATAGAAGAGCCACCTCCACGGGACAAGACTCAGCAGTCCATCTGCATCTAAAAGACAAAGGACACTCTTTCAAGGATGCCAACGTTCACATTTTGGACAGAGAGGACAGATGGTTTGAAAGAGGAGTGAAAGAAGCCATTTACGTCCAATGTGAGCGACCATCTTTGAACAGAGGCGGTGGTTTACGACACCAACTGTCTGCCATCTATAATCCAGTTTTGAGATCCCTTCCCAGACGCCTTAACGCCCACTCACATCCTGGGCCATCTGACCTCAGGAAATCGCATGATAGGGTGGGGCCAGGTTTCACAATGAGCTCACCCGAAACCCTGGCTGATTGGGACCCACACCCACTTTCACACCTTGGCGCATGTGATTAGGTAGAGGATCATCAGGGGGTCCTTTGTCCCTCTTTTGGGGGAAACTCCCACTGGGTTTAAATCTGGGACTCTCCACCATTGACCCTTAGAACTGAAGAAGCTTCTCGGATGAGAGGTGAAACGTCTTCAAGCAACTCAAAGAAGTCCAGACGCTTTTCTTTCCAAGCTCCTTAGACTACGATGACCTGGATGACTGAGAACCTTCACAGACATATTAGTGTTTAATCACCTGTGTAAGAGCAAGTGTGTACTATTATTATGCTTGCACTGAGAGATTGCATGAAATACATGTAAAACATAGATATTGTTGATGTTTGTTAAAATTTGGATAAGAGATGGATTGTGGAAGGTGAACCGAGTACAGTGTGTCTTCACTGCTCCGTAACTGTACTTGTATTTCCAGGAATTTTATCTTTGTTATTGTGGCACCGCCCCTGGGGCCCATAACATGTTATAATTCCATAGTCCACTGTATAATCTTTTCCACGTCTTTCAGATACCTACACGCGTTCCAGTAAGGAATCTTACAAACACCAAATTCAATTAAATTTTATTTATACGGTGCCAAATCACAACAACATTTGCCTCAAGTTGCTTTATATTGTAAGGTAGGTCCTATGGTAATACATACAAAGAAAAACCCAACATATGATCCCGTATGAGCAAGCACTTTGGCAACAGTGGGAAGAAAAAATTCCCACTTGAAAATTCCCATAAAATGTCTCTGAGCACTTATTTTGACATAAGATTTAAATTAACTTCTATTTCCTTACTCACAGGGATAAACACTGCATGTATACAATCACTTCTCAAATGTAATTAAAAAAAAGAAACACTTGAAAAGTTTGTTGGCTTTTCTCCCCAAAAGTTAAACATGACATCAGTTACTAACATATCATTGTATGTATATTACAATCTAAAGTGAAACCAAAGGAATGTAGATTTTAGTGTTTGGCTGAAACAAAACATATGAATAGTATATACTTTACTCATCTTACTTTATGATTAGAAATGAAGAAATGAGCATTACAGCCGGCAATTTAGTTGAAATTAACACAGTCATAATCTGTTACATGATAACTAAGTCTGAAGGAAGAGACAGTTTTACTAATCTGTATATAACCAAACACATAGGATCGAAAATATATTTTATTTTTGAATATCCAATTTGTTGGAATTATTCCTGTGCAATGGTTTATTCATATTCTTAGGGATTTACATGCAGTTAGTGAAAATTTGTGATACAAACATCACAACATTGTTTCATGACCTCGTATTTAGTGAAAAGTAATATTAGCGAGAACATTATTTGAGTCATGAGGTGCAACATCAGAGACTTAACAAACAGAATGATAGTAAAATCCTCACAGGCTGGTTTGAAGTTAAGTATTACAGCATCTAGGTCAGGGGGCTCAAACTCGCGGCCCGGGGGCCACTTGCGCCCCAAATCACCCCTACTTGCCGCCCATATGATGACGTGAAGAAATATAATGCAATTTGGCCCTTTGGCATTTTAATTTAGTTAAATATGAACAAAATTATAGCAGAAGTGCTGCCACATGTCTGGCCAGAAAGAGAGTAGCAATTTGTTTATTTGGTAGTTCAATGAAAGGCTTCAGTTAGTTAAGAATGAGGAAAAAAAAAGTTTTGTCTTGTTGTACAATATTTTAATTTAAAAAACCGAAGATTGTAAATATTTGTGGTTGTTTCTTGTTTGTTTGTTTTGTTTTTGTACTTCTTGAACACTAAAGTGGCCCTCCAATGAGATGACAGTGCCAGCAGTGGACCACAGCTCATTTAAGCTTGAGACCCCCGCTCTAGGTTGTATTGTGAGATGTGTTGAGGGATCCTGACCAAGAGTCCATATGTGACGAGTAAGGAGTGCAAACATGTTGGATGTGCAGGTCACATGTGTACAGCAGGTCAGAACCGATCAGGGAAGCCATATAAGAAGTTTAAAGAGGAAAAGTATTAGTAGAGGAAAAACAGAAAGAAATACCTGTATGTAAAACTGCAATATATTCTGCTTTGGTTTGAAAGCAAAGGAAAATCATTTATCTAATAGCAACAGTTTATTGTTAATTTTGATGTGTTCATTTTCGAGTGCGAATCTGAATTAAACAAAAACATACTCGAGTCCTTCTTCATTGGCATTAGAACAATTTATTTTGTTTTATTTAGTTTTCACAGTCATTTTAAAAGCTGATGAAAAAAAACAAGTTTGTCTTGACTTTTTATAATTTTAAGATCAAATATGACTGGGCCCTGCAGTGAATGGTGGATTTAATTTTTTCTTCTTAGTAGAAAAAGGATAAAAGTAGAGAGCAGTGTCAAGCAGTCAGGAGCGTCACACCACTATGTTGTGAAGGCTGGATTGGGTGCCTGCAGTGGGGCTGACAGGGTAGCAAACTCTGTGACACCAGCTACACACCTTCAAAGTTAATGTCTCCAACCTGAAAGGAAAGTTATAGGGATATTATCTTATGGTGAGTAACCTGGTGGTATTTAGCATATTGGAGACCTAAACTCAAACTCAATAAGTCAAAATTCAAAAAAGGTAAAAATAAGAGAAACCACAAACCTGAACATGAGGGGGGCACTGAGGATGTATGTGACAACACTGGCAATGTCTTTTGCTGTCAAAGGCTGTCAGAGAAGTGAAAAACGCTGAGTAACTTTGATCAGAGTAATCATATCAATAATCTGTGACCTATCAGATTGATAATTATACCGTAAATGCACTGTACACAGCAGCTGCTTTATCAGGTTCATCGCTGTGGAGCCGTGATGCAAATTCTGTGTCCACTAAACCAGGAGAGATGCTCTGTAAAAACAAGAAAAGAATATGGATTGTGAGGCAACTTCAGAAATGCACCTGATATTGGTTTTAAAAGCACGTTTGGAGCTTATTAGTTTTTCAAAACCTTACCGTAGCTCTGATATGTGTGTTTTCTGCACTCAGCTCCTGCCTCAGGCCCTCAGTCAGAGCGGTTACAGCAAACTTGGTCGCCATGTAGAAATGTAAATCGAAAGGGATAGACCTGATGTCCACCCACACTACAACAGAAGAAAGTTCAAGTAGGAAGGACAGCATTTACAGTGCCAACATATTCTGATCTGATCTCAGACCTTAGTACAAGAAAAAAATTTTAATAATGTATTGCAATTTATCCTTTTGAAGACATACTTAATGGACTGTAGCAAGAACATCAGTATAAGCTCTACGATTGCAGCATTTAATATATAATAAATGATCAATTAATTTCTCAAAGGTACAGTCACTATTTTTTTAGGTTATTTAATGAAAAAAAGGATAATGTGTGAAATATCCACGGAATAATCTTAATTACATCTTCCAACTAACTGATGCGTTCTCATAAACTTATAGCTAAGGCATTAAAAATACACAAGCATGGATGTGTGGTTTGGGGTAGCCGCCATGTTCCCCCATCATATTTGAATACAGTGGCTGGGAAGGACATCGCCCTTCCAACTAATCATGTTTTATGTATGTAGCTAGAGACCGACCACATGCGTTGCACACAAAAGGCAGAGGAGAAGTCCTAGGCATTCCCATACAGTGGAGGGACATTTAAATTCGTGCCTGTACCTTTAGACTCAAGATAAACTCAAAAGAATCAAAGGATCACACCTGTGTTTTATCCTCAGATGATAGCTCCCCATTTCCAAAGAAACAAAAATAGACAGCGCCAGTGGCATCTTAATAAAATGTCACCCTCTTCCTTCTCACTTCAAACCTCATCTACTGAACTGAAGTCTGGGCTTATATATATGAAACTGTGCATAAACATGCCTATTTATTCCAGATATTGTTGCAATTGCTTATTGTTAGCAGACATGTGACCCCCCCTTTTCTCTACACAGCACTCAGTTGACTCTAATCTAGACATGGTAGTGATGTGGTTTAAAAAGTGTTTATATTTTCTGCTTTAACACGAATGCAAATTATATTTAATTCCATGTATGTCTATCTGTTCTTTTCCTGTTAACTACATGTCTACTGTGAAATAAGGTGCAGTTTTACCAAAAAATGCTCATAATCGCAATCTCGGTCTGCATCCGATCATGATTATATTCAAAGATATTTGAATCATGTTCAACTCATCAGACTTCACAAGCATGGCCATCGTTGATCATCAGAAAATAAAACGGCACCTGTTTATGTTTATGATGTGTCCATCATCCACATTTCTCTCTTTCATTGACTGATATGCTTCACGTGCACAGATACTCAGTGCAAGAACGTTCACCTGCAAGAAACCATGCAGAAAAACATGCAATGAAAAACATGTGAAACAAGCATCTTGCAAATATCACATTTACTCAGTGCTTCTTGTGCTCACTGGGAACCAAGTGTTTCTTTTCCCACTCAGGTGTAAGGTTTTACCTCTCTGAACTACTTTGTTTTGAGATGTTTTATTATATTAATGAGCTAAATTGATTTTAATGTTTAAGTGCTGTAACACACTAATTCCCCAACTTTCAGAGCTACATAAAATCGATCATTTTATTTCATTCAATATTCTGCAAAGAAAACATTTCAGTGAATGCTTGTCCACATACCATAAACCAAAATATTATTGGTCTAAACTAAGATCATGTTGTTTTCTGAAATATCTGAGCTCTTACATCCATCATGTTCTTCCAGCCGCTGGTTTTGCCATTTATCAACGGCTCTGCGTGAGCCAAGCCAGCGTTGTTGATGCACACGTCCACGCCTTTGTGCTGCTTTTTAATTGCTGCAAACATGGCCAGAATCTCCTCCTCTTTGGTCACGTCACACTTGAAAGGCACCAAAACACCAGGATGGTTGGCATTTTGACACTCTGCGGCGAGTTTCTGAAACCAAAAGGAAAAAAAGATAAATATAGTAAACTTCAGAACCAAGATTAAAATCAATTTTAACAGTCCATTTTGCATGCACCCACTGGAAAGATTTCAGATAACTATTAAATATTCCTGTCTTTCCCTAGTGTCTGTTTTTTTTTTTTTAATATGAACCAACTTTGAGTGCCTTATTTTCTAGTGAAAACTGTAGAGACAAGAAAAATTAGTGAAACTGAAATTCAGATGCTCATCATCAGTTCAGTTTTGTCGAGCCTTCTCTTTCTGGAATGGAGTAAGCTTTGTGCCACATTTATCAAAAGTGAACTTTTACACACAGTCTGTATTGTCGTGCTACAATTACTGACCTGTTGTAAAACAGGTTTAATTACAGTGAACTAAAATGACTTAAGTAAGCCCTACACAGCTGGAAGACCTTGTATGATAGTAACGTTAACATCAAAATGCACTTTGCACGTTGCAGAGAGTTTGGGTTTTCACTACAACCTGATGGTTAAAAATGATCTGCATATCACAAAACACTTCGCAGTGGAGGTATTTTATGTTAAGTTACTTTGCAGAAACTGAGTTTTCACTTCAGAGCAAACCTGTATTTTTCCGACATCCCTGGCGCAGGGATACCGAGCCGGACCAGCTCTACTGCTAGAGCCGCCCCAATCCCGACCGAGGATCCGGTCACCAGAGCCACTCTGCCCCGCCAGCGCTCCATCACAGCTCGGACTCAGGTGACCTGCTACACACAGAAAGAACCACAAGTATGAAGACAGGGACACTGAGTCTGCAGCAGAGAGACCCTTGAGCTCAAACTGTCCTTTACCTGTGAATCATCTGTATATATCTGTCAGAAACACTTTATAAGTCTTGGTGCCGCCTTCCAGCCAATGAATGGAAAGCTATATAAAACAAAAGTTCTTATCTCAAACTCCCATATCACATTTCTGTAAGCACGCCCTGCACAGTATCTCCTGCTTTAATCAGCACATTATAAGAGTGAGATGAGGCACTGAAAGAACCCTGAAATAATATCTATGCAACAGCACAGACGGTGGTAGAAGCGTAAGTTTTATTTTGGAGCATAGTCAACCTTTTTATTTCCTTTAATCAGATTTCACTGGTGATTCTATGCAGCTCCCATGACCAATAAAATGAAAGATAATTTAGAAACTGCTTCAAAATAATTGTCCAAATAAGTAGCCAGAAGTGTTGCAAGCATGGATGCCAGACACACACATACATACACTGTACACATACACTACACGCACTACATAAACTTGATACAGTGTTTATCGACCAATCATAAAGACTGAGAGGGTAAAGTGATTTCAGTTTTCCACAATAACTCAAGGTCTAGTGCCTGAACACTTCACAGGCTGCCAACATCTCTTCATCTTTGGTCTGTTTGTATCAGCATAACTGTCCCTTCACCTAGTACATAAAGGGGGAAAGGTTATAACTAATAAACAATAGGTGTGTTAGTCATTTCATCTGGTATTGCTTCCTGCAGCTGAGTTTGTAACTACACCGCTCTGTGATAAGATCTGGTAAGTTAATCTCATTTGGTGTTAATTAACAACAGGTGCACTAGAGCGGCAATGATAAAACAACCCCTGAATCATGGGGTTTCTGTTCATGGAAAACTTTCTGACTGTTTTTTCACTAGTTTTACATTTGCTGAGGTTCTGTGTCACTACTGGTAGCAGGAGGCTATACCTGGAAATACAGAGGTTGTATACAGACGTGGACAAATATGTTGGTACCCTTCAGTCAATGAAAGAAAAACTCATAATGGTCACAGAAATAACTTTAATCTGACAAAAGTAATAATAAATAAAAATTCTATAAATGTTAACCAATGAAAGTCAGACATTGCTTTTCAACCATGCTTCAAGGGAATTATTTAAAAAATAAATGCATGAAACAGGCCTGGACAAAAATGATGGTACCCCTAGAAAAGAATGAAAATACTGGGGGGTGTCCAAATTCATGGGCTGCATCCTCCTGAGGCCGCATTTGTAGACAGATTACGTCACAGCGACGCGTCGAAGGCTGTCCAAATTCGTAGACTCCTCCGATTGCAGCCGACAAATGCGTCCTCCTTTTCCCCGAATTTGAAGGATGGGTCGGGTGTGTCCTTCGTGGCCCACCATATCCCAGAATTCAGAACAGCCAAACTCCAGTTTTGTCATGGTCCGACAGCCCTTGCCTTGGCTGCCTGCCCATGCGTTATTGTGTGTATGTTGCTCCCTTCCTCTCTCTCCCACTCTCTCTCTCTCTCTCTCGCTCTCGTAACGGGATTGTTTACCTCCGAGCGGTGACGAGCATTCCCGAGAGTGTTCCCGCGCAGAGACTGACCGCACTTGTTGTTGATCGGAGCCGACCAGCTGTAACCAATTATCCGCCATTTCCCGGGCTGCCGTCTTAACAGGGCGATCGAGCGTCAGTCAGCGCTGGATCATTGTGTGAAGCACGGTAGAGCAGCGCCGACGGTTTTTGTGGCAGTTTATGTTGAGCTCAGGATTGTTTAGTTACTCTGCGTGTGTTTGTGTGTTTGCCACCAGGAGGGAAACGGAGAGAGAGATCACGGGAGCTGGACCACCTTTTGGGATTACTGTTTGGAAGGAGTCACTACGTGTGTTTTCACTTCATGGCCACGAGCACTGCTAGGAGGAGAAGGAGGAGACCACACCTGGGCACCCCATCACTATATATATTGAACTGTTGCACCTTTACCGCACTGTAAATAAATCCACTGTCTTCTCCCAAAGGAGTCCTGCATACGAGTCCTGTTTTCTACACCTACCCTGACAAGTTTCCAGCAATGGCGGCCTCTACTAAGTTTAAAAATTACTCTTATTAATTTTTCTGGGTCACAAAATAAACTTTTAACATATTTTCAGGCGAGAATGTGGGTGTGTAAACTTCAAATATCTGCTCGGTTTATCAAGATATCACATATTTGCAAAAGTGCTTCGACGTTTTTGGAGACGTCTGTTACCCACCAGCTCGATAGCTAGCCGGGAGCTCGAGGGTCACTAGAGCCGCCGAGACCGGCAAACTTCCGGCACATCATTTTCAGATCACCGCGGACTTTCGCTACTCAGGTTAAACGTAATATATAAGTCACTTAGATAACCTAAAAATGTTATTGTTTGGCGTTTTTCAGTGTTTTATTTATAAATCGGTTTGGCTGAGATTAAAGTTATTAGATTAGATTAGATAAAATAAAATAAAACTTTATTAATTCCTTGGGTGGGTTCCTCCTTGTTTTTCACACAGCTTAATAAACGTCAAACAGAAAACTGATTAAACAGAAGTGTGAGATGGTGGAGAATTTACGCCAGTGTCCTGTTATATTTTAGATAGCAAGGAGCAGACGGCCGAGTTTATTAAACTCCACTGAGACAGCGGTGATGCAAATCAGAAGGCTAGACCGTCCAATTTCACTGCCGTTTACTTCCGGCCAACCCAACCTTCTGAGGACCCGGCCCACGTAGACCGCGAAGGCCGAGTCCTTAGGAGGACGCAGCCCATGAATTTGGACACGACTAATGTGACCAAAGGGACATGTTAATCCAAGGTGTGTCCACTAATTAGCATCACAGATGTCTACAATCTTGTAATCAGTCAGCGGGCCTATATATAGGGCTCCAGGTAATCACTGTGTTGTTTGGTGACATGGTGTGTACCACACTCAACATGGACCAGAGGAAGCAAAGGAAAGAGTTGTCTCAGGAGATTAGAAAGAAAATCATAGACAAGCATGTTAAAGGTTAAGGCTAGAAGACCCTCTCCAAGCAGCTAGATGTTCCTGTGACTACAGTTGCACATATTATTCAGAAATTTAAGATCCATGGGACTGTAGCGAACCTCCCTGGACATGGCTGCAGGAGGAAAATTGATGACAAATCAAAGAGACGGATAATCCGAATGGTAACAAAAGAGCCCAGAAAGTTTTCTAAAGAGATTCAAGGTGAACTTCATGCTCAAGAAACATCAGTGTCAGATCACACCATCCGTCATTGTTTGAGCCAAAGTGGACTACATGGGAGACAACCAAGGAGGACACAATTGTTGAAAACAAATCATGAAAAAGTCAGACTGGAATATGCCAAACTTCATGTTGACATGCCACAAAGCTTCTGGGAGAATGTCCTACAGACAGATGAGACAAAAATGAAACTGTTTGCCAAAGCACATCAGCTCTATGTTCACAGACAGAAATGAAGCATATCTAGAAAAGAACACTGTCCCTACTGTGAAACATAGAGGACGCTCTGTTATGTTCTGGGGCTGCTTTGCTGCATCTGGCACACAGTGTATTGAATCCGTGCAGGGTACAATGAAATCTCAAGACTATCATGGCATTCTAGAGAGAAATGTGCTGGCCAGTTTCAGAAAGCTTGGTCTCAGTCGCAGGTCATGGGTCTTGCAACAGGACAATGACCCAAAACACACAGCTAAAACACCCAAGAATGGCTAAGAGGAAGACACTGGACTATTCTAAAGTGGCCTTCTATGAGCCCTGACCTGAATCCTATAATCATTTGATTGCAGTGATTGCCTCAAAAGGTTGTGCAACAAAATATTAAGTTGGGGTACCATCATTTTCGTCCAGGCCTTTTCCATGCATTTATTTTTTAAATAATTCCCCTGAAGCATGGTTGAAAAGCAATGTCTGACTTTCATTGGTTAACATTTATAGAATTTTTATTTATTATTACTTTTGTCAGATTAAAGTTATGTCTGTGACCATTATGATTTTTTCTTTCATTGACTGAAAGGTATCAACAATTTTGTCCACGTCTGTCGGTAGTCTAACTCCTCCAGGATGGTACATCCAAATGCACCAAAGTTTGCTGTGCAACCCGTGAATTATGGGGTTTCTGTTCAGGGAAACCTTTCTGACTGTTTTTTCACTAGTTTTACATTTGTTGAGGTTCTGTGTCACTACTGGTAGCAGGAGGTTATACCTGGACCATACAGAGGTTGTATAGGTAGTCCAACTCCTCCAGGATGGTACATCCAAATGCACCATTACCAGAAAAGTTGCTTTGCTCACAGCACAGTTTCAAGAGCATGAAGGAAATTCCAAAGGTTAGGCAGTTACTCTAGGAGACATGGACAACGCCGTAGGTCCTTAAAACATCAGCAGGACAAGTATCTGCTCCTTTGTGCAAGGAGGAACATAAAGAGCATTACCAAAGTCCCACCAAATGACCTACAGTTCCTGGAGGAATTGATACCACTGAATGAGCCCACATTCACCTGACATAAAACCAACAGAACACCTCGGGGACATTATATTTCTGTGCATGTGATGCCACCAGGTTGCACCTCAGGCTGTCCAGGAGCTCGGTGATGCAATGGTCCAGATCTGGGAGTGCCCCCAGGATACCTCCCAGTTACCCAGTTGATCCATGATTTCCACCCCGTTTAATAGTTTTTATTATATTTGCCAATTAGTATGAGCAGTGTCTGAGAGAAATGACACAGTTTTTCTGATATGTATTCAACCAAAGACAGAGGATGGAATTTCCTTGGCTATCTAGTTAGTTATAGTAATTTCTTCTGGCTGTTTTTATCAAAATCTTAGAGATTTATGTCTCTGCAGATATTTAAAAAACGTACTATACTTACTTTAATTACAGTATATTTAAGCAATTTTATTGATTTAAAAAAATCAGTTTCATATATTTTGCCTTAACCTTAAATATATTCTTTGTTTTTTCATTATATACATATATATATATATATATATATATGTATTGTACTGGATATTCTCCACAGCACATAAATATCCTTTAGCGCAACAAGAACACTGCAATGAAACAAATTTTCCTGAAAGTTTTATTAATTAGCAAAAATTATCAGTAAAATGTTATAGAGTGTTTTCATGAGTACATAAAGTCGGTAAAATTTACCAGTACATTATGGTCACATGCTGCAACTTCTCACTGAGATGGAAAAAAACGTCTCACAGTCTGTTTTAAGGAGGCTACAAATTAAAAATGCAACAGTTTCTCCTCAGGGATGAGAAAATGCACTCTGTGTATGTCTAACTGACATCCTCATCGAAGGTTCTAACCAGATGAAATGAACACCTGCTTAACAGTAAAAACACTCTTAGAGCCTAAATACTGTCCAGCAACTGAGGTCTGTTACAATAAGAAGGAAGCTGTCATTCATCAAAGTGTTTTTATGGGCATTCCTTGCTGGCCAGTAGGACGCTTGTAAAAAGGTACCACGGGGGCCTTTGATAAGAAGATAGTTAGACAGTAGAGCGCTAACAGCTGGAGGAGTTTCCTTCATTTTATTCTTCTGTGAATTGATTACAATCTGACAGTGTTGAGAAGTAAGGAGAGCCAGTCACACTACTTTGATGTAAAGATTGGGATGGGTCTCACGGCCAAGTTGCATGACACCTGCTACAGACCTTCAAGCAAAATCTCCCCAATCTGAAAGAAAAGATAGAGGAATGTTATCTTATGACTAAACTGCTGATATTTAAAATGCAAAATAGAAAAGTTCAAAAGGTCACAAAAAAGATGAAAATAAGAGAAAATCTCAAACCTGAACATGAGGAGGGGCACTGAGCACGTATGTGATGGCACTGGCGAGGTCTTTTGCTTCCAGAGGCTATCAAAGAATTGAAAAGTGCTTAATGAAATTTTAGCTGAGTAATCATATCAACAATACTGTAGGAATTGTAGGAAATAAAGGAATAAAAATTTTACCTTATATTTAGTGGATATAGCAGCTGCTTTATCAGAATCATCTCTGTAGAGGCGTGATGCAAATTCTGTCTTCACAAAGCCAGGAGAAATGCTCTGCAAAATGACATTATTAATGAGGATTCTTCAAGAAGTACTGTGTGTGCAACTTATAACATTTGACATTAGTGTTAAAGGTACTTTGCAGCTGGTTACAGTGTCTTTCAAAAGCTTACTGTGGCCCGGATATGAGTGTTTTCTGCACGCAGCTCCTGCCTCAGGCCCTCAGTCAGCGCAGTTACAGCATACTTGGTGCAGGTGTAGAAATGTACATCAGCATTAGGAAACACTTGATGACCGCACACACTGCAACAGAAGGATATTTACAAGCTGCTAATCAAATCAGCATTTACCAACATATTCTGATCTGATCTCAGGCCTTGGGGTTACAACAACTATGGCAACAGTTACTATATAGTTTAACATCCATCTGTTTTCTTTTGCTGATCTAATTCAGGGTCCTGGAGCCTCGGGTACACCCTGGACTGTCACAGGACACAGAGAGACAGACACAATTCAACTAAACTAACCCAACTAACTGCATGTCTTTGGACTATGTGGGAAGGTGAGAACTCCTGCAGACACAGGGAGAACATGCAAACTACACAGAGAAAGATACCGGCCAGATGCTGGATTTGTTTCTATATAATTTATATGCATTTTTTCTTTGATGATTTTCATAGTAAACTCAAAATCTTTTAGTTCTGAACTGCTATCTGTCCAATGAAAGTGATATGAAGATGTCACTTATGGTTTTAGGATATTGTTATTGACATTTTTCATTGGCTTCACTGGCTATACTGAGGTTCTTAAATGGGGAGATCAAATGTGTGCTGTGAAAAAAGTCCATTGTGCAGAGTTGCCAAAAGAATGACTGAATCATAAAATATTTGTGTTAGGATTAAATCAATAAACTTCACAAGGATACCCATCACTGTCCTTAAGTAAAATAAAACTGCACCTGTTTATGTTTATGATGTGCCCATCGTCCACGTTTCGCTCTTTCATTGACTGATAAGCTTCACGTGCGCAGATACACAGTGCAAGAACGTTCACCTGTAAGAAACCAAGCAGTGAATTAAACGGTAAAGAAAATATTTGGAGTCATCCATCCATCCATTCACTTCCGCTTATCTCCTTTCAGGGTCACAGGGGGCACTGGAGCCTATCCCAGCTGTCTTAGGGCAAGAGGCAGGGTACACCCTGGACAGGTTGCCAGTCTGTTGCAGGGTTAACACACAGACAGAGACAATTATTCGCACTCACATTCACTCCCGCATTTACACCCATGGGCAATTTTAGTGTTTCCAATTAACTATTGCTTTACGTACTTTCATATGTACTACACAACAACATATTACTGCATATCAACCAGGAAAAATTTTTTTTCTAAAATAACTCTGAGTTCTTACATCCCACATGTTTTTCCAGGCACTGGTTTTGCCATTTAGCAGCGCCTCTGGATGAGCCAAGCCAGCGTTATTGATGCACACGTCCACGCCTTTGTGCTGCTCTTTGATCGCGGCGAACATGGCCAGAATCTCCTCCTCTTTGGTCAAGTCGCACTTGAAAGGGACCAAAACACCAGGGTGGCCGGCGCTCTGACACTCTGCTGCCAGTTTCTGAAACCAAAAAGGAAAAGACAACTTTAACATAATAAAAAAATTAGAAATAGGAATGAAAACGATGAATATATGAGTATAGTCAGGGGCTAAAATGGGATTTGTAGATGTGAGAACCCTAAGATCATTGTAGTGGTTATAGGAGTGTGAGGAAATGAATCAGGAGTCACAATAGGCTCTATTAAGAGCTCCAGCAGATTTTTTTTGTCTACAGGCTGTGATCAGCTGACCTGTGCTGTGGCTGTTGACCCGAGGTTTACTGTTTTTTGTGGATTTACACAACTCATCAATATGTAAGCTATCATGTCTGACTTCCGTCTCCTACACTGCCAACATACTGTTTATACATTTTTTTATTATACTGCATAGTAAACAACTTGGATCTGGTATTGTGCAGCTCATTGTAACCCATGCATATAGACCAATATATACAGCATAAATTATTTACTGTAAAACAAAAAGTTTGTCTGCTCGACAGCCATTATCTGATGTCCGCTTGACAGAGCTACATAACTGCAT
Source organism: Oreochromis aureus (assembly GCF_013358895.1). Taxonomy (NCBI): domain Eukaryota; kingdom Metazoa; phylum Chordata; class Actinopteri; order Cichliformes; family Cichlidae; genus Oreochromis; species Oreochromis aureus. The sequence goes on along the minus strand of NC_052955.1, from coordinate 12,037,649 downwards.
ATCTGCATAACATTAAAAAGTCCTTTGCATTAGAGTTTTACATTAAGTCTTTCTCTTCCGAAATTGAATTTCTTATTTCAGAGCAAACCTGTATTTTTCCCACGTCCCTGGCGCAGCCCACCACTTTCATTCCGAGCCGGACCAGCTCCACGGCTACAGCCGCCCCAATGCCGACCGAGGCTCCGGTCACCAGAGCCACTCTACCCCGCCAGCGCTCCATCACAGACAGCCGTAACCAGCTCACGCCCCAAACTTATGAAGAGAGGGACGTGCCAAGGTAGGTATCCCCACAAAATTAGTTTCCTCTGCGTCGTGAGCGCCCGAGGTAGGGAGAACGGATCCAGTTGACTCCGCCTCCATTCCAACCAAGTTACTTGAAAATAGTAATTAGTTACAAATTACTGATTAGGTTATCCAGTTACTTTACTGATTACTTATTTTTAAAAGTAATTATTTACTTTTAAAAACATGATACACAACCTGAATACGTTATAAAGCAATAGACCTTTCAGCCCAATTAGATTTTTTTCTGCATAATCCATCTAAAATTGGATCAATTGAAAAAGTGTCTTTTGAAAATTGGTTTTATTAGTTTTAATCTTTTAACTTTATGCACACTGCATCAAGCAAAAAGTCACATTATATGGAACAGCCGATGACTTGGAGAAATTTGTTTAACATTTAAACATATTTTGTGCATATTCACTCATGTAAAATAAACACATTTTTTGTGTTTATATTGTCTGTCTGTGATTTGGACCGCCAAGCGTGTGCTCTCAACGCAGGGGAAACAAATTCTGCCGGGGACAACTACCTTGACATGACTGCCACAATAAAAACTGAAGTGAGTGAGCTAATTAATTTGTAACATTCTGTATAATATTAAGTATTTGTGACCATTCGGCCTTTGTTAAGGATTTCCTCCCTAAGATTAGAGACAATATGGGAAGAATCAATGAATCCTCAGTCATGCTCTATACAGCAGCAAAGAGACATATAACTTTGAGGGGGAAATGCTTCTTTAGGATGAGTCCTTCCATTTTGCAGAAATGGAAAACTTGTGAAGGTCATCAGCATTTCATAGCTCAACAAGAAGGAAAGAAGGCATGATTTGGTAATACTTTATACCAGAATTGTGACTCGCAAATTAAAAACTTCTGAGGAAGTTGAACTTTTGATCATGAAGGGTTTTGGGGGCAAACAAGCTTCCATAAATAACCCATGTAAAATAAAAAAAACTACACCAAACATATTGGATACAGAAACCCTTTTTTAACAAAAAGCTTTAAACGGGCGTTTTTGTGCACCATCTGGTAAAAATTAACTTTTACACAGAGTCAGGTTTACAGAGTTATAATGGATGATGAATTGCAACTCACCGGTTTTATAGTAACATAAACTGGCTGCCATCCCAGTTTCTTGGTCTCATCTCAGCATGACACAGCAGAAAAACTTCATTATTATTAATTTTATTATTATTATTATTATTGTTATTATTATTTGTGGCAGTAGTATTAGTAGCAGCAGTTGGAGTATTTTAAATAGGATTTCTCTTTGAGGAACACTTGTGGATAAAAGAAATATCAAGTTTGTTTGTAGACCAACACACATACTTTGTCTTCTCTGATTGCCTCTGGAAGAATTAGATGTTGTCAGTGCCATCACAATATGTGCTCAGTGCCTCTCTGCATGTTCAGATTTGTGATTTTCTCTTGTTTCATGCTTTTTACTGTGACTTATTGAACTTTCCTTTTAACGATATGGGCTTCATAGATAATTGGCAAACCTTCTGGAGGAAACCTGGTCTTGTTAGGAGAGACGGCATCCATCTCACTTTGGATGGTGCAGCTCTCATTTCTAGAAATATGGACCAATTTATTAAACCCCCCAAAATATGACTATCTAGAGTTGGGACCAGGAAGCAGAGTTGCAGTCTTACACGCCTCTCTGCAGCTTCTCTCCTCCTGCTACCCCCCAAAACCCATCTCCATTGAGACTGTGTCAGCTCCCAAACAGACAAAAACAAACTAAAAACCAGCAATAAACAACTTAAACATAAAAATCAAAAGAAAGAACAAAACAGTATCCACATCTGAACCAAAGAGTAAAACAGTGAAATGTGGATTATTAAATATTAGGTCTCTCTCCTCCAAGTCTCTGTTAGTACATGACTTAATAATTGATCAACAAATCGATTTACTCTGCCTTACAGAAACCTGGTTGCAGCAGGATGATTATGTTAGTTTAAATGAATCAACACCCCGAGTCATTCTAACTACCAGAAATCTGGAAGCACAGGCCGAGGGGCGGTGTGGCAGCAATTTTCCAGACCAGCCTATTAATTAACGAAAGACCAAGACAGACTTTTAATTCATTTGAAAGCCTGATGCTTAGCCTCGTCCACCCTAGCTGTAAAACTCAGAAACCAGTCTTACTTCTTATCATCTATCGTCCACCTGGGCCTTACACAGAGTTTCTCTCTAATTTCTCAGACTTTTATCTGATTTAGTGCTCAGCTCAGATAAAATAATTATTGTGGGTGATTTTAACATCCATGTAGATGCTAAAATGACAGCCTCAACATCGCATTTAATCTGTTATTAGACTCAATTGGCTTCTCTCAAAATGTAAAAGAACCCACCCACCACTTTAATCACACTCTAGATCTTGTTTTAACATATGGCATAGAAACTGAACATTTAACAGTGTTTCCTGAAAACCCTCTGCTGTCTGATCATTTCCTGATAACATTTACATTTACGATAATTGATTACACAGCAGTGGAGAGTAGACTTTATCAAAGTAGATGTCTTTCTGAAAGTGCTGTAACCAAGTTTAAGAATATAATCCACCCACTGTTATCATCTTCAATGCCCTGTACCAACACAGAGCAGAGCAGCTACCTGAACGCTACACCAACAGAGGTCGATTATCTTGTTAATAATTTTACCTCCTCACTACGTATGACTCTGGATACTGTAGCTCCTGTGAAAACTAAAGCCTCAAATCCGAAGTACCTGACTCCGTGGTATAATTCTCAAACACGTAGCCTAAAGCAGATGACTTGTAAGCTGGAGAGGAAATGGTGTGTCACAAATTTAGAAGATCATCATTTAGCCTGGAGAAATAGTTTGCTGCTTTATAAGAAAGCCGTCCGCAAAGCCAGAACATCTTACTATTCATCACTGATTGAAGAAAATAAGAACAACCCCAGGTTTCTCTTCAGCACTGTAGCCAGGCTGACAAAAAGTCAGAGTTCTACTGAGCCAACAATCCCTTTAACGTTAACTAGTAATGACTTCATGAACTTCTTCACAAATAAAATTTTTATCATTAGAGAAAAAATTACCAATAATCATCCCACAGATGTAATATTATCTACAGTTACTTTTAGTACCATCAATGTTAAGTTAGACTCTTTTTCTCCAATTGATCTTTCTGAGTTAACTTCAATAATTACTTCCTCCAAACCATCAACGTGTCTTTTAGACCCCATTCCTACAAAACTGCTCAAAGAAGTCCTGCCATTAATTAATTCTTCAATCTTAAATATGATCAACCTATCTCTAATAATCAGCTATGTACCACAGGCCTTCAAGCTGGCTGTAGTTAAACCTTTACTTAAAAAGCCATCTCTAGACCCAGCTGTCTTAGCTAATTATAGGCCAATCTCCAACCTTCCTTTCATATCAAAAATCCTTGAACAGCTAACAGATCATCTGCAGAGGAATGGCTTATTTGAAGAGTTTCAGTCAGGTTTCAGAGCTCATCACAGCACAGAAACAGCTTTAGTGAAGGTTACAAATGATCTTCTTATGGCCTCTGACAGTGGACTCATCTCTGTGCTTGTCCTGCTAGACCTTAGTGCAGCGTTCGATACTGTTGGCCATAATATTCTATTAGCGCGATTAGAGCATGCTGTAGGTATTACAGGTACTGCACTGCAGTGGTTTGTATCATATCCATCTAATAGACTCCAATTTGTACATGTAAATGGAGAGTCCTCTTCACACACTAAGGTCAATTATGGAGTTCCACAGGGTTCGGTGCTAGGACCAATTCTATTTACATTATACATGCTTCCCTTAGGCAGCATCATTAGAAGACATAGCATAAATTTTCACTGCTATGCAGATGACACGCAGCTCTATCTATCCATGAAGCCAGGTAACACACACATCAATTAGTTAAACAGCAGGAATGTCTTAAAGACATAAAGACCTGGATGGCCGCTAACTTTCTGCTTCTTAATTCAGATAAAACTGAGGTTATTGTACTTGGCCCTGAAAATCTTAGAAATATGGTATCTAACCAGATTCTTACTCTGGATGGCATTGCCTTGGCCTCCAGTAATGCTGTGAGGAACCTTGGAGTCATTATTGACCAGGATATATCCTTCAACGCACATATTAAACAAAAATGTAAGACTGCTTTCTTCCATCTGCGCAACATCTCTAAAATTAGAAATATCCTGTCTCAGAGTGATGCTGAAAAACTAGTTCATGCATTTATTACTTCTAGGCTGGACTACTGTAATTCATTATTATCAGGATGTCCTAAAAACTCGCTGAAAAGCCTTCAGCTAATCCAAAATGCTGCAGCAAGAGTCCTGACAGGGACTAGAAAGAGAGCATATATTTCTCCTATACTGGCTTCCCTTCATTGGCTTCCTGTTAAATCCAGAATTGAATTCAAAATCCTGCTCCTCACATACAAGGTCTTAAATAATCAGGCCCCATCTTATCTTAATGACCTTGTAGTACCATATCACCCTATTAGAGCACTTCGCTCTCGCTCTGCAGGCTTACTTGCTGTTCCTAGAGTATTTAAAAGTAGAATGGGAGGGAGAGCCTTCAGTTTTCAGGCCCCTCTTCTGTGGAACCAGCTTCCAGTTTGCATTTGGGAGACAGACACTATCTCTACTTTCAAGATTAGGCTTAAAACTTTCCTTTTTGCTAAAGCATATAGTTAGGACCAGGTGACCCTGAATCCTCCCTTAGTTATGCTGCAATAGACGTAGGCTGCTGGGGATTCCCATGATGCATTGAGATTTTCCTTTCCAGTCACCTTTCTCACTCACTATGTGTTAATAGACCTCTCTGCATCGAATCATACCTGTTATTAATCTCTGTCTCTCTTCCACATCATGTCTTTATCCTGTTTTCCTTCTCTCACCCCAACCGGTCTCAGCAGATGGCCGCCCCTCCCTGAGCCTGGTTCTGCCGGAGGTTTCTTCCTGTTAAAGGGTTTTTCCTTCCCACTGTCGCCAAAGTGCTTGCTCATAGGGGTCATATGATTGTTGGGTTTTCTCTGTATGTATTATTGTGCGATCTACTGTACAATATAAAGCGCCTTGAGGCGACTTCTGTTGTGATTTGGCGCTATATAAATAAAATTGAATTGAATTGAATTAATTGCATTTTAAACAAGCGGTTTACTCATAGTAAGATAACACTGGTATAAACATGGAAATACTGATGTATGGAATTTAAACCATGGCTGATTGTTAATGAAGAGCACAAAGTGTCCAAAGAAAACATACCTCTGAAGGTCATCACTATTTTGCATTTCACAGCTCTGCTTTTACTTCCATTGTAATATTAACCACTAGAGGTCGTAGTACAGTCGTGGCCAGAATCTACTGCTCTTTGGTCAAGTCACACTCGAAAGGGACCAAAACACCAGGGTGGCACTTTGACACTCTGCTGCCAGTTTTTTAAACCAAACTTATGTTTTCTTGTTAGTCAAAGTTTTACATTGACATGATAGCTCCTTTAAAAGCTTACTCTCTCAGATACCTGCATTTGTTTATTTACACCAAATGTATTGTTTATTACAAACAAGAGCCTCAGTAATTTGAAGAGTGCTTGCAGACATATTTGCATTATCCACACAAACTGCTGGAGAGTGTAGTAACCTGCTACCATACAAAGGAACCAAACTGAGGTTTTGGTACAGCACTATATACCTCCTTGCCATGAATTTTACCTAGTGACTGCCAACAACTTCCAGCAACCATTCACCAACTGGTTGGAGAACATACATTGGTAAGTGACCTTTGTTCATCAGTCTATAGGCCCTTATGACTTGTACGGTTGCTCCATGACACCCCCCCCCCCAGCTAAGGTTCTAACCAGCTGAAATGAACATCTACTTAACAGTAAAAACACTCTTAGAGCTTAAATACTATCCAGCAACTGAGATCTGTTACAATAAGAAGGAAGCTGTCTTGAATCAAAGTGTTTTTATGGGCATTCCTTGCTGGCCAGCAGGGCGCTTGTGGAAAGGTACCACGGGGGCCTTTGATAAGAAGACAATTAGACAGAACAAACAGCTGGAGGAGTTTCCTTCATTTTATCCTTCTGTGAATTGATTACAATCTGACAGTGTTGAGAAGTAAGGAGAGCCAGTCACACTACTGATGTAAAGATTGGGATGGGTCTCACGGCCAAGTTGCATGACACCTGCTACAGACCTTCAAGTAAAATCTCCCCAATCTGAAAGAAAAGATAGATGAATGTTATCTTATGACTAAACTGCTGATATTTAAAATGCAAAAGACAAAAACTCAAAAGGTCACCAAAAAGATGAAAATAAGAGAAAATCTCAAACCTGAACATGAGGAGGGGCACTGAGCATGTATGTGACGGCACTGACGAGGTCTTTTGCTTCCAGCGACTATCAAAGAATTGAAAAGTGCTTAATGAAATTTTAGCTGAGTAATCATATCAACAATATTGTAGGAATTGTAGGAAATAAAGGGATAATAATTTGACCTTATATTTAGTGTATATAGCAGCTGCTTTATCAGAATTGTCTCTGTAGAGCCGTGATGCAAATTCTGTCTTCACAAAGCCAGGAGAAATGTTCTGCAAAATGACATTATTAATGAGGATTCTTCAAGAAGTACTGTGCGTGTATCTTATAACAGCTGACATTAGTATTAAAGGTACTTTGCAGCTGGTTACAGTGTCTTTCAAAACCTTACCGTGGCTCTGATATGAGTTTTTTCTGCACGCAGCTCCTGCCTCAGGCCCTCAGTCAGCGCGGTTACAGCGAACTTGGTCGCCATGTAGAAATGTAAATAAGGAAAGGGATAGACATGATGTCCACCCACACTACAACAGAAGAAAGTTTAAGTAGGACAGCATTCATGGTACCAACATATTCTGATCTGATCTCAGACGTTAGTACAAGAAATCCTAATAATGTATTGCAATTTATCCTTTTAAAGACATACTTAACTAAATGATGCAAGAAGCACTAAGGCTGCAGAGAATACTTTATACTTTATAAACAATTAGTTTCTTAAAAGTACAGTCACTATTTTTTTGGTTATTTAAACAAAAAAGGATATTGTGCTCATAAATATACATAGAATAATATGTATCACATGTGTCACATGTTCCAACAAACTGAATTCTCATTAAACTTATAGCTAATGTATTAAAAACACATAGGAGCAGGTTTGCAGCTTGGGTAAGCCCCCACCATATTTGAATAGAGTGGCTGGTAAGGATATCTCCCTTCCAAATAATCTCGTTTTATGTATGTTGCTAAAGACATAGCACTCCAAAGCTAGAGGAGAAGTCCTATATGCATTCATTTAAGGTGGAGCGACATTTATATTCATGCCTGTACCTTTGAACTCAATGTATTAAGGATCACACCTGTGTTTTATCCTTGGAGGAGGAGTCCTTTTTACCAAAGAAATGAAAAGAGCCAGCACCACTGGCATCTTAATAAAATGTCACCCTCTTCCTCCTCACATCAAATCTCATCTACTGAACTGAAGTCTGAGATTGAATATACAAAAATGTGCATAAACATGCCAATTTATTCCCGTGTCGGGAATAGATGCAAATCATTTCACTCTCACTATTGAAAACACAGTTTTCCCTTCACCTCAGTTTAAGAGTCTTGGCGTCATCTCACTATCCTATAAATCTCACATTAATGATCTCACCTGTTCTGCCTATTTCCATCTACGCAACACTGACCGATTACGTCCTTCTCTTTCCACCCAGTCTGTGTCCATTCTTGATCATAGTATCGTTACCTCCTGAATTGACTATTGTAATTCTCTCTTGCATGGTCTCCCCCCAAAATCCCTCCACAAGCTTCAACTGGTTCAAAAATCCTTGCCCGCATACCAGTACATCATCCCTATCCTTCAGCAATGTCACTGGCTCACTGTGAAATTCCGAACCACCCCACACAAATGCTGTCCCAGACCAGGATTGTTGATGCACACATCCACGCCTTTGTGCTGCTTTTTGATCGCTGCAAACATGGCAAGAATCTCCTCCTCTTTGGTCAAGTCGCACTTGAAAGGCACCAAAACACCAGGATAGACAGCGCTCTGACACTCTGCTGCCAGTTTCTGAAAACAAAAGGAAATGACAGATGATAAGCTTTAAGATTAGAATCGTAAGAATTAAGATCTGAGTTTTTATTAATTTCTTATTTTCTAGTGAAAACTGTAGAGTCAAGAAAAAAAAAGTAAAACTGAAATTCAGATGTTTGTCATCAGTTCAGTTGTGTCCAGCTTTCTTTTTCTGCAATGGAGTAAATTGAAATTGAAAGTGTTGTGCCACATCTATCAATGATGAACTTTTACACACAGTCTGTAAAACAGGTTCAATTACAGTTAAAGAAAACGACTTACGTAAGCCTGATAAAGCTGGAAGATCTTGTGTAAAATATACTTTGCACTCTCGCAGAAAGTCTGAGTTTTCATTCCAGCCTGACACAATTAAAAATGATTTGCATATCAAAAATTACATGAGTCTTTCACTTCAGAGCAAACTTGTATTTTTCCGACGTCCCTGGCGCAGCCCACCACTTTCATACCGAGTCGGACCAGCTCTACTGCTAGAGCTGCCCCAATCCCGACCGAGGATCCGGTCACCAGAGCCACTCTGCCCTGCCAGCGCTCCATCACAGCTTGGACACCTGCTACACACTGTCAAAAAAACCCAACTTAATAACGCTTGGTGCCGCCTTCCAGCCAATGAATGGAAAGCTATATAAAACAAAAACTCTTATGTCAAACTCACATATCATATTTCTGTAAGCACGCCCTGCACAGTATCTCCTGCTTAAATCAGCACATTATAAGATTGAGATGAGGCACTGAAAGAACCCTGAAATAATATCTATGCAACAGCAAAGATGGTGGTAGACGCGTAAGTTTTATTTTGGAGCATAGTCAACCTTTTCTTTTCCTTTAATCAGATTTCATTGGTGATTCTATACATGCAGCTCCCATGACCAATAAAATGAAAGATAATTTGGATACTGCTTCAAAATAATTGTCCAAATAAGTAGCCAGAAGTGTAACTCAAGGTCTAGTGCCTGAACACTTCATAGGCTGCCAACAGCTCTTCATCTTTGGTCTGTTTGTGTCAGCATAACTGTCCCATCACCTAGTACATAAAAAGGGAAAGGTAATAAACAATAGGTGTGTTAGTCATTTCATCTGGTATTGCTTCCTGCAGCTGAGTTTGTAACTACACCGCTCTGTGATAAGATCTGGTAAGTTAATCTCATTTGGTGTTAATTAACAACAGGTGCACTAGAGCAGCAATGACAAAACAACCCGTGAATTATGGGGTTTCTGTTCATGGAAACCCTTCTGACTGTTTTTTCACTAGTTTTACATTTAGCAAATTTCTGTGTCACTACTGGTAGCAGGAGGCTATACCTGGAAATACAGAGGTTGTATAGGTAGTCCAACTCCTCCAGCATGGTACAGCAATAGGCACCATTGCCAGAAAGATTGCTGTGCTCACAGCACAGTTTCAAGAGCATAGAGAAGACTCCAAAGGTTAGGTAGTTACTCTAGAAGAACTGGACTATGCTACAGGTCCTTAAAACATCAGCAGGACAAGTATCTGCTACTTTTTGCAAGGAGGACCATAAAAAACATTGCCAGAGTCCCACCAAATGACCTACAGTTCCTGGAAGAATTAATACCATTAAATGGCCCCACATTCAAAAGACATTATATTTCTGTGCATGTGATGCCATCAGGTTGCACCTCAGGCTGTCCAGGAGCTCGGTGATGCAATGGTCCAGATCTGGGAGTTCCCCCAGGATACCTCCCAGTTACCCAGTTGATCCATGATTTCCACCCTGTTTAATAGTTTTTGTTATATTTGCCAATTAGCATGAGCAGTGTCTGAGAGAAATGACACAGTTTTTCTGATATGTATTCAACCAAAGACAGGATGGAATTTCCTTGGCTATCTAGTTAGTTATAGTAATTTCTTCTGGTGTTTTTATCAAAATCTTAGAGATTTATGTCTCTGCAGATATTTGAAAAAAATGTACTATACTTACTTTAATTACAGTATATTTGAGCAATTTTATTGATTTAAAAAATAAAGTTCGGATATTTTGTCTAAACCTTAAATATATTCTTTGTTTTTATTTATATACATATTTGTGTACTGGATATTCTCCACAGCACATATATATCCTTTAGCACAACAAGAAAACTGCAACGAAACAAATTTTCCAGAAAGTTTTATTAATTAGTCAAAATTTTCATGAGTACATAAAGTCAGTAAAATTTGCCAGGGCATTAGGGTCACATCCTGCAACTTTTCACTGAGATGGAAAAAACACAGAGATGGTAAACTTTTCACTGGCTGTTTTAAGAAGGAGGCTACAAATTAAAAATGCAACAGTTTCTTCTCAGGGATGAGAAAATACACTCTGTGTATGTCTAACTGACATCCTCATCGAAGGTTCTAACCAGATGAAATGAACACCTGCTTAACAGTAAAAACACTCTTAGAGCCTAAATACTGTCCAGCAACTGAGGTCTGTTACAATAAGAAGGAAGCTGTCATTCATCAAAGTGTTTTTATGGGCATTCCTTGCTGGCCAGTAGGACGCTTGTAAAAAGGTACCACGGGGGCCTTTGATAAGAAGATAGTTAGACAGTAGAGAGCTAACAGCTGGAGGAGTTTCCTTCATTTTATCCTTCTGTGAATTGATTACAATCTGACAGTGTTGAGAAGTAAGGAGAGCCAGTCACACTACTTTGATGTAAAGATTGGGATGGGTCTCACGGCCAAGTTGCATGACACCTGCTACACACTTTCAAGCAAAATCTCCCCAATCTGAAAGAAAAGATAGGTGAATGTTATCTTATGACTAAACTGCTCATATTTAAAATGCAAAAGAGAAAAACTCAAAAGGTCACAAAAAAGATGAAAATGAGAGAAATCTCAAACCTGAACATGAGGAGGGGCACTGAGCACGTATGTGACAACACTGATGAGGTCTTTTGCTTCCAGAGACTATCAAAGAAGTTAAAAGTGCTTAATGAAATTTTAATAGCAATCATTTAATAATCATATCAACAATACTGTAGCGATTGTAGGAAATAAAGGAATAATGATTTTACCTTATGTTCAGTGTATACAGCAGCTGCTTTTTCAGAATCATCTCTGTAGAGGCGGTATGCAAATTCTGTCTTCACAAAGCCAGGAGAAATGCTCTGCAAAATGACATTATTAATGAGGATTCTTCAAGAAGTACTGTGTGTGCAACTTATAACAGCTGACATTAGTGTTAAAGGTACTTTGCAGCTGGTTACAGTGTCTTTCAAAGGCTTACTGTGGCCCGGATATGAGTGTTTTCTGCACGCAGCTCCTGCCTCAGGCCCTCAGTCAGCGCAGTTACAGCATACTTGGTGGCGGTGTAGAAATGTCCGTCAGGATTAGGAAACACTTGATGACCGCACACACTGCAACAGAAGGATATTTACAAGCTGCTAATCAAATCAGCATTTACCAACATATTCTGATCTGATCTCAGGCCTTGGTGTTACAACAACTATGGCAACAGTTACTATATAGTTTAACATCCATCTGTTTTCTTATGCTGATCTAATTCAGGGTCCTGGAGCCTCAGGTACACCCTGGACAGATCTCAAGTCTGTCACAGGACACAGAGACACAGACACAGTTCAACTAAACTAACCCAACTAACTGCATGTCTTTGGACTATGTGGAAAGGTGAGAACTCCTGCAGACACAGGGAGAAGATGCAAACTACACAGAGAAAGACACTGGCCATATGCTGGATTTGTGAGATAAGTTGTGAGATAACGGTGTTAACCACTGCATCACTATGTTGTTGTGCTGTAATTTAAAAATTTTTATATAATGTATAACCAGGAAGGTATTTGTGTTTCGAGATTTTAAAAAAAGCAAAATGTTTCTCGGTTCTGGCAGTTAGATTTGGTTTCATTTTTCTTGATGATTTTCATAGTAAACTCAAAATCTTTTAGTTCTGTTAGCAATATGAAGATGTCCCTTTTGATTTTAATATAGTGTTATTGACACAGCAGTCTGGCATTTATGTTTATTGGACCTACCAGTAATAAAAAACACTCATTGGTTATACTGAGGTTCTTAAATGGGGAGATACAATGTGTGCTGTGAAAAAAGTCCATTGTGCAGAGTTGTCAAAAGAATGACTGAATCATAAGATATTTGTGTTATGATTAAATCAATAAACTTCACAAGCATACCCATCACTGTCCATCAGTAAAATAAAACTGCACCTGTTTATGTTTATGATGTGTCCATCGTCCACATTTCTCTCTTTCATTGACTGATAAGCTTCACGTGCGCAGATACACAGTGCAAGAACATTCACCTGTAAGAAACCAAGCAGTGAAAAAAACGGTAAAAAAATATTTGGAATCAATGCATTAAAATTATACTTTTCCTTGTTGCTATTTGCACTCAAGATGAACAAATTCTTTTAATTCAATTCAATTTTATTTATACAGCACCAAATCACAACAACAGTTGCCTCAAGGCGGTTTATATTGTAAGGTAGACCCTACAATAATACATACAGAGAAAAAATTATATGACCCCCTATGAGCAAGCTCTGTCGTGACAGTGGGAAGGAAAAACTCCCTTCTAACAGGAAGAAACCTCCGGCAGATCCAGGCTCAGGGACTGCGACCGGTTGGGGTGAGAGAAGGAAAACAGGATAAAAGACATGCTGTGGAAGAGAGCAGCTTACACCTGATGCAGAATAGCTAAGGGAGGATTCAGAGTCACCTGATCCAGCCCTAACTATACACTTTAGCAAAAAGGAGTTTTAAGCCTAATCTTAAAAGTAGAGATATTGTCTGTTTCCCATATTCCACAGAAGACGGGCTTGAAAACTGAAGGCTCCCATTCACCTTTTAAATACTCTAGGGACCACAAGTAAGTCTGCGGTCTGAGAGCGAAGCACTCTAATGGGGTAATACAATACTATGGCATCATTAAGATAAGATGGGGCATGATTATTTAAGACCTTGTATGTGAGCAGCAGGATTTTGAATTCAATTCAGGATTTAACAGGAAGCCAATGAAGGGAAGCCAGTATAGGAGAAATATGCTCTTTCTAGTCCCTGTCAGTACTCTTGCTGCAGCATTTTGGATCAGCTGAAGGCTTTTCAGGGAGTTTTAGGACATCCTGATAATAATGAATTACAGTAGTCCAGCCTAAAAGTAATAAATGCATGAACTAGTTTTTCAGCATCACTCTGAGACAGGATATTTCTAATTTTAGAGATGGTGCGCAAATGGAAAAAAGCAGTGCTACATATTTGTTTAAAATGTACATTCAGGGAAATATCCTAGTTAAAAATGACTCCACGGTTCCCCACAGTGTTACTGGAGGCCAAGGTAATGCCATCCAGAGTAAGTATCTGGTTAGATACCATATTTCTAGGAATTTTAGGGCCGAATACAATAACCTCAGTTTTTTGTGAATTTAGAAACAGAAAATTAGAGGTCATCCAGGTCTTTATGCCTTTAAGACATTTCTGCAGTTTTAACTAATTGATGTGTGTTGTCTAGCTTCATGGATAGATAAAATTGGGTGTCATCTGCATAGCAGTGAAAATTCATCCTATGCCTTCTGATGATACTGCCTAAGGGAAGCATGTAAACGGAACTGGTCCTGGCACAGAAACTACAGAACAATTGGAGGCTGTTAGATAGATATGATACAAACCACTTCAGTGCAGTACCTGTAATACCTACAGCATGTTCTAATCGCTCTAATAGAATATTATGGTCAACATTATTGAACACTGAGGTCTAGCAGGATAAGCACAGAGATGAGACCACTGTCAGAGGCCATAAGAAGATCATTTGTAACATTCACTAAGAGTGAGTTAGGAAATGGCTGCAATCACAGCATTGTAAAATTGGTTCAGCGATGGTCTTTGATCAGCGGTTGTTGATCTTTGATCATGACAGTTTGGATACTAATAATCCAGGAACTGACCTCACAGCCCATTTTTTCCATTCAGTGGGCTGGTTTCAGTCACTGTGCAAAGGTACTGTTTATGAGGTTGGGGAAACCTGCAGTCAACTGAAACGGAAGATGTCACTTGGATGAGTGACGAAACGTTTCTCCCACTGAGATGCTACGTCCCGATGAACAGAATAAATTTTTTGGGACTTATCTAAAGGTGTTTCTGTATTTTGATGAGCTCTGAAACCTGACTGAAACTCTTCAAATAAGCCATTTGTCTGCAGATGATCTATTAGCTGTTTGACAATTTTTTAAACGAAAGGTTAGAGATTGGCCTATAAATATCTAAAACCGCTGGGTCAAGAGATGGATTTGTTATGGTCCTGGGTCGGTGGCCCAGTGTTTTTGGTTTTTGTACTTTTACTTTTGATTTCATCATGGAATGTGACTGTTTGTGTTTTGGTTTCTGTCCTAGTATTTCTAGCTTCCTTGTTTTGTGGTACTTCCTGAGTTTTGATTTTTAGGTTTTGTTATTTGGCTTCCCAGTGTTAATTCTGTGCTCCCTCTGTTCTTTGTCTTCCCTGCCTGTGTATCGTGTAGTCAGGTCTCTGTGTAAAGCCAGCGTCTCTGAGTCTGTGTCTTTGCATGTGTTTTGAGTTTCCTGTTTTATTGTGAAAGTCTGTGTCTTATGCCAGTGTGTTCAGTTTGCATTGCCCCTGTCTCGTCTTGTCAGTCAGAATCAGCTCTGCCTCCCTCCTGTGTGTAGTTTCCTCGTTCCCATCTGTGTATTTATAGTGTGTGTTCTCTCGTGTTCGCCGCTAGTCCGTCTGTGTTTCTTCCCTGCATTTTCTCCAAGAGTCGTCCGTTCAGCTTAGTTTTGTTAGTCATTCCCAGTTTAGGTCACCTTTAGGTTTTGTTTTGCTTGCCGTGTTTCTGTTTGTGCCACCAGTGTGTAAATAAAGCTCGCTCACGTCCAAGCCAGTGCCAGCGTCTGGGTCCTCTCTCACACTCACCACACGTCTGCCACCGCAGCCGTTTAACTACTGCCAGCTTGAAGGCCTGCGGTACATAGGCAACAGTCTTTTAGCAGTCTTGTAAGAATGGGGTCTAAAAGACACGTTGATGGTTTGGAGGAAGTAATTACTTACGTTAACTCAGAAAGGTCAATTGGAAAAAAAGATTAATAAATACAAATGGTACTGAAAGTAGGTGTAGATAATGTTAGATCTGTGAGATGATTATGAGTAATTTTTTCTCTAATGGTTAGAATTTGATTTGTGAATAAATTCATTAAGTCATTCCTAGTTGATGTTAAAGGGATAGTTTGCTCCAGAGTGCTCTGACTTTTTGTCAGTTTTTTCACCTTTTGAGGGAAGCCAATTGAATCTAATAAAATATTAAATACCACGGTGATTGACACTGTCATTTTTAACATCTACATGGATATCACCCATAATAATTATTTTATTTGAACAGAGCACTAAATCACAGAAACTCTGTGTAAGGCCCAGGTGGATGATAGATGATAACAAATGAGACTGGTTTTTGAGTTTTCCAGCTGGGGTGGACAAGGCTAAGCATCACGCTTTCAAATGAGTTAAAAGTCTGTCTTGGTCTTTGGTTGATTAATAAGCTGGTGTGGAAAATTGCAGGCACACCTCCCCCCAGCCTGTGCCTCGAGGACTCTGATGGTAAAGGAGACTCTGGAGTGTTGATTCATTTAAACTAACATAATCATCCTGCTGTAACCAGGTTTCTGTAAGGCAGAGCAAATCGATTTGTTGATCAATTATTAATTCATGTACTAACAGAGACTTGGAAGAGAGAGACCTAACGTTTATGTTTTACTCTTTGGTGCTGATGAGGATACTGTATTGTTCTTTCTTTGTGATTTTTTTTTTTTAATGTTTAGGTCGATTTTTGTTGATTTTATTATTTTGCTAAATTTGCATTTACCCTTAGCCAACATGTCTTAAAACAGAATTGGCAATTGCCAGAGTCTGATCTCCTGCGAGTGTGTCGTTGAGTGGGGAAAAGCAGTTGGCCACATGAACAGGTTGGTATTGTACCGGGGGCTATGATTCCTGCTCCCCGTCATCCAGCCATCCTGTTTCCCCAGCTACTCGACAGTCTGCTGGGGGACACCTAATGGGGCCTGCGCTACCTTCGGCTGCATTGACTACAGGAGGCTGGCTAGCTAGAGAGTTTTCAAGGGTGCAAAACCGAGTCTCCAATTCAGTATCATTAAAATTTAAAAAAACAAAAAACAAAACAAAACAAAAAAAACTAAGCTAAGCTAGTGAATCCCTAAAGACACAGTGAGTGAATACTGTGACTATAAATTAGCGAGTAAATACAGTTTTTATTACAACAGATATGCTACACAAAAACACCACTGTGTGTTGGAACACGAAGTGATAATCTACCGCAGAGAGAGCGAACATCAAGTGACAGCCTTAAGCCAGTTTTGCATAATATTTTATCTCTCTCATCTATTGTGATTGTGTTTATTTTAATGAGATGGGGATTTTCATAGTTTGAAATTTTAACACAGTAATTATCCAACTTTTTGTATAAATAAAAGACATCTATCTCATTCTAAAAAATACTGATGACTCAATTTATCATTTCATTAGAATACAGTATTCTGCTAGGAAAACATTCCTGTGAATGCTTTCATATGTACTACACAACAACATACTACTGCATACCAACCAGGACAATTTTCTTTCTAAAATAACTCTGAGTTCTTACATCCCACATGTTTTTCCAGGCACTGGTTTTGCCATTTAGCAGCACCTCTGGATGAGCTAAGCCAGCGTTATTGATGCACACGTCCACACCTTTGTGCTGCTCTTTGATCGCGGCGAACATGGCCAGAATCTCCTCCTCTTTGGTCAAGTCGCACTTGAAAGGGACCAAAACACCAGGGTGGCCGGCGCTCTGACACTCTGCTGCCAGTTTCTGAAACCAAGAAGGAAAAGATGATACCTTTATAATCACCATCGTACTCAGATTCTTGTGGTAAAAATACTCTGGTAAAAGTTGAATTATCGAATAAACTTCTTTACTAAGATAAAAGAGAAAAATTCCAGGCTCTGAAATGAATTCAAAGCAAAAAAGTAAGAAGATGAAGACATTTTAATTTTGCAAAGGAAACTCAACCTTGTACAATTTTAACATAATAGCAAAATTAGACATGGGAATGAAAACTTAATTTAAACCTAAACTCTACTGAACGCCTGAAATGTGAATGATAGTGAAAACACAAGCATAGACAAACAAAAGAACTTTAAAACATAGCTCTATTTGCTGCAGCCTACATTGTAGATGGATGAGTCTGCCTCTACATCTAAACAGAATATACATTTATTAATGTAATAATATTAATACAATACATCATTTTATAATGATTATTAATTATTATTAATATAATATTAGTAACAAATCTGAGCTTCTTCTCGTAGGCACTAAACAAACACTATCCAGAACTAATAGCTTTTCTATTACAATCAATAACTGGCCGGTCTCCGTTTCCCCATGTGTGAAAAGTCTGGGTGTCATCCTTGACAGTACTCTATCGTTTAACTCACACATCAATAACATCACTCGGTCTGCATATTTCCAACTCCACAACACTAATCGTCTCCGTCCTTTTCTCTCCCCACATGCCACTGCCATTCTTGTTCATAGCCTGGTCACTTCCCGGATCGATTACTGCAACTCTCTTCTTTTTGGTCTTAGTGAAAAATCTATTCATAAGCTTCAAGGTGTCCAGAACTCTGCTGCCCGTATTATCACCAGGACCGCTTCTATTCACCGCATCACCTCTGTTCTGCTGCACCTTCATTGGCTTCCAGTTAAATACCGCATCAATTTCAAGATACTTTTGTATACATTCAAGGCTATCCATCATCTCTCGCCTTCATACCTCTCTGACCTGGATCACCATTCCTTCTCCGTGTCTCAGATCCTCCTCCTCTCTTTCCCTTTCCGTCCCTTGCCCCCGGCTAGCCACCATGGGGCGCAGGGCTTTCTGCTGCTCTGCTCCTTGACTTTGGAACTCCCTTCCTCCTGAGATAAGAAACATCACTTCCCTCAATCTTTTTAAGTCCAGACTCAAAACTCACCTGTTCACAAAAGCCTATTCCACATAAACTTTTCCACCATGCTACTTAAATTTATTTTATTTATTTGCTCTGCGTTTTATCCTTATTATTTTGTAAATTGTTATGTTTGTTGTTGTTATTGCTTGTGTACAGTGTCCTTGAGTGTTTTGAAATGCGCTTTCTTACATAAAATGTATTATTATTGTTATTATTATTAGTATTATTATTAATACTTAATATACTTAATTATTATTAAGTATAGTCAGGGGCTAAAATGGGATTTGCAGATGTGAGAACCCTAAGATCATTGTAGTGGTTATAGGAGTGTGAGGAAATGAATCAGGAGTCACAATAGGCTCTATTAAGAGCTCCAGCAGATTTTTTTGTCTACAGGCTGTGATCAGCTGACCTGTGCTGGCTGTTGACCCGAGGTTTACTGCTCTTTGTGGATTTACACAACTCATCAGTATGTAAGATATCATGTCTGACTTCCGTCTCCTACACTGCCAACATACTGTTTATACATTTTTTTTTATTATACTGCATAGTAAACAACTTGGATCTGGTATTGTGCAGCTCATTTTAACCCATGCATATAGACCAATATATACAGCATAAAAATTATTGTAAAACGAAAAGTTTGTCTGCTCGACAGCCATTATCTCATGTCCGCAGTTATGTAACAGAGTTACATGTAACAGAGTTACATAACTGCATATCGGCATAACATTAAAAAGTCCTTTGCATTAGAGTTTTACATTAAGTCTTTCTCTTCCGAAATGACTTCAGAACAAACCTGTATTTTTCCCACGTCCCTGGCGCAGCCCACCACTTTCATTCCGAGCCGGACCAGCTCCACGGCTACAGCCGCCCCAATGCCGACCGAGGCTCCGGTCACCAGAGCCACTCTACCCCGCCAGCGCTCCATCACAGACAACCGTAACCAGCTCACGCACCAAAAGTATGAAGAAAGGGACGTGCCAAGGTAGGTATCCCCCACAAAATTACGGATCCAGTTGACTCCGCCTCCATTCCAACCAACAAACAATAAACTGGCTGCCGTCCCAGTTTCTTGGTCTCACGTCAGCATGACACAAAAGAAAAAACTCCATTATTATTATTATTATTATTATTGGCAGTATTTTAAATAGGATTTCTTTTTGAGGAACACTCAGAAAGAAAAGACATGCTGGGTTTGTTTGTAGACCGACACACATGCTTTGTCTTCTCTGATTGCCTCTGGAAGAATTAGATGTTGTCAGTGCCATCACAATATGTGCTCAGCGCCTCTCTGCATGTTCAGATTTGTGATTTTCTCTTGTTTCTGCTTTTTACTGTGACTTATTGAACATTTTTTTATTGCATTTTAAACACAAGCATTTTACTCATAATAACCTAACACCGGTATAAACATGGCAAAACTGATGTATGGAATTTAAACCATGGCTGATTGTTAATGAAGAGCACAAAATGTCCCAAGAAAACATACGTCTGAAGATCATCATCATTCTGCATTTCACAGCTCTGCTTTTACTTCCATTACAATTTTAACCACTAGAGGTCGTAGTACAGTCGTGGCCAGAATCTGCTGCTCTTTGGTCAAGTCACACTTGAAAGGGACCAAAACACCAGGGTGGCACTTTGACAGTCTGCTGCCGGTTTTTTAAACCAAACTTATGTTTTCTTGGTAGTCAAAGTTTTGTATTGACATGATAGCTCCTTTAAAAGCTTTACTCTCTCAGATACCTGCATTTATTTATTACACCAAAAATTAACACTAGCAAACAGTTCTGCTACCATACAAAGGAACCACAAGGGAGTTTTTAGTACAGCAACATATACCTCCTTGCCATGAATTTTACCTAGTGACTGCCAACAACTTCCAGCAACCATTCACCAACTGGTTGGAGAACATAGATTAATGAACAAAGGCCACTTACCAGTCTCTAGGCCTTTATGACTTGTGTGGTATAAATGGTTCACCAGTTTTAATTAGGCATAGGGACTGATGACTGACTGATTTATAGATGGATTAGAAAAAAAGGCCAGATAATCTTCCTCAAAAAGAGGAAAAAACCCAAGAGAAAACACAAAAAGGAACCAAAAGAAGAAAACACAAAAGTAAAGAAAAGAAAGATCTAAACTTGGGGAACTTCATAGCCAATAAGAACAGTTTATTGTTAATTCTGTTGTGTTCAGTTTAGTTCAATGTGCATCTGAACCGAACAAAAACATTCTCGAGTCTTTCTTCATTCGCATTTGAAAAATTTATTTTGTCATTTTCTCACAGTCATTTTGACAGTTCTGTTTGATGAAAAAATCAACTTTGACTTGGCTTTTTATCATTTGAAGGTCACGTAGGAGTATGCCCGGTAATGGTTGGTGGTTTTTATTCTTTTCTTCTTAGCAGAGGATAAGGTTAGAGAGCAGTGTTGAGCAGTCAGTAGAGTCACACCACTTTGTTGTGAAGGCTGGATTGGGTGCCTGCACTGTGACACCAGCTACACAGCTTCAAAGATAATGTCGCCAACCTGAAAGGACAGTTATAGGGAGATTATCTTATGGTGAGAAACCTGGTGGATTTAGAATATTAACGAGCTAAATTCAATAAGTGAAAATTTTAAAAAAGTTGAAAATAAGAGAAAACCACAAACCTGAACATGAGGCGGGGCACTGAGGACGTATGTGACAGCACTGGCAATGTCTTTTGGTTTCAAAGGCTGTCAGAGAAGTGAAAAATGTTTAATAACTTTTATCAGAGTAATCATATCAACAATCTGTAAACTGTGGGATTAATAATTATACCCTAAGTGCACTGTACAAAGCAGCTACTTTTTCAGGTTCATCGCTGTGGAGCCGTGATGCAAATTCTGTGTCCACTAAACCAGGAGAGATGCTCTGTAAAAACACACCCCAAAAACAAAAGAAAAAGAAGTGTGTTTGTGTGGGAACTTCAGAAAGTATTGTAAATGTGTCTCATAGCAGCTAATATTGGTTTTAAAGGCACTTTGGAGCTTATCAGTGATCTTTAAAACCTTACCGTGGCTCTGATATGAGTTTTTTCTGCACGCAACTCCTGCCTCAGGCCCTCAGTCAGCGCGGTTACAGCGAACTTGGTCGCCATGTAGAAATGTAAATAAGGAAAGGGATAGACATGATGTCCACCCACACTACAACAGAAGAAAGTTTAAGTAGGACAGCATTCACAGTACCAACATATTCTGATCTGATCTCAGACGTTAGTACAAGAAATCCTAATGTATTGCAATTTATCCTTTTAAAGACATACTTAACTAAATGATGCAAGAAGCACTAAGGCTGCAGAGAATACTTTATACTTTATAAACAATTAGTTTCTTAAAAGTACAGTCACTATTTTTTTTGGTTATTTAAACAAAAAAGAATATTGTGCTCATGTGTCACATGTTCCAACAAACTGAATTCTCAGTAAACTTATAGCTAATGTATTAAAAACACATAGGAGCAGGTTTGCAGCTTGGGTAAGCCCCCACCATATTTGAATAGAGTGGCTGGTAAGGATATCTCCCTTCCAAATAATCTCGTTTTATGTATGTTGCTAAAGACATACATAGCACTCCAAAGCTAGAGGAGAAGTCCTATATGCATTCATTTAAGGTGGAGCGACATTTATATTCATGCCTGTACCTTTGAACTCAATGTATTAAGGATCACACCTGTGTTTTATCCTTGGAGGAGGAGTCCTTTTTACCAAAGAAATGAAAAGAGCCAGCACCACTGGCATCTTAATAAAATGTCACCCTCTTCCTCCTCACATCAAATCTCATCTACTGAACTGAAGTCTGAGATTGAATATACAAAAATGTGCATAAACATGCCAATTTATTCCCGTGTCGGGAATAGATGCAAATCATTTCACTCTCACTATTGAAAACACAGTTTTCCCTTCACCTCAGTTTAAGAGTCTTGGCGTCATCTCACTATCCTATAAATCTCACATTAATGATCTCACCTGTTCTGCCTATTTCCATCTACGCAACACTGACCGATTACGTCCTTCTCTTTCCACCCAGTCTGTGTCCATTCTTGATCATAGTATCGTTACCTCCTGAATTGACTATTGTAATTCTCTCTTGCATGGTCTCCCCAAAATCCCTCCACAAGCTTCAACTGGTTCAAAAATCCTTGCCCGCATACCAGTACATCATCCCTATCCTTCAGCAATGTCACTGGCTCACTGTGAAATTCCGAATAGTATACAAGCTTCTTCTGATCACCTTCAAGACCCTTCATAACCTTGTTCCTCCTTACCTTTCTGACCTGTCAAGCACTACCTCTTCTGCCTGCTCACTTCGATCTTCTTCTTCTATCCAGCTTGCTGTGCCTTCTTTCCCCCTCAGCACCATGGGAAGCAGAGCTTTCAGTTGCTCTGCTCCCAGGCTGTGGAACTCTCTACCCCCAGATAAAAGAAACATTGGTTCTCTCCCTAGTTTAAATCTCAACTCAAAACCTATCTGTTCAAGTCTGCATATTCGCTGTGAACTTATTGTTTATTTTATCTTGTTCTTTTGATTTTTCTTGGTTTTGTCATTGTTCTACTATGTGGTTTATTCTATTGTTAAGTGTCCTTGGGTATCTTGAAAGGCACTTTTTTATAAAATTTATTATTATTACTTATTCCCGATATTGTTGCAATTGCTTATTGTCAGCAGGCATGTGAACCTCCAACATCCTTTCTCTGGACAGCACACAGTTGACTCTACTAGTGAAAAACTTTACACATTGTAACTTCAAGTCTTGAGCTAAAAAAACTAGCATTTTGATTACCAGTGAAAGCAATATGAAAACACCACTGTAGGTTTTAGGAAAACCATTGGCCATGTGTTCTTTTTCTCTTAACTACATGTCGACTGTGAAAAGTGTCTAATGCATAGTGTTACCAACAGAAGCTCATAATCTCAATCTGAATCTGAGCATAATTATATTCAAAGATATTTGAAAGACGTTTAAATCATCAGACTTCACAAGCATGGCCGTCGTTGATCATCAGAAAATAAAACTGCACCTGTTTATGTTTATGATGTGCCCATCATCCACATTTCTCTCTTTCATTGACTGATAAGCTTCACGTGCACAGATGCTCAGTGCGAGAACGTTCACCTGCAAGAAACCGTGCAGAAAAATAAACAGTAAAAATTATTATTATTATTATGATTATTTTAATGGGCTAAATTGTTTTTGATGTTTTGCTGCCATAACAGAGTAATTCCCCAACTTTTAGAGCTACATAAAAGTGATCATTTTAGTTCATTCAATATTCTGCAAAGAAAACATTCCAGTGAATGTTTTTCCACATACCGCACACCATATATATTATATTAAATATTACTGAAATATATATATTATTGAAATATATATAAATATTATTGAAGTTTAAATCAAGATAATTATGTTTTCTAAAATATCTGAGCTCTTACATCCATCATGTTCTTCCATCCGCTGCTTTTGCCATTTAGCAGCGGCTCTGGCTGTCCCAGACCAGCATTATTGATGCACACATCCACGCCTTTGTGCTGCTTTTTAATCGCTGCAAACATGGCCAGAATCTCCTCCTCTTTGGTCAAGTCGCACTTGAAAGGCACCAAAACACCAGGATGGCCGGCGCTCTGACACTCTGCTGCCAGTTTCTGAAAACAAAAGGAAATGACAGATGATAAGCTTTAAGATTACAATGGTAAGAATTAAGATTAAAATCTGCATTTTTATTAATTTCTTATTTTCTAGTGAAAACTGTAGAGACAAGAAAAAAAAAGTAAAACTGAAATTCAGATGTTTGTCATCAGTTCAGTTGTGTCCAGCCTTCTTTTTGTGCAATGGAGTAAATTGAAATTGAAAGCGTTGTGCCACATCTATCAATGATGAACTTTTACACACAGTCTGTAAAACAGGTTTAATTACAGTTAAAGAAAACGACTTACGTAAGCCTGACACAGCTGGAAGATTTTGTATAAAATATACTTGCATTCCAGCGAGTTTTCATTCCAGCCTGACACAATTAAAAATGATTTGCATATCAAAAATTACATGAGTCTTTCACTTCAGAACAAACCTGTATTTTTCCGACATCCCTGGCGCAGCCCACCACTTTCATACCGAGTCGGACCAGCTCTACGGCTAGAGCCGCCCCAATCCCGACCGAGGCTCCGGTCACCAGAGCCACTCTGCCTCGCCAGCGCTCCATCACAGCTTGGACACCTGCTACACACAAGAAAGGACCACAAGTATGAAGAGAGGGACGCTGGGTCTCCAGGATAGTCACCCTTCAGCTCCAGCTGTGCTTTAAAGTGAGCCATCTCTCTCTCTATATATATCTTACAGAAAGAGGTTACAAGTCTTGGTGCAGCCTTCACGCCAATGAATGGAAAGCAGTGATTGACTAAACACTTGTTACTGGTTACACTCCCAAGCTATACCAAACAAAAGCTCTTATGTCAAGCTTCCATATCATATTTGTTTTAGCACTCCCTGCACAGTTCTTTGCACCATGCACTGCCACAATAAAATCTACAGAGTAAGTTAGACCTGTTGCTTCACTTTAATGTGCAATAAATGGATAATAATGTGTTTGTGACCATCATCGGTGTTTCCTCTCTAACACCATAGACTGAGAAAGTGTCACTAAAAGAATCCTGAATCAAAATCTATGCTGCAACAAAGAATGTGGTAGAAGTTTAAGTTTAAGGGGAAAGAGCTTTGAGTATTGTTTAGTTTCTTATTCAAGTTTCTAAGCTTTGTTTTGTTTTTATGTAAACAAAAATAAATAACTACATCAAACAAGACTTGCATTGTAAAGTTGAACACATAAATGCTGCTTTAACATAACACCATAGTTTTAAACTGGAATAAATCTGGTCATTTATAAACCAATTGTGAACAATGAACTTTTGCACAGAGTCTTATTTACAGTAATAGATGATGAATTGCAAATAATTTTAAGTTTATTCATCTCTTTACAGCAAGATAAACTAATTGCCCGCCCAGTCTCTCTCTCATGTCAGCATGACACAGCAGAATCATGATTGCATTAGTAGTAGTACAAGTAGTAGCAATATTTAATCCATTTTTTAAATATATTGTCTTTGAGAACGAGATCTCTTTTTGAATACACAAAGACATGTAGAGTTTAAGAGTAGACTGGTAAACAGACACACATAATTCAAACACACATTATTTATGCTCTTAAATTCAGAAAAACTTCATGTTACTTTTTAATATGTTTGTGACAAATCAGTCTCTGTTTAATTTGGTCATCCATGCATATCTATTGCTTAAATCAGCACAAAATGAGAGAGAGATGAGGTACTAAAGGATCTCTGAATTGATATCTATTCAACAGCAAAGATGGTGGTAGAAGTTTATTTTTTATTTTGGAGCATAGTCAACCATTTTTTCCTCTTCAATCAGATTTCACTGGTGATTCTATACATGCAGCTCCCATGACCAGTACAATTAAAGTTAATTTAGATACTGCTTCAAAATAATTGCCCAAATAAGTAACCAGAAGTATTGCAAGAATGGATGCCAAGTTGTGAAAGTCACTTCTTCAAGACCTTTGGCGTCATACATAACTGTAGCAGTTATTTGCTCTACCTGTGGGTTCATCTCACTATACAAAACAGCCCACCGACAGAATTTGCCACGCACACTACATAAACTTGATACTGTGTTCTCCATAAAGACTGCTAAGTAGGTAAATTTTCCAAAATAACTCAAGGTCTAGTGCCTGAACACTTGACAGGCTGACAACAGCTCTTCATCTTTGGTCTGTTTGTGTCAGCATAACTGCCCCTTCACCTAGTACATAAAGGGGGAAAGGTTAATAACTAATAAACAATAGGTGTGTTAGTCATTTCATCTGGTATTGCTTCCTGCAGCTGAGTTTGTAACTACACCGCTCTGTGATAAGATCTGGTAAGTTAATCTCATTTGGTGTTAATTAACAACAGGTGCACTAGAGCGGCAATGATGAAACAACCTGTGAATTATGGGGTTTCTGTTCAGGGAAACCTTTCTGACTGTTTTTTCACTAGTTTTACATTTGTTGAGGTTCTGTGTCACTACTGGTAGCAGGAGGTTATACCTGGACCATACAGAGGTTGTATAGGTAGTCCAACTCCTCCAGGATGGTACATCCAAATGCACCATTACCAGAAAAGTTGCTTTGCTCACAGCACAGTTTCAAGAGCATGAAGGAAATTCCAAAGGTTAGGCAGTTACTCTAGGAGACATGGACAACGCCGTAGGTCCTTAAAACATCAGCAGGACAAGTATCTGCTCCTTTGTGCAAGGAGGAACATAAAGAGCATTACCAAAGTCCCACCAAATGACCTACAGTTCTTAGAGGAATTGATACCACTGAATGAGCCCACATTCACCTGAGATAAAACCAAAAGAACACCTCTGGGACATTATATTTCTGTGCATGTGATGCCATCCGGTTGCACCTCAGGCTGTCCAGGAGCTCAGTAATGCAATGGTCCAGATCTGGGAGTTCCCCCAGGATACCTCCCAGTTACCCAGTTGATCCATGATTTCCCCCCCCCTTAACAGTTCAACCAAAGACAGAGGATGGAATTTCCTTGGCTATCTAGTTAGTTATAGTAATTTCTTCTGGGTGCTTTTATCAAAATCTTAGAGATTTATGTCTCTGTAGATATAAAAAAAGGTATTATACTTACGTTAATTACAATATATTTAAGTAATTTTATTGAGATTTTTGTAATTTTTTCAAACATTTTGCTTTTACCTTAAATATATTCTTTCTTTTTATTCTTATATATATTTTTGTGTACTGGATATTCTCCACAGGACATTTTTATTTAAATGTCCTATTACAAACAGCACATTAAATATCCTTTACCACAAAAAGAACACTGCAATGAAAGAAATTTCCCTGAAAATCCTTTTATTTTATTCCTTAGTGAAAATTATCAGTAAAATGTTGTAGAGTGTTTTCATGAGTACATAAAGTCAGTAAAATTTACATTAAGGTACATTAAGGTGACATGCTGCAACTTCTCACTGAGATGGAAAAAAACGTCTCACAGTCTGTTTTAAGGAGGCTACAAATTAAAGATGCAACAGTTTCTCCTCAGGGACGAGAAAATACACTCTGTGTATGTCTAACTGACATCCTCATCGAAGGTTCTAACCAGATGAAATAAACACCTGCTTAACAGTAAAAACACTCTTAAAGCTTAAATACTGTCCAGCAACTGAGATCTGTTACAATAAGAAGGAAGATGTCATTCATCAAAGTGTTTTTATTGGCATTCCTTGCTGGCCAGTAGGACGCTTGTAAAAAGGTACCACGGGGGCCTTTGATAAGAAGACAGTTAGACAGTAGAGAGCTAACAGCTGGACGAGTTTCCTCCATTTTATTCTTCTGTGAATTGATTACAATCTGACAGTGTTGAGAAGTAAGGAGAGCCAGTCACACTACTGATGTAAAGATTGGGATGGGTCTCACGGCCAAGTTGCATGACACCTGCTACAGACCTTCAAGCAAAATCTCCCCAATCTGAAAGAAAAGATAGAGAAATGTTATCTTATGACTAAACTGCTGATATTTAAAATGCAAAAGACAAAAACTCAAAAGGTCACAAAAAGATGAAAAAAGGAGAATATCTCAAACCTGAACATGAGGAGGGGCACTGAGCACGTATGTGACGGCACTGACGAGGTCTTTTGCTTCCAGCGACTATCAAAGAATTGAAAAGTGCTTAATGAAATTTTAGCTGAGTAATCATATCAACAATATTGTAGGAATTGTAGGAAATAAAGGGATAATAATTTTACCTTATATTTAGTGTATACAGCAGCTGCTTTATCTGAATCATCTCTGTAGAGGCGTGATGCAAATTCTGTCTCCACTACACCAGGAGAAATGCTCTGCAAAATGACATTATTAATGAGGATCCTTCAAGAAGTACTGTGTGTGCAACTTATAACAGCTGACATTAGTGTTAAAGGTACTTTGCAACTGGTTACAGTGTCTTTCAAAGGCTTACTGTGGCCCGGATATGAGTGTTTTCTGCACGCAGCTCCTGCCTCAGGCCCTCAGTCAGCGCAGTTACAGCATACTTGGTGCAGGTGTAGAAATGTACATCAGCATTAGGAAACACTTGATGGCCGCACTGGCTGTAACAGACGGAGATTTACAAGCTGCTAATCAAATCAGCATTTACTATCCATCTGTTTTCTTCTGCTTATCTAATTCAGGGTTCTGGAGCCTCGGGTACACCCTGGTCCCAAGTCTGTCACAGGACTAACACAGAGACACAGACACAGTTCAACTAAAAGGTATTTGTGTTATGATTAAATCAATAAACTCCACAAGCATACCCATCACTGTCCTTAAGTAAAATAAAACTGCACCTGTTTATGTTTATGATGTGTCCGTCATCCACATTTCGCTCTTTCATTGATTGATAAGCTTCACGTGCGCAGATGCTCAGTGCAAGAACGTTCACCTGCAAGAAACCAAGGCAGCGACATAAATGGTTAAAAATATATGGAATTGACGCATCAAAATTATACTTTTACTTGTTGCTTCTTGCGCTTAAGAAAAATAAATTGTTTTAGCCACTTTTGCATAATATTTTATTTCACTCATATAATGTGTTTTGTGATTTTGTTTTTATTTTAATGAGATGGGTTTTTTTTCATATTTTGGCATTTTTAATACACTAATTATCCAACTTTTTGTATAAATAAAGGACAACTATCTCATTCTAAAAATTAATGATGACTCAATTCATCATTTCATTAGAATACAGCATTCTGCTTTGAAACCATTCCTGTCAATGTTTTCATATATTACTGCATACCAACCAGGACAGTTTTGTTTTTCTAAAATAACTCTGAGTGCTTACATCCAACATGTTTTTCCAGGCACTTGTTTTGCCGTTTAGCAGCAACTCTGGGTGAGCCAAGCCAGCGTTGTTGATGCACACGTCCACGCCTTTGTGCTGCTCTTTGATCGCTGCAAACATGGCCAGAATCTCCTCCTCTTTGGTCAAGTCGCACTTGAAAGGCACCAAAATACCAGGGTGGCCGGCGCTCTGACACTCTGCTGCCAGTTTCTGAAACCAAACAGGATATATGTATATATATAATTATCAAAGCAGTGTGAGGAGATTAATCATAATAAGCTCTATTGAGAGCTCCAGCAGATTTCTTTGTGTACAGGCTGTGATCAGCTGACCTGTGCTGTGGCTGTTGACCCAAAGTTTACTGCTCTTTGTGGATTTACACAACTCCATTCATCAAGATGCAAGCTATCATGCCTGACTTCCGTCTCCTTTACTTTTGTATAGTACACAGCTTAAATCTGGTATAAAGCAGCTCATTTTAACCCATGCATATAGACCAATATATACAGCATAAATTGTTTTTCTTTATTTGTTTCTTTGTTTTTTACTTGTCTCAACTCTTCATCTTTGAAGCGTATATCAATAGGATTCCCCTATGCAATTTGTGCATAGATGGAAATAATAACTCCCCTCAAATGTCTTTATCGTAAACGAATGCACCTGTTTTGAGAATTAAAGTATTTATATTTATTCACAGTAAAACAAAGGGTCTGGCTGCTCAACAGCCCCAGTATGACGTTCGCCTGACAGAGCTACATAACTGCATATCGGCATAACATTAAAAATTCCTTTGCATTAGAGTTTTACATTAAATCATTCTCTGTTGAAATCCAGTTTGTTATTTCAGAACAAACCTGGATTTTTCCGATGTCCCTGGCGCAGCCCACCACTTTCATGCCGAGCCGGACCAGCTCCACGGCTATAGCCGCCCCGATCCCGACCGAGGCTCCGGTCACCAGAGCCACCCTGCCCCGCCAGCGCTCCATCACCGACACCGGTAACCTGCTACACGCACAAAAGCACCAAAAGTATGAAGAGAGCGATGAGGAGTCTCAGTGACAGTCAGCTCCAACTGTCTTGTGCCTGTTAGCCATCCATCTATAGATATATATATTGGAACGTCTTAAGTCTCGGTGCAGACTTCACGAGACGCCAATGAATGGAACGCATTGACTGATTTACCATTTCATTTCAGCTGAATCACTGGCTACAAAGCAAATTCTTTATCAAACAAAAGTTCTTATCTCAAACTAACATATCATAGTTGTGTCAGCACGCTCTCCTTCTATGCACCATACACTGTGACTGCCACAAAAGACTGAAGTGAGTGAATTTGCAGAAATGGAAAACTTGTGAAGGTCATAAGCATTTCACATTTCACAGCTCAACAACAAAGGAGGAAAGAATGCATTATTTGGTATTACTTTATACCAGAATTGTGACTCCAATAAATCCAAACATCTGAGGAAGTTGAATTTTTGACCATGAAGTTTTTTTTTGTTGTTGTTTGTTGTAATGTGTTATAATGGAAGATGAATTGCAACTGACCGGTTTTATTAATGTATTTACAGTAAGATAAAATGGCTGCCCGCCCAGTTTCTTGGTCTCATGTCAGCATGACACAGCAGAAGAAAACCTCATTATCATCATTATTATTATTTGTGGCAGTAGTATTAGTAGCAGCAGTTGGTTTATTTTAAATAGGATTTCTCTTTGAGGAACACTTGTGGAGAAAAGACATGTCGAGTTTGTCTGTAGACTGGTAGACCGACACACATCATACAAAGACGGCTAAGCTCTTTCTCTTCTCTGATGCCTC
This sequence comes from Oreochromis aureus, assembly GCF_013358895.1. Taxonomy (NCBI): domain Eukaryota; kingdom Metazoa; phylum Chordata; class Actinopteri; order Cichliformes; family Cichlidae; genus Oreochromis; species Oreochromis aureus. The sequence goes on along the minus strand of NC_052955.1, from coordinate 12,006,522 downwards.
TCTGCATGTTCAGATTTGTGATTTTCTCTTATTTCATGTTTTTTACTGTCACTTATTGAGCTTTCCTTTTAATTGCATTTTAAACAAGCAGTTTACTCTTAATAAGATAACACTGATATAAACATGGCAGTACTGATGTATGGAAATTAAACCATGGCTGGTTGTTAATGAAGAGCACAAATGTCCCGAGAAAACATACGTCTGAAGATCATCATCATTTTGCATTTCACAGCTCTGCTTTTCCTTCCATTACAATGTTAACCACTAGAGGTCGTAGTACAGTCGTGGACAGAATTCCCTGCTCTTTGGTCAAGTCACACTTGAAAGGAACCAAAACACCAGGGTGGCACTTTGACAGTCTGCTGCCAGTTTTTGAAACCAAACCAGCTCTGCTTTAACTTCCATTATAATGTTAACCACTAGAGGTCGTAGTACAGTTGTGTAAAAAAGACAAAGGAAAAATATAAAAACAAAAATATCTAACCAGCTACACAATGTAAATTTACTTTTCACACACCTACTACAGTTTGCAATTTAAAACTACAACTCCAAAACGTAACAGTAGCTCTTGTTAATAGTTTGCACAAACAAACTATGAAAATGTTTTCTGATGGAGGATATTCCATATATCCGTTATCTGACGAATACCAGACTTGAGATATCACTGTCTGCTGTATAACACACAAATCAAGACAGTACTTTTTAGGTTTGACTGAAAGGTTTCTTTAACATACCAGTAGGCTCTTCTTAGTGATGTAAAAATGCATACTGTGTGTGTCTAACCAACATCCTTATCTAAAGTTTTAACCAGTTAACATTGATTTAACAGTAAAAAAACCAAAAACAAAAAAAACTTTTACTGGTTTAAAACTATCCAACAAGTAAGATTTAATATAATAAGAAGGAAGTTGTCATTAATTAAAGTGTTTTCCTGGGTATTCCTGTGGTTGGTCAATAGCACTTCTGAGCAGATAGCAGGTGAGGCTTTGAGAAGAAGAGTTAACAGCTGGATGAGTTTCTTTCTTTTCAGTCTTCTGTGAATTGACTACAATCTGGCAGAGTTGTGTAGTGAGGCAAATCAATCACACCACTTTAATGTAAAGCTATTATGGGTTCCTGCACTGTAGCTGCCAGGGTAACAAACTCTGCTTCACCTGCTACACACCTTCAAACAGAATGTCTCCAAGCTGAAAGAAAAATTAGATGAATTCATTATGAGTAAACATAATAGACATAAAATTAGTCACAATAAAAAAGGTTAACAGTAAGAGAAAATGACAAACCTGAACATGAAGAGGGCCACTGAGCACGTATATAACAGCACTGGCAATATCTATTGCTTTCATAGGCTGTCTGAGAAGTGAAAAAGTATTTGTATAAAATACAAATACTTTGTATGTGAATAATCATCTTAACAGTACCTGACATGTAGGAATAATACTTTTACCTTATGCTGCTTTATCAGGATATTCCCTGGTAGAGCTGTGTTCAAATTCTTTCTCTACAAAGCCAGAGAAATGCTCTTCACAAAAGAGATAATAATGAAGGAAATTCATAAAGTGCTGTATATGGGTCTTGTAACGGCTGATATTGGGGTTAAATGCTGGTTAGAGTGTCTTTTAAAGCCTACTGTGGCTCGGATATGACTGTTTTCTGCATGCAGCTCCTGCCCCAGGCCCTCAGAGCAGTTACAGCATACTTGGTGGCATTGTAGAAATGGATATCAGCAGCAGGAAAGACTTTATGACCACTTAAGCTGCCACAGAAGAAGATCAGAACTCATATTCTGATCAGATCTCAGAACTTAATACAAAAGCCTAATTGACTGAAATTGATTATTTAATATTGCAGTCATATAGTATCTGGCTGAATGTTTCAAGAAAATCTGTATCAGGTATAAAGTCTCAAAAATTTGTATATAATTTATCATCAATTATTTATTTAAGTCTTAAACATAAAGGATGGAAAATGCATATTTGGTGCACTGTAATGTCAATTCTCCACAGCCTGTAAAGCCACAAAAAACCAACAGGTGCATGGACACCTACAAGGACCCTCATGCTGTCTGATGAAATTCATGAGATTGTGACTGCAGCAGACCCTAGCGGACTCACGGATGCAAGAAAGTATAATCCCTGCTTAACCTGATTCAGCCTTCCAGCTAAGAGGCATGGCCTCAGTCTTTGAAACGTCTTTGTGCAATGTTTGCAAAGGTTATCTTCAGAATCGCTATCTAAATCGTGATAAAGATTCTATAAAAAGATATTTACTTGATGATTATATCTACAGGCTTCACAACCATGTCTGCTACTGTCCATTAGTAAATAAAACTGCACCTGTTTATGTTTATGATGTGCCCATCGTCCACATTTCTCACTTTCATTGACTGATATGCTTCACGTGCACAGATGCACAGTGCAAGAATGCTCACCTGCAAGAGACTGAGTAGAAAAAAGAAAAAAACTGTCTGTAATCAACACCCTCTACATTGGCACATGTACTTGTAGCTTCATGTGTCCATGGGAACAATGAAGACGAAACCATTTTTGGCCACTTTTGTGTCACAGTTGATCTTTCTCGTCTATTGTGTTTGTGATGTCTTATTTATTTTAATGAGCTAGGTTGTTGTTCATGTTTTGGCTGTTTTAACACATTCATTTGCCAACCTTCTGAAATAAATAACAACAACTAAGGATCACTAAACTAAAGTGATCATCTGTTTTCAACGCAATGTTCTGCTGGGAAGAAATCCCAGAATCTCCTTCTCGTTGGTCAAGTCCCACTTGAAAATACCTTTAGACCAGAGGTTCCCAAAGTGTGGGGCCCGCCCCCTAGGGGGGGCGCAGAGCCATTGCAGGGGGGGCGCGGTATGAAAAGGAAAAAAAAAAAAAAAAGAGCGCTTGGACATTGTGGACAGGTTTTTGACGGGGCTCCCACACAAACGCAAAGCAGGAGATGAAGCATCGCCAAATATGTTTCCAAACCAACTTCCTTCCAAGCCAAAGACAGGAAAATATGGTGAAGCATATCTTCCCTTTGGCTTCACCTGCACAAGTGCCAAGGTAGGTCTCCCCTGCAAAATTAGTTTCCCTGCGTCGGGAGCACGCGCTGTGCTCTCCAAATCACGGACAAACAGTATCCCACATTCTTGATTTTTAGTTCACAAACACTTCTTGTAATAACTAACTACTCCTGACATTCAAAGCACGCGCTGTGCTCTCCAAATCACGGACAAACAGTATCCCACATTCTTGATTTTTAGTTCACAAACACTTCTTGTAATAACTAACTACTCCTGACATTAAATGTCATATTTGTTGAAGTGTCTGTGAAGGTTCTCAGTCATCCAGGTCATCGTAGTCAAAGGAGTTTGCAAAGAAAAGCGTCTGGACTTCTTTAAGTTGCTTGAAGACGTTTCACCTCTCATCCGAGAAGCTTCTTCAGTTCTAAGGTCAAATGGCCGAGAGTCCCAGATTTAAACCCAGTGGGAGTAACCCCCAAGGAGGGACAAAGGACCCCTGGTGATCCTCTAATCACATGAGCCAAGGTGTGAAAGTGGGTGTGGGACCTAATCAGCCAGGGTTTCGGGTGAGCTCATTGTGAAACCTGGCCCCACCCTATCATGTGATTTCCTGAGGTCAGATGGCCCAGGATGTGAGTGGGCGTTAAGGCGTCTGGGAGGAACTCAAAACTGGATTATAGATGGCAGACAGTTGGTGTCGTAAACCACCGCCTCTGTTCAAAGATGGTCGCTCACAGTGGACATAGATGGCCTCTTTCACTCCTCTTTCAAACCATCTGTCCTCTCTGTCCAATATGTGAACATTGGCATACTCGAAAGAGTGACCTTTATCCTTAAGTTGCAGGTCAAGACTCCGCAGTCCACCTGCATCTTAAGGATAAAGGTCACTCTTTCGAGGATGCCAATGTTCACATATTGGAACACAACTGTTTATGTGTTTAAACCCATTTTGCACAGAGAGGCAGTTTTTGAAAAATGTATTGATAGCAATGTTGAATATTATTACACAGGAAAAAAACCAACTACACGTAAAATAATTACGCCGTGACGCCTCTGCCTTTCTAAATGGAGGGACAGTAACTGCGTGTGTATATGTAAGAGTGTAAAACCTGAAGATAGTCAGATTAACAGTATTTTGTCTCTATCTGCCATTCTGCAATTCATCTCATGTAAACAATAACGTGGCGCACAGCGTGACGTGAAAAGATACCTTTGACGTTGCGTGACGAACTCTAATCCTCGTCCACACGTAAACGCAAAAAAGGAGTTTTAAATAATCTCCGTTTTCGGTGAATCGCAACGCCGTTTAGGTGTTGACGAAAAGCCCAAACGCATAGAAACAGCTGAGTTTTCAAAAATACCAATGTAGGTGTGGACGTAGCGTAAAAGAGTTAGTAGTGTATTTTATTACTACCTGTAATTTATTGCCGTTTACTTGTATTTGCTTAATTGTTTACTAAATGTTTGAGGTGTGAAATAAACCGCAATGGAGTTTGTAAAGAAAATATGGGTGTGTGTGTTTGGAGGATGTGTTTGTGCGGGGGCGCGAACATTTTCTTGTAAAAAGGAGGGCCTGGCAAAAAAAAGTTTGGGAACCACTGCTTTAGACCATTTAGACCAATTTCTAAATAACCTTTTTATAGCAGAAATTTCATTTAAAAAAATACAGCAATTACTCCGTGCGCTAGACAGTAATATTATGTCTGAGAGGTTCTAGTCAGGGCTGCATTAGTCTCAAATGCAATTCAGACACATAAAGTAAAACCTTTTTGTAAGCTCTATAAAGACTTGCCTTCCAGAGGGAACCAGTGTGAAAAGGTGGTGGTTAAGATGAGAAGAGTACTTGATGATGTTTGTGGCCCAAACATCATCTGAATGTTGGCAGTCCTCTGTTCTGATATTGCTCCCCATTGAGTATATAATTCAGAGACACAGCGTATCAGTTCATTTTTTTGTTGACGGCACTCAGATATATCTACCTACCTATTTGGTATTTCATCCGACACTGTATTTACACAGTTCTCTTAATGGGTTTCTTTGGGAAGTCCAACACTGGATGTCAGATATGGTTCTCTGGCTCATCTCTAAAAATAAAATTCTTGTCATTGAGCCCGAGCTCCTGGATGTACACATTCTGCCCTCTGCTGGTTAAACTTTTTTCTATCTTACAAATAGGATCTGTTTTAATATTTAAAGACACTCAGGGTAATTTCCATGCTTTTATCTCATCACGCCTCAATTAGTGTCACAACTTTTTTACTGGCCTTAACAAAAACAAAAACAAAAAACAAACAAAAAAAATCCACTGAAATCCAAATCATTTCCTTTAAGTTATAGCTTAAAAACATATTTCCAGAGAAAAGCCTTTTCCAATTTTACATGACTTTTAACTTGGGACTGATCCCTGTTTTTACAACAGTATACTGGCCTTCATTAAAACCAATGTGAAGCAATTTATAACAACCACAATGATCTGCCTTTTCTAATAAATTATTTTCAAATGAAAACTCTGGAGTTCAAAAAACAAGTTTTACAAATTAAATAAACTTATTGTAAATAAAAAAGTTCATCTATGTCCAGCTTTCAAATTTCTGCATGGGACTAAAGTGAGAAAAACCTATTAACCGCTAGCTTTTACATGTAGTATAGGTCTGTTTTATAATGATATTGTGTTGTTACTAAGTGGTTATACCAATTTATTTACAAAAATAACCTGCCTATATGATGTTAGCCAACAGCAAGTTTAACATCAAAATTTATTTTTTCATAGAGTCAGGAGATGTTACCATACTCTTCGCAGAAACTACGTTTTTCCACTTGTGAGCAAACCTGGATTTTTCATACGTCCCTTGCCGAGCCCTCCACTTTCATACCCAGCCAGCTCGGCCAACTTCACGGCTTCAGCTGCTTTTGTATTTTTGAGCTTTTTTAAGACCCTTCTCTACCACCATGTACACATTAGTAATTTTCATCCACCATTTCCTCTTTCGGTCATATGGAGTGAAACTAGTGAGTGGTCCGGAAACACTCATTTCCTTTTGTGTTACACCAGCTGCTAGTATCGCCTCCTTTATAGCCTGGCTGTGTTCAACAGTGTGTTTTTGCCTCAAGTGGTGAAAAAGGTTTGTTTTTTCCTCCTTTACCTCCTTTTCCTTCTACTCTTTTATATCACTTAAAAAACATAAGTGACCATTTCTGTCTTATGCCTTTCCACTCTTCTCTGTTTGTGATCATATTTGGCCAACAGAGATTTTCATTCTCAAACTTTAATTGCTCAGCCTACTGTGAAAGCCATATGTTACGGCCCTAGCAGGGCCTCCTGAAACTACTCTTGTGTGGGTGTGGTGTTCTCTCTCCACCTCCTCCTCTCTTGCTCCACCCCTCTGTCTCTCTCTCACTCTCCTCTCTCCCCAGGACACAGCTGCTGTTTGTTGGCCTTGTTTACCACCTGAGCCCAGTCAGCTCTCACCTCTCTGAGGTCATATAAGCTGGGGATGAACTGGATGAGGGGAGGCAGATTTCTCTGGTGTTTCTTGATTGTGTTTTAGGTGTCAAAAGAGGTCCTATTGTGTGATTGTCCTGCCTGTGGCGTGGAGTTGTAGGAGCAGTGGGAAGAGTAGCCACTTCATGTGAGTAGTGTGGGCTTGTGGGCCTCAAAAGCAGCAGCTGTGGAACTTGCTGCTGCTAGTGACAGGGAGGGCTTGTGGGCCCCTGGAAGTGCCTCCTCGTGGTGTGGAGTTGTTGTGTTCTTTGTTGTTGAGACCGTTTTCTTTTTCTAGTGTTACTGGAAAAATGGCATTGCCGGCTCTTTATGTTAAGATTATCTATAATAAAAACTATTTTATTTATTAAACACCTCTGTCTGTTTTCCTTTCATTCCGTTCTGGACCCATTTGTTACCAGTCCCCACACACAGCCCTAGACCTTCATCGTGGGGACGTAACACCATATAAATTGTTTTTTTTTTGTTTGTTTGTTTTTCCCCAACATTTGTAATTTGTTATATTTATACTCTGAGACGGAGCACATTACATTCACTAAAACATTAGCACCATAGAAATCACATAATTTCTGCAGATCAGCTACAAATTCATTCCTATAATATAAAGCTTGGAATTCAAACTATGATTGGGTGATATTAAGGAACTCAAAAAACATTAAACCATCATCATCAGCAATTAGTATACAAGGTAGATTTGGTACATGGACTCCTGCTGCCAAATTATGAACCTACCATCTGCAGCCTTATCTTTTTACTTTCTTTCTGGTAAGCCTTTGCCCACTTTAGATTGATATTGCTATTCTTGCTGAGCAGGAACCCAATAAATTCTTCTGCTCTGGCCCATCATTGATTTGTTGGTTGATTTGTCCATTCCCAGCACAGCAGAGCTCTAAAGAGTGATTCAACATGGTACATGAAATAGAGTTTTTTTAATTGGCTAATTATTGCAAAAACTGGAATGAACGTGAATGAACTAAATTTTGTGTGCCAACTGCTGAACGAACAATGAACTGCTCCCACAGTCTCTCACTGTCTCATGTTACCCTGACATAGCAGAAAAGAAAGAGAGACGTGACACTCAGAGAATCCATGTAGCAGCAAAGAGATTGGTAGAAGTTTCATTTAAAGGGGGAAGCTTTTTTCAAACTCTGTTATAATTACTGCCTGATTAAAGGAGGTGTGCTGGTTTTCTAAAGGGGTTAAGGAAATATTTGGCACATTCATTCATGTGTCTCAACCTTATCTGTGTCTCTGTATTATAATTATAGATTGAGTTTTTTGCTTTTACATCAATTTACAGTATTATACACAATATACGTGGTATATGTGGTGTGCTTGTTTGTTTATGTTTATACATTTTGAGGTCTACCAAACATATTTAGCAGAATATGGAAATATTTTGTGAATCAGGGTGTAATTTCCTGAAGTCCAGTTTTGCGTATTTACATAAAATATATCTAACACAAGGGGAACAAAGTGCTTTGGCTGCTTTTGGATAACTAAAAACAGATTAGCTTTTTGACCTTTTTGTGCCACTGAATAAAAATTAATATCTCAAAATGTTGTCTTACTAACTAAAACACTGGAGTAAGTTGATATTTTGCAATGGCTAACCCAAAATGTTTTCAAGAGAACCTGAAATTGTGATTTTTTTCTTCAGTGGAGAGAACAAGCGTGCATATATAACCCATATATCATAATAATAAATTACAAAAAACACCAAATAAGACTTGAAATGTTTTTTTTAAACGTTTTGTACCATTCTGTAACTTTCTGTACCAACTGTTAATTAATTTTTAAGTAGTCTGATTTTTAGTGTTACAATGGATTATTTTTTCATTAACAATAAGAAACTGGCTGCACAAGTCTTTTTTATGTCACTCTGACACAGCAGAAAGGAGAGAGGCGTGGAAGTGAAGGTGTTCTAGTGTTCAGTGAACATAAACTTTACATAATATATATGTATATATATATATATATTTTCTTTTTCTTATATACAGCACATCTTCATGAGCTTGATGAGGGACAAATCACTTTACTCTTTTAAATGCCAATAACTTATGACTCTGTTTTTAACTGCCTGATGCTTCTCATGGAAAATAAGTCTACGTTGCAGTTTTCCTCAAAGGTAACGACACCAGCACACATGTCACTTGCATTTTCTTCACATCACCACTAGAGGTCCCCTAACTTCAAAAATGTAACTGTAGCTCGCAGTTTGGACAAATGACCTGTGGGCTCATTTCTGGAGGAAGACACCTTCAGCGTTAGGGTCCATTCATTATCTCAAGAATATGAAACTCGAGATATCTCTTGCTGTGTGTCACTGTCCTCACAAATTAGGTGTCATAAATCTAAAGCGTGCATTATAAAACGGGGTTGATAGGTGGGGCTCCCAGTTGTATGATAGTCTGGTTGAACTCTGATTCTGGCATCATCTTTGAAAACAGTCAGTGCTGGAAGAATCTACACTATAACTGGATTCACAATGCTGCTCAGATCTGTTTTATTTCTCTTCACATGTTATGTGAGTCTCGTCTCAGGGGCAGGTATGAGTTTTATGTGTCTTTGTTTTTTCATTTGTGAATAAGTTGCATGATATCAGATACTGCACGCAAAAAATGATCATTTTATTTGCCTTCAGTAAACAATGTTGACTACAATACAACTGAAATATATAAAATCAAAAGTGTATTTATTGAAATAATTAATCATTCACCCTATTAGTCACACATTGTGACCAATAGGGTCAATTTAATTCAACCAGATATTGAAAGTTTGATTGAAAGTTTAGATAAAAATTAGATAGAGTAGATAAAGTCACATGTGATTGTGATCGCAAATGCTCAAAAATTAATACCTCATAACCTACAGATGAATAATTCTTTTCTCTTTTAAAATATTGCAAACCTGATCTTTTAGATTGGTGCTACTATTCCCAAGTTCAATGTAACCACACCTGCACAGGTAAACTTTAAAACAAGCCAAATGAATGGTTAACCAAAGGAGGCATATTAGTGGAGCTGTTTATGTTCTTCTCCTCACAGCTCCAGTGTTATGGGGGCTGGTTTCACAAACCTGCAATGGCAGATCTCAGTCTCCAGTTAATATTGTCACAAGGAAAGTGCTACCAGATGAACGCCTGACTCCTTTTCACTTCACCGGTTATAAAGAGACTTTTTATGGGAGCCTCATAAACACTGGCCACAGTGGTATGTCTTAATTATAATTGCAAGTTTGTTTGTGGAAGACAGTTTAACACTATGATTTCAATTCTGGCAATAAAAATGCAGTTACCCCATCTGTAGATAACATAGATAACAGTATAGGGAGGAGGAGATGTTAAAATGGACAATAATAGCAACCAAGCTTCTCATGTAACAAAAATACCTCTTAAAATAGTTCATGTGCAAAAGCATGTGTCATGTGTGTCATGTGTGGTCATTTGTAATTGAAATAATGGGAGCGTCCATGGAAGACTGTCTAATGGTTTTTATTTTTATTTTTTAATTCTGAATTTCAGTTCAGCTAAATTTGCCTTCCAGTATACAAATCAAAGGAGGAAATCTGGATGATGAATACAAGGCAATTCAGTTTCACCTGCACTGGGGCAAAGATGGAGGATGTGGTTCTGAGCACACAATTGATGGAGAAAAGTTTCCAATGGAGGTACAGTATGTCATAAATCAGTAGAAATATTTTGTAATTCGCACTATATGTGTTTAAGTAATTAATGTATTGTATTCAAATAGATCCTAATGCAGTGCTTTATTTCATCTGTAGATGCATATCGTCCATATAAAAGAAGAGTATGACTCGTTAGCTGAGGCTTCAAAAGACAGTACGGGTGTGGCTGTTTTGGGATTTTTCTTTCAGGTACTTGGAAAACATAATTTCAAAAAATTGTCCAGCAATTGTATTTCAAATCCGTACTACAACAGAACAAAAAAGAAAAAAAAAGATGAGGAATATTATCAGTGTTTCACAGTATCAGAGCATTTGACCGCCAACGTCTTTGATGAATGGAAATCTGAATTTACCTTCTTTTGGTCAAACTTTTATGAACTTTAGTGTGTCTTTGAACCAAATTAGCTACTGTATGTTGTACTAACCTTGTTTTCTTAATTATAAATTGCTTTTGGTATGACGATTAACATTTTATTCTTTCGTTTTAGGAGTCTGAGTCTGCAAATGAGAAGTATGATCATCTTATCAGTGCACTGAAATACATATCTCAACCTAGTAAGTTATATCTGCTGAAAAATGATAATAATCTTCTTTTCACCCTCCATATAGAGTCCTACATATGTAACTGATTACACTAGGCTAAAGGGCATCTATTATAAGATAACACAATGTTATATAACATCCACAACAACACAATAAATCAACTAGAAAAGCTAACCAAATTTTTTTTCGAAGATTAGTGATGATTTTCTTACCGACTTTCTGACTTTCCGTTCTTGTTAATATTTCATCAAACCAGAAACGAATGTGACGCTGCTGGGTGTCTCCCTGGACATGTTCATTCCTTCTGAAATTAACAGGACCAAGTACTTTCGCTACAAGGGCTCCCTCACCACACCTGACTGTGCTGAAGCTGTGGTCTGGACCCTGTTTGAAAGCACTATTCCTCTCAGCAGGAATCAGGTACCATTCCCTACACTTTAATTAATCTATGAAGAAGCGGAACGTTATGAGTTTATCCTTGAAATTTAATTTAGTGTAACACTAAGGCAATTTTTCATAATTTTTCTGGGAAACCTTTTTAACCCCCAAATTATAAAAAGCAAATAGTTTCTGAATAATTTTTTTTTTTTTAAACAGCCACATTTGACACTAATAACGGTATCACCCAATTCAGCTCAATATTTAGCTCCCAGCTTCACACATTCACTTTCATGCCAAACTGCATAATTTTTGATAGCAGTAGTCAGCTGTTTTTAGGGGGGAAAGTGTTCATGCTAACGTGAGACCTATAGGAGATTGGAGGTGAGTAGGGGGAATTGCTGGTGTTTGGTTAATGTTAGACCACAGTCACAACAATAAACAGGAAATTAAAGGCTAAAGTAAGAAACATGAACTACTCGTTTATAACCAGAATGAAAGACAAACACAAACCAATATTAAATGTTTAGGCAACCCGAGGTATCTGCTACAATAACTACAACCACTAGATGGCAGTAGTTGGTCATTGTAAACTTGTGACTATGGGTTATGTAATGTTAAAAATAACAAGAATAATTCACTGATTTCACACATACCTTATGGGTAAAAAAAAAAAAAAAATGCACTGGGTTTAGGTGCTAATGTTGCATATGTTTTACCCGAGAAAATATAGGGACATAAATAGACATCAGAGAAAAAGAAGGGCTTATATGTAATACAAACACAAGGCTGTGCTAATGAGCCTCTTTGATGAGCAGCTGTTTACAACTGTTTCCACTGCTCCCACATTACCCAAAAATATATTTCAAAATGGATAAACCTTCACTTGAAATTATGCTGTCTATATGAAACTTTTGTTAATCACAATTTATATTACTGATACATTATTGAAATATTAAACATTCAACAACCTATCTAATGTAAAACAAGCACACTTCTTTATTTCTGTTCTGATCTCAAGCAGCTAGATGACAAAAAAAAAATCTGTAATTACAGTAGAACCACAATAGTAAAGCAGCAAGTTAATTTTAGTGAGACACACCCTGTTGCCTAGCTGTCATTGATAATAGCTGTATTTATTAGCAAAGCGTTCTATCATAGTATGCCCCTTGCATACTATTTCTAATAAAAGTACATTTTTAACTGCCTGTTTTAATTTTTTCTTTGTTACAGCTCGCTGCTTTCAGCCAACTTCAGTTTTATGATGGACAGAAAATGGTCAACAACTACAGACCGGTTCAGCCTTTGAATGGAAGACAGGTGTATTACTCCAGTGGCCAACTTGCTTTGGTTAGCTCTGTGTTATTCACCATGTCAGTGCTGCTATCTAGTGCAAGCTTTGTTTAATTTAATAAATTTTTATGCACAAATACCCTTGTTTGTGACATCTGCTGATTTTCAAATACAAGAAGAAAAAAAATTACTGTATATTTAAAAGTAAAGGGTGTAAATTCACTGGATGCTTCAAAACAATATGTATCAAACACGACATGTATATTTAAATCATATGTAAGATTTTGTTTACAACAAAATATGTTATTGACAAATAAGTAAATGAGTTACTTTTGCTAGTAAATATTTCACATTGATGATCTCACATCTTACACACATTTTTGGGGACAATATCATGATGCATTCTATTACATGCTTTCCTACTGTTCTGGAAACATCTAAACTCTGACTTAAAAGTGTCACATTTATTTAAAATACAGACGTGTTAACACTATAATGTATACTATTAAGGTATGTTTTACCTATCAGTTCTTTGTCATTTGTAATGTCATTAATGATCAAATAAAGTCTTGATTAATGCTTTGTGAAGACATCTTGTGAAGACTTGCTGTTCTCATCAGATGTCATGGCCAGTAGCGGTTTTAGATACGGGCGACACGGGCGGTTGCCCAGGGCGGCATCGTGATGGGGGGCGGCATCACGGGCATCGGCAAAAAAAAAAAAATGCTCGTACTCATGCTGCCCCGACATGATGCTATATTGGGAATGTCATAGGCACCGATCGGTTTTCTATTGCCCATTTGCTGGGAGTAAGAGAGCCCTCTGTTTGCGAGGTGCGCCTGCTGCTTGTGGCACAGGAGGAGAGGGCGGGCGGCGGGGTTTCTCTGGCTGGCTGGAGCAGCATCTAATAACCAACTCGCAAAATAAAACAAAATAAAAACAAAACAACAAACACGAAAACACCGGACATTATGATACAGACTTATAATTTGCACCGATGTTTTTCGAAATTCTATCTGTGGGAAAACTGAGCGCGAGAGCCCTCGAAAGCGCCTGCGCGCTGCTGAAGTCAAAGTAAACTTTATTGTCATCTCCGCTACATACAGTCCTGTATATAGAGAGACGAGAGACGACGAGGCTCCAGTTACAGCAGTGCAAATAAACGAACAATAAATATAGTAGAGTAAGAAAATAAATAAACACTTTAGGACTCGGGGTAAAGGGATCAATAACAATTTAAAATTTATAATTTACAGTTTGAGGATTTAAAGTCTCACACATAACGCGTCGAAAGGGAGGGAGACCTGCTGCTTCCAAATAGAGCACATTTCATTCATAATGTTGTAAATCTAAGCCCATTATGTATTCATGATTTGAATCCTGGGTTGTGTGAAATCCCAGAAATACACCCTAGACAAAGTTAATCTGTGAACTAAGGTGTAGGTCTGTTAGGGTTATTTTGTGGTGATCCTCTGGTTGAGGGATGGGTGTTCATACTGGAGTGCAAAATTAAAACCAATGGAAGATGGACAAGAAAAGTTCAAAGCCATCAGGTGCTCAGTTTAGAAAAAGAGAAAGAAGAGGAGAAGAAACAAACAAATGATACAGGTAAACAGATGTGTCATTGGATAATGGCAGGTCATCCTGAAACAACCAGAATACTTTATTAATCGCTAAGGAAATAATGTGGGTTACAGTTGCCCCAAGAAGAAATGGTAAAAATAGTAACAGTAACAGACTAAACTCCAAACAATACATTATGTTACAGATTTTAATATTAATTAGTCATTGTCAGTTGTTGATTTGTCCTGTTCTCATTGTATGATGAATTATGATGGCTGTTTGGTAGCCGTTTGCATACTATGCATACTCTCTCTCTCTCTTCATATGCGTGTGTGGACAACAGTTTTATGTTAATGTACAATCCTTAACATGTTTTGTGTGTGTGTGTGTGTGTGGGGGGGGCGCCAGAGGGAGTGTTCGCCCTTGGCGCCAAACAGGCTAGGACCGCCACTGGTCATGGCATATTCATGTTTTTTTTCCTGGATCATACACTTTTAATCTGAACAAGTCATGCGTTCCAATATACAAAATACTACTCATCAAATGATAACTTCTTAATAAACCAATTTAACCACACACGACAAATAAACCATTTTGAATGAGAGCAGACCTTGTGTCAGAACAGACCAACATTTCAACGTGCTGCTGTCATGAACCGTAGCTCAGTACACAAGCTGGACCCAGAAGCAGAGACAATACGCCAAGGTGCACGCAGAATAAACTTTATTTTAACTAAGGGTGTCCCGGAAGGGTCAAAGGGAAAACACGCCAGGTAACTAGAAAACCAAGGGACCGGGAAATAACTCGGGGAGGCCGTAATCGGGACTGTGGGAGGCTGCAACAGAAAGAGGAAGAGGGTTACTGGGGGAACGGAGAAATAACAGCATACATGGGTAGAGAATTAATCTTACGGTCTAGACGGGGCTGTGGGAACCAGAGGGAGGGGTGAGGGTCCGCGGTGGAGCTCCAGGTGAAATAGAGGAGACGAGTGCCGGTAGTTATCCAAAACTCCAGGCGGGCAGGAAGACAGGCAGGAGATGGCTCCAAACACGCCGAGCGGTTACCTAAGCGCACAAGGAAAGGGTTAGCGTTTATTCCAGCAAACAGAATTTCGCAACTGCCTTCACGTGGGAGCACGTTACCGCTGAGAGGCGACTAACGGACTGGCGTGGAGCAGCTGGTTGAGCTGGATTAAATAGTCCACTTGAAGATTGCCTGGGATGGGATGCAGGTGTGGAGTTGACAGCCACACCCGTGAGCGTGGGCATCCCATCAGCTCCTCCGACACCGGGCAGCGGACCATGACAGCTGCTTCACAAGAGCAACGAACAGCAGCTGTCGCCACATTGGAAAAGTAAAAATATTCAGTATGCTTGCTTATTTATGGTCTTTATTAGATTGTTTGCAGGAGATAAAGACTGAGCCAAGAGAGCTGAACAATGTGGCTACGTGCCACACATCCACATGAATGTTTAGCTTTTTAATTTCTAAAAATTAAAAACCATTTGAAGAGGTGAAAAGCATCAATATTTTACCAAAAAAACCCCACGAGAATTAGAATTAATTTTTATAAATCATAATTTCTTTTCAAATGTCCTTTTCCAGTAATGATCTCATGATCTCAACTGGTAAAACAGCCTCCCAGCATAGGAGGCCAATCAAACTGCTTGATAAAAGATAATAAATACACACAAGATTTATGGTCAGTTTATCAGACATTTTAGTACACTTTGCTTCCACAGCACAGCTATTACAAGTTGTATGATGAGCAATCATTTCTGGAACTTTTGACATTCCCTGCACACATTAGACAGATAACCAGATGTTATTACATCTTATCTTAAGTCCAGTGGCGGTCCTAGCCTGTTTGGCGCCCTGGGCGAACACCCCCTGTGGGCTCTCGCGCTCACTTTCCGCGTATAGAATTTTGAAAAAACATCTGTGCAAATTATAAGTCTGTATCATGATGTCTGGTGTTTTCGTGTTTGTTGGTTTTTTTTTATTTTGTCTTATTTTGCGAGTTGGTTATTAGATGCTGCTCCAGCCAGCCAGAGAATCCCCGCCGCCCGCCCTCTCCTCCCTGTGCCGCAAGCAGCAGGCGCACCTGCAAACGGAGGGCGCCTTACTCCCAGCAAATGGGCGGTGAAAACCGATCGGTGCCTATGACATTCCCAATATGCGCTGGCATGATGTCGGGCAGCATGAGTACAAGCAATTTTTTTTTTTGCCGATGCCCGTGATGCCGATGCCCCCCCCCACCACGATGCCGCCCGGGCAACCGCCCGTATCTAAAACTAATACTGCTTAAGTCAGAGGTCACTAAAATTAATATTGTAACAATATTGTAACCATAACACTGTTGGACTGTCTAGTTTTCTCTGGTCCCTCTCCAATCAGACCAGGAGTGACATATTTAGCCACATGTTTCCCTTAAATTGCTCGCTGTCTATGTGGGCTTTATAGATAATTGATAAACTTGTTAGGGAGAGATGGCATCCATCCCAGCACCTCTCATTTGTAGAAATCTGGCCAAATTCATTAAACTGCCCAGAAT